>NW_006204769.1:1445996-1480047 GCF_000334495.1 Tupaia belangeri chinensis
CAATCCCTTCTCCTCCATTCTCCTCTCAGAATCTTGGGCATGCATGCACACGTGCCCAGCATGAGTTTAGCCACCAGGTCCGGGACTTGAACTGCAATCGACTACATGAGAGTCTAGCGACATAGCCATTATGCCAACTGCTAGTCCTAATCCAAGCAGTTTCTTAAAGGGGACAATCTTATTTTTTTCCTCTGAAATATTTCAAAGTGTTTCTGGGGAGGCAGGAGGGAAGAAAAGGGTCAGCTTTCTAAATGAAGTTATATAGGATAGTCTATCAAAAGTAAAAAACAAACTCCGATATATGACTAGCCCTGGATTAAAAAATACACACAGAAGACACATCACCACTCTGCGAAGCCTAGCAAGGAAAGGGCACCATGCTGGTGAGGAGGGTCCGCAGCCATGGCACTGTGTGCGGGAGGATGCAGCACCTTGATGTCTCACTCCTCCTTGGAGTCCCTGCTGTCCCAGAGGCTAGGGAGGAGGGGACAGGGTCACAGTCCAGACCAGGCCCAGGAGGCACCCTCTTCTCTCTCTGCGCCTCTGTGCAGGGTTCTGCTCCCCACTAAACACTCAGGGCTCTGCCAGGCACTGTGCCTGAGCTGGCAAGCTGACTTCCAGGACAGGCCTCTTTCCACTTTTCTTGAATCTCACCATTTCTTGCCTTTGTTTAGGGCCTCGCAGCCCTTTCTGAGTGAGTTCTCTCCATTGGTCACTTTATATTTCTCCCTCCATTTCCGCCTTACCTTTATCTCGTACTCCTCCCTCATCTTTTGTCTCAGTGCTAAGTGGTGGCTGAATCTTGTAAATTGATGGGGAATCTGAAGCAATCAAGGGTCAAGAAGATGATTAAGAGAGATCCAGATTCCATTTTCACCCTGGGCCCCCCAGGCTGAAGTCAGTCTGTACCACCGTGTGCCCCGTGGTGCAAGCCCCCGTGGTACAAGCTTATTGCAACGTGTGGGCAAGCCAGGATTTATGCCTGGGTGACCCCACAGTCACCATCAAGGGTTGGTAACTTGCCCAAAGCCACACAACCAAGAAGAGATTAAAAACTAGGCTCCATTCCAGCTCCGTTTGACTCCAGGTTCTGTTTTTATGGCGTTGTCGTTGTTGTTTTCAGCCTCAGGACCACACCTAGCTTAAAACAGAGTAGTCCTTGTGCTAAATTGTTTGAACTAACATGTCCTAAAAGAGGGACCCACTTCTGGGTAATTTGACCTGAAAGTAAAGATCCCCTGCAAGGGGGAGGATAACCCAAGAGTGAGGAGCATTTTTTTTCCAGATATGAAAATCCAAGAGCTACTATTTTGCTTCAGTGTCCACTCGTTTACTCTCCAGACTCAAGAGTTGTTTTCTGAGTCACGTTCAAAGCTGTGGGTAGGGGGACAGAGCAATTGGGGAGGGCAACAAAGAACCACAGTCCCCACCTTCCAGGAGCATGGCTGCCAACCAGTGCTGCCAGCAGAGCCTCATCGGCGTAGCCAAGGAGAAAGCCAAGGCCTTAAGCGCCGCGTTCGTTTTCCCTTCCTCTTTCCCTTGCAGACCTCGACAGCAGCTCCAAGGAAAAGGCATCATGGCCCACCCCAACCCGCTGTGCCAGATACACGAAGTAAATCTCAAGCTTCAGGCTTCCAACCGAGTGTGGGAAAAAACGGCTTCCATTGTCGGGAAGTTCTGCATGGCCCCTCTGCCCATCAATGACAAGTAAGTGCCAGGATTCGCCCCCGCCCTAGACACACATCAAGGGCCGTCTTGACCTTAGAGGTGATGCTCGTTGAGATGAAATGTCATGGCACTGATTACCATCTTGGAAGCAGAGATGACAAAGACCCAGGGTTTTCCTGAACCTCTGGCAGGGCCATCCTGGGTTGGGGATGTGAGGAAGGAAAGCGAAGACGGCGGGCTTTGATTCCTGATCCCAGCTTCAATATACGAAACTCCAAGTTCTGTTTGCTATATCTGGTTTCTACGTAAGACATTATTGGAACAGTTTCCCTAGGGCATATTTCCTTGCTAGCCCCCACTTCAGATGTGTTATTGGTCATATCCACAAGTGTGGATCTGGAATCCACAGCCCTTTTCCTCTGCCTCGATCAATGTTTATACTATTAGCATAAATGAAGAGTATATCCCCTGGCACCAGGTCAGTGGGAACGGGCTCTACTGTGGATGGCAGTAGACTTCTTTCAACAGACATTATGGGATATAAGAGCCGCACAATCCCTACCCCCCTCCCTGACCAACCATGAATCTGCCCTGTCGTTCCTCTTCTCTTGCAGTGAAAGGACGGTGTGCTTACCCGAGCCAGTGAGCTTACAAACAAGTGTGACTGTTTGTCATGACCTGAAAATAGCCTGTGCGTAGTGTAAGCCTGGGCAGGACACGTCCCCTGGATTTGGTGGGCACAGGAGGTGAGATATGCATGTGTGCAGCGTGTTCTAGAGCACTGCTGTGAGGAAGGAAGGTAAAATCTTTGATTATTTTCTCTGTAATCTGCTATCTTGGAGGGGAGAGCTGACCTTCATTGGAAAATTCATTTGAAAAGCCATACCTAGATCGGTTTTGTCTTTCTTATTCATACGTAACTGCACTTGTGTCATATTCTCAGGCATCCCAGCTGTACTCGGGAGTCAAGAGAAACATATAAATGGAAGCTTTTTAAAAAATTAAATTTCATGCAACATCTGAGTCATTTAATTGTTTTATATGAATGGAATTCTATTATGTACAAAAAAAATGTGATTTACAGTCTATGGGATTGCAGAAAAGAGTAGATGGTAATTCTCTGTATGAAAAGGAAAACAGCAACTGGGGGGACCAGCAGTCAATGTAATGGCTATGTCGCTGGACTCCCACGTAGTCGACTGTGGTTTGTGTCCTGGATCCGGTGGCTTAAACTCACGCCAGGCGTGTGTGCATGTGTGCCCAAGATCCTGAGAGAAGGGATTGCAGCGTGGCCATCCCCCCTGGGGGATGATTTCTCGCTTTCTATCTCTCTCTGTCTTTTTGGCGAGTTCACACGCCCTATAGCAAAAACCTCTCAAAAAAAAAAAAAAAAAGAATTTAAAAAAAAAGAATTTAAAACATCAACTGTAGCCAGCAGGGGGTGTGGAGGTTAAGGGATGGATCCCACATAGCTGACTCCATGGTTAAAGTCCCAGACCCAGAGGCTTAAAAATCATGTCAGGTGTGTGTGCATGTGTGTATCCCAAATCCTCAGAGAGAGGACAATGGAGGAGCAGGGATTGTGGCGTGGCTATCCTCCCTGGGGAAGTGGGGGTGATTTCTCATTCTCCCTCTTTCTCTATCTCTCTCTGGTGAGCACACATGCCAGATAGCAGAACTACATATAAATAAATAAATGTAAAAAACAAGAACAGTAACCGAAAAGAAGTGCTTGGAGCAGGAGAGGGGCTGAATCAGGCAGGGAGGGAGATGATGCCATTCATCCCTCACCATTGTCTCCTCTGGATACCAGGGCGGTTTGGGATATCACTGAGAGCTTTTGGGAATATGGGCAGATTTTCTTAGGGTCAATATTTCCCAAAGTTCGATCTTTGTAAGTAACCTTGTATCAGCCACAGTCGGTGTGTTCTAATTGGGTGATTTGCAGAGAATTTAATACGATAGTCCTTTGTGAGGAAACCACGAGGGCTGGTGGCAAGGGGAAGGGGCACGGGAACCTGTAGGCAGGGGGCACTGCTGACCTATAGTCAAGGGACACAGGCAGGAAAGCAGTCCTGCCAGGAGTGGGTGGGTAGGGAGCCAGGAGCACAAACTCTCCAACTTCACTCTTCTTTCTCTCTCATTCTACAAATGCTCCCCGTAGAGTGACCTGAACAGGAAGCCAGAGAACAAGAAGCACTGATGTGGCCGAAACAGGCCTGGGGCATACAGTAGGCAGAGAGGGTGGAGGTGGGGAACTGAGAGCTAGGGCACACGACTCACCACTTTTCCCATATCCAGGTTCCCCCCAATTCTTCTTTATATGAACTCCTCCCCCACCCCAACCTTTTTAAACAAGCTTAAATGATGAACTTGAAAAGGAAACCACTGATTGCTTATTCACTCTCCACAATAAAGGAGGGAGCATGATGTAAGCAACAGGCTGCAAGGGCTCATGGGACCACGCCAGCCAGGGGCCCAGGAGCTGCTGCAGCCTTTCGTGCAGGCCATGGCAACGCAATGGCAAGGACAGCTGATGCCACGAGAACGCGCACAGAGGTATCTCTGCACTATCGTGGGCCATAGGAGAATAACACATCTGAAAAACACACATTTCCCCAAGTGTAGGCTTGCGATTGCCCATCTTTTCCAAAACCCCAACCCCCTCTTTCTTCTACTACCTCTCTTTATTCCACCCTGGCTCCTGGATAGAATGTCCCCAAAGACAGTCTTACCCTGAGTCGTTCAAGCTACGCTTCATGTCACTGTAACTCAGAGGGTTGTTTGCCATCCTGGGAGACATTGCTTAGCACATACTTCTTCAGTTTTCCCTACTGCTTGTTCCTTTTCTTCCAAGTGCATAAATTCTGTTACGCTTCTATGATCAAAATCATGCTGTGTGGGACCAGCAGTTAGCGTAATGGCTATGTTGCTAGACTCCCACGTAGTCGACCACGGTTTGAGTCCTGGACCCGGTGGCTTCTACGGTTCGAGTCCTGGACCCGGTAGCTTAAACTCATGCCAGGTACGTGTGTGCCAAGATCCCAAGAGGAGAATGGAAGAGAAGGGATTGCAGTGTGGCCATCCCCCCTGGGGGGTGATTTCTCGCTTTCTGTCTCTCTGTCTCTCTGTCTCTTTCTGGCAAGTACACACTCCCTATAGCAAAAACCTCTCCAAAAAAAGAAAAAATATCATGCCGTGTGACGCTAGTGCCAACTGCGCTAAGCAGACCTGAACTTTTTGTCATTGTCCTCGTACTTTTGACCGTAGCCTTGCTTCTTCACTAATATCTTCTTTTAAAGCTCTCATACATTATTTCATTCCTTATTTGAAGCTTTAGATCATTACTTTAACGTAAAAAAAAAGTTTCTCTTATCACAGATGAATCCTAGAGATAAATACAATGAGAACGTGACTATCTTTCCAGGTCCAGGTCCCGCTAGCTAGCGTGGCTTTGCTGTGGACTGTAAGTCTGGACTTGGTGTTTCCATGTTGAAGTGGGAAATAAGCATGAGAGAAATGCTAAGCAATGACCCACACTGAATGGAGATTTTCTTCTGTCTGCAGTCAGTGGACTGAAGGAATACAAGACATGCACAACGCCCTTACTGTGAGAGCTCACGTTATTGAATGCTGGGTCTATGCGGTACCTAAATCATCTCATCCAGGCGTATGCAGCCTATACCCTGGCAAACTGGCTTTAAGTAGGCAGCTATCTCTGGAGACAGGAGGAAGGGAGAGCTAAGCAGGAACTCAGCCCGGCAGCAGAGCTGGGAACTCCCCTCCACAGCCACACTGCTCACAACGTTCTGCTAAGGTCTTTTCACGAACAGAAATTATTGCAGAACTAATTCAATTCCATAGTGAGAGTCACTATCAAGTGCAAGATTCACTATAAAAGTTCCAAAACGATGTGATCTTGCAATAGCCACAGAATAAAAGCACGGTTTGTATGAAGTGCCAGGCACCATTCTGAGTGTTTCACATGTCCTGACCTATCTTATCCTCTCAGTGAGCCTATGACTTTCATGTTATCATTATCCCCACTTTATAAAGAAACTGAGGGTCTGAGGAGCTTTAAAATCACATGGTTAGGTAAGAAAAGGAGCCAGGGTTCAAGTACCAGCTGTCTGGCCCGAGCAAGGAGATGAACCACTACTCCCACCATGCTAAGGAACATGGCTGCCTAAAAATGTGACCAGGGAAGTCCCTCTCAAAGGCGCGCACAAAGCCGCTGTGCAAGACTGGCTGCGTAATTTGCAGGTCCAGTGCAAAATGAAAATGCAGCCTCCTGGTTAAAACGTAAGAATATTAAGATGGTGATACCAGAGCCTGAAACCAAGCGCAGACATTTCTATTATAATCGTGGGGCCCTTACTACCACACAGGTCTTGTTTCCAAGAAGCTGGCCCTGTATCCAGGTGAGCACACTCACGATCTTGTTTGGTTTTTGCTGTAACCCACCTCCACCCTTCAGTCAGCCTCAGGTCATTGGTACACTTGCACCTCGTGTACTCAGGGAGGCCTCTGGCCTTGAACTAGAAATGTCCCCATGTGAGATTGTCTTGAAGAGTGTTGCATTTTACTGCTGCATCAACATCTGACTCCTGCATTCACTGTTGATCTCCCAGGGAGCATTTCAGGCAAATGTGTGTAATGCAGCTGACGGTGAACCTTCAGGTGGCCAAGGAAGAGGGCCGCCAAGGGTGGGGGAAAGTTCGTAAGGTCTTTGAGAGTGGTGCACGCGTTTCTCACAGAAAGTATTCAGAGCTTAGAGAGTATTTCAGCATTGACTGCCAACTGGCTTTCAGGGGAGTGATGATGAAGACACCTCAGCCCTTTCTACACCAGAGGCTGGTGGGAGCTTGGCCCCCACAGACACGGTGTGGTGATAGGTAGGAGAGAAATTATCTCTAGCAGCATCTTAGGGACACCATCCCCAGTTGGTCCCTAGTATCTGGAGCCCAAGATGCCAGGAAGAGATTGGGTTGTGTTGAAGAAGGAGAAAATGAATTCCTGTCATCTTTTTAATAGCTGCAATCTTCACTTTGAGAACAGAGGAAAAACTTTTCACTCCGTTGTCTCACAGCTGTGAGGTTGTATAGCGACTGCAGAGCTGTTAACAGCAAAGTGGACGTGTGTGCTCCTTTATAAAGGTCTGGGCCGATTACTGCAAAGTGGACGTGTGTGCTCCTTTATAAAGGTCTGGGCCGGTTACTGCAAAGTGGACGTGTGTGCTCCTTCATAAAGGTCTGGGCCGGTTACTGCAAAGTGGACGTGTGTGCTCCTTCATAAAGGTCTGGGCCGGTTACTGCAAAGTGGACGTGTGTGCTCCTTCATAAAGGTCTGGGCCGGTTACTGCAAAGTGGACGTGTGTGCGCCTTCATAAACGGCTGGGCCGGTTACTGCAAAGTGGACGTGTGTGCTCCCTCATAAAGGTCTGGGCCGGTTACTGCAAAGTGGACGTGTGTGCTCCTTCATAAAGGTCTGGGCCGGTTACTGCAAAGTGGACGTGTGTGCTCCCTCATAAAGGTCTGGGCCGGTTACTGCAAAGTGGACGTGTGTGCTCCCTCATAAAGGTCTGGGCCGGTTACTGCAAAGTGGACGTGTGTGCTCCCTCATAAAGGTCTGGGCCGGTTACTGCAAAGTGGACGTGTGTGCTCCCTCATAAAGGTCTGGGCCGGTTACTGCGAAGTGGACGTGTGTGCTCCTTTATAAACGTCTGGGCCGGTTACTGCGAAGTGGACGTGTGTGCTCCTTTATAAACGTCTGGGCCGGTTACTGCGAAGTGGACGTGTGTGCTCCTTTATAAAGGTCTGGGCCGGTTACTGCGAAGTGGACGTGTGTGCTCCTTTATAAAGGTCTGGGCCGGTTACTGCGAAGTGGACGTGTGTGCTCCTTTATAAACGTCTGGGCCGGTTACTGCAAAGTGGACGTGTGTGCGCCTTTATAAAGGTCTGGGCCGGTTACTGCAAAGTGGACGTGTGTGCGCCTTTATAAACGTCTGGGCCGGTTACTTCAAGGGAGAAAAAATACAGGAGTAGTAGCGTAGGGGAGAGGAGGGAGGGGACAGGAACACAAATGGAGTGGTGCAGCTCGAGGAACTGCAGTTATCTATGGAGTCCTTCTGAGAGGACTCTGAGCTCGCAAATACTTTCTCTTGCCAGTGGCTCACGAAATCTCTCCATGAAAAATCAGGTCTTCAGTGGTAGGGATTGTGTTTTCTGCTATTGTAACTCTAGTACTAGCATACAGTAGGTTCTCACATATTTGTTAGAGAACAAATAAATCGGGGCTAGCAGGTGGCGGGGTGGTTAAAGGTACTGCAATTCTTCATGGCCAACAGCGGTTCAAGTACTGGACCTGGCAGCTTGAAAATCACTCCAGGCAGGCGTGTGTGCATTCCCAAAATCCCGAGAGGGGATGAGAGAAGAAGGAATTTCAGTGTGGCAATCCCCCTGGGGGGTGATTTCTCATTTTCCCTTTCTCTCTCACTTTCCTTTTCATTCTCACTTTCCTTTTCTCTCCCTCTCTCTCTGATGAGTGCATACAAAAACCAAAGGAACAAAGGAAATACAAAACAATCAACAAAATGATAGGAGTAAGTTCTACCTATCAATAATAATCACAAATATAAGTGGATTAAATTCCTCATAAGAACATATAGACTGGATGTGAGACCAGCAGATGGAGCAATGGCTGTGTCACTGGACTCCCATGTAATCAACTGTGGTTCGGGTCTCGGACCTAGTGCCTTAAACTCATTCTAAGCATGTGTGCGTGCATGCCAAGATCCTGAGAGGAGAATGGAGGAGAAGGGATTATAGTGTGGCCATCTCCCCTGGGGTGGTGATTTCTTGCTTCCTGTCTCTTTGTCTCTCTCTTGGCGATGTTCACCCCCCTATGACAAAAACCTCTCAAAAAAAAAAAAAAAAAAAAACACAGCATATAGACTGGATGAATCATGACCCCACTGTGTGCTGCCTACAAGAAACTCATCTTGTAAAGACAAACAGACTGAGAGTGAAATAATGAAAAAACCAAAAGCAAGCAGGAGTAGCATTACAATAACAAAATAAGCTTCAAAAACTATGAAAAGAAGGACCAGCAGTTGATGTAATGACTATGTCGCTGGACTGCCATGTAGTCGACCATGGTTCGAGTCCTGGACCCAGTGGCTTAAACTCACACTGGGCATGTGTGTATGCGTGCCCGAGATCCTGAGAAAGGGATGGAGGAGAGGGGATTGTGGAATGGCCATCCCTCCAGGAGGTGATTTCTCACTTTCTGCCTTTCTGTCTCTCTCTGTCTTTCTGAGGAGCACACACGCCCTGTAGCAAAAACCTCTCCAAAAACAATGAAGAGAGACAAAAAAAGGTCATTATATAGTGACAGAGGATCAATTAAGCAAGTGGATATAACAATTGTAAATATACTCAACATCAGAGCACTCAAATATATAAAACAAATATCACTAAGCCTTCAAGGAGAGATAGATTCCAATACTATAATAGCTTGGGGGACCAGCAGATGGTGTAATGGCTATGTCGCTGGACTCCCATGTAGTCAACCATGGTTCAAGTTCTGGACCCAGTGGCTTAAACTCACACCAGGCGCGTGTGCATGCGTGCCCAAGATCCCGAGAAGAGAATGGAAGAGAGGGGATTGTGGCATGGCCAACCCACTGGGGGGTGATTTCTCACTTTCTGTCTCTCTGTATCTCTCTGTCTTTCTGGCAAGCGCACGTGCCCAACAGCAAAAACAATATTAGCTTGGGATTTCTCAGCATTGGACAGATCATCTAGACAAAAAAAAAAAAAAATCAACAAAGATAACAGAGTTAAAATGTACCATAAGCCTGATTGGCATTTACAGAACATTTTATCCAATTAAAAAGAAGTTGGGGGGCCAACTCTGTGACCTAGTGGTTAAGGAAATCAGATTCCAAGTGACCAACCTGTGGTTTGAATTGCAGCCCTGGCAGCTTGAAAAACATGCTGGGGGAACCAGCAGTTAGCGTAATGGCTATGTCGCTGGACTCCCACGTAGTTGACCGCAGTTTGCGTCCTGGACCCAGTGGCTTGGACTCACGCTGGGCGCGTGTGTGTGCATGCCCAAGATCCTGAGAGGAGAATGGAGGAGAAGGGATTGCAGCGTGGACATTCCCCCTGGGGGGTGATTTCTCGTTTTCTGTCTCTCTGTCTCTCTCTGTCTGTCTGGCGAGCGCACGCGCCCGCAAAAAGCTCTCAAAAAAAAAAAAAAAAGAAAGAACGAAAAGAAAAACATGCTGGGTACATGTGCATGCATGTCCAAAATCCCAACAGGATGGGGAAACAGAGGAGAAGGGATTGTGATATGACCACGCTTGGTGGCATGCTTTATCCTTTTCCCTCTCTCTCTGACAAGAGTATACACCCTCTGGTGAAAAAAAAATAAAAGTTGGTTTTCAGAGCAAAATCAATAAATCATTACTTAGACTAAGAAAAAAGCCAAATAAGTAAAATCAAAAATAAAAAAGGAGACATTACAACTAATATCACAGAAATACAAACAATTATTAGAAGCTACTATCAGCAACCATAAGCCAATAAGCTTGAAAACCTAGAAGAGATGGTTAAATTCTTGGATGCACTTAGTCTACTAAGATTAAATGAGCAAGAAATAGAAAACCTGAACAGAACAGTAAAAAATAATAAGATTTAATCAATAATGAAAATACTTCCGCAAAATAAAGCCCAGAACTGGATGGCTTCTCTTCTGAATTCTACAAAACCTTTTAAGAAGAACAAACACCATTCTTCTCAAACTATTCCAGAAGACTCAAGCAGAGGGAATCCTCCCAAACTCTCTTTATGAAGTCAACATTACCCTAATACTAAAATGAGACAAGGACACAACAAAAAAAGAAAATAACAGGCAATATCCTTGATGAATGTAGGTGAAAATTTTTCAACAAATTATTAGTAAACTGAATTCAACATCACCTCAAAAAGATTATATACTACTTAATATATACTGACTGTCTACACTCTATAGCCGAAACTGAATGACTAGAGGATATAGAAACAGAGAAAATAGCTATAAATACCAGATACAATGTGGGAAGAGGGTGAGTGAAGGAGAAGAGTCTGAGGAAGGACATTAAGGAGAAAAATAGAGAGGCAAGGCATTTATGGGTCAAAGAAATGGGTTATAATCTGTTGGAGATAATGTGTATGGTATTCTCAACTGGATTGGTGAGAAATGTATACATTGTTGGAATATACACTTTGCAAGCTAAGTGACCTATGTGATGAATGTATAAAAGAAATTGAAATTTTATATATATATATGTATATATATATATATATATATATATTTAATATTTTACACCATGATCAAGCAGGGTTTATTCCAGAGGTGGAAAGATGATTCAAGCTAGAGACAGTGTGAAAGGAGAGTGAGAGAGAGGAAGGGTATAGGGAAGGAAATCAGGGAGAAAAATAGAGAGGTAAGAAATTGGAAGGACATAGAAATGGTTTATTACCTGTTGATGATTACATGTATAGTATTCTTAACTGGTCTGATCTGAGGTGTATTTCAAGTTAAGTAAATTTTCTTTATAAGCCAAATGATGTATAGCAATTGAATGTTTAAAATAATAATAAAAATAAAAATAAAATGGAATTTAAAAAGAAAGATGGTTCAGTATATGCAAATCAATAAATGTGATATATCACATCATTAGAATGAAAGATAAAAACCATGTAAATAAACAAGGAGGTGGGAGGGAGGAAAGCAAGGGAAAAAGATAAACAAAACAATTAACACACATAAAAATGGAAAATTATCTATTGATGATAATGTGTATGGTAATATATTTGATTAGTCTCATACACAGTGTATTTATGCTGGGAAAACTCATTTTATATGCTGTAAAGATGTGTAGTGATTGAATATAAAAAAAATTAAAAATATTACTAGAGGCTAGGAGAGATGAGAGGGAGGAAAGACACAGTGATGTTGGTTAACAGAAACAGAATTTTAGATTGGAGGAGTGATTTCTAGTGCCATAAAGTACAGTATGGTGAATATAGGTAAAAGCAATAAACTATGTATCTCAAAGTAATTAAGCAAGAGGATTTTGAATGTTTTCTAATGACAAGTGGTTGAAATGATGGCTACACTAACTACTCTGATTTAATCATTACCTTTTGTATTCTTTATTTTTTTGGAGTTTTTTGCTATAGGGTGCATGCGCTCAGACAGAGAGAGAGAGAGAGACAGAGAGATAGAAAGTGAGAAATCACCCCCCAGGGGGGATGGTCACGCCGCAATCCCTTCTCCTCCATTCTCCTCTCGGGATCTTGGGCACACACGCACACATGCCTGGTGTGAGTTTAAGCCACCGAGTCTGGGACTCGAACCGCGGTTGATTATGTGGGAGTCCAGCGACATAGCCGTTATGCTAACTGCTGGTCCCCCTTTTGTATTCTTGTACTGAAAAATCACATTGTACTGCACAAATATGATATATTATATATCAATGAAAAAAGAAAAATACAAACATGTCGATACAAAAAAATTCGTAAAACACAACAATTATGTATAAAAGGCACATATTTCAACAAAATAAAGAGCATATATGACAAATCCACAGCTGACATCATACCAAATGGGGAAAAGTTGAAAGTTTTTCCTCTAAGAACTGGAACAAGACAAGGATGTCTACTTCTTTCTCTCTTATTCAACACAATACTGGACGTTTTAGCTGAAGCAAGAGAAAAAAATTAAGGGCATCCAAATTGTTAAGGAGGAAGTCAAATTTTATCTGTTTGCAGATGACATGGTCTATGTATAGAAAAACCTAAAGATTTTATCAGGGACCAGCAAATGGCATAATGGTTATATCACTGGACTCCCACACAGTTGACCACGGTTCAAGTCCTGGACCTGGCAGCTAAAAATTTATGCTGGGTACTTATGCATGCATGTCCCAAATTCTGAGAGGAGAATGAAGAAGGGATTGCAGCATGACCATACCTACACTGGGTGGGGGCTGACTTCTCACTTTCTGTCTCTCTGTCTCTCTGGTGAGCACATGTGCCCTATAGCAAAGAAAGAAAAAAAAATCTCTCTCTAAATATAAGACCCCCACCAAAATATTTTAGAACTAATAAATGAATCGAATAAAGTTGCAAGATATAAAACCAACATATGAATATTTATGGCATTCATGTAAACGAATAAATTACTAGCTGAAAAAGAAATCAAGAAAGCAATCACATTTATAATAACTACCAAAAACAATAAATATCTTTTAAAAATGCTTAGGAATAAATTTAACTAAGGAGGTGAAATATCTCTACAATAAAAACTATGAAACACTGATGAAAGAATTGAAGACCACCCAGAAAAATGGAGATGCATCCCATGTTGATGGATTGGAAGAATTAATACTGTTAAAATGTCTGTATTACCCACAGTGATCTACATATTCAATACAATTCTTATCAAGATGTCATTAACATCTTCACAGAGATAGATAAAACAATCATAAAATTTGTATGGAATCACAAAAGACCCCCAATAGCTAAAGGAATCCTGGGATCAAAAGAGCAAAGCTGGAAGTATTACACTATGACTTCAAAATATACAACACATTTATAACCAAAGCAACATAGTACTGTGACAAAAACAGACACATGGACCAATGGAACAGAATAGAGAAACCAGAAAATAAATGCATGAGGCCAGCAGATGGCATGGAGATTAAGATGCTGGATCTTACATGGCCCACTACGTGGTTCAAGTCTTGGATCAGTGGCTTGAAAATTACACCAGGTATATATGCACCCCAAATCCCAAGAGGATAATGGAGAAGAAGGGATTGCAGTGTGGCCATCCCCCTGTGGGTGATTTCTCACTACTCCCCCACCCCTGTCTCTCTGGTGAGCACACATACCCTATAGCAAAGCTAAAAAAAACAGAAACAAAGAAATCCCACATGTGTACAGCCAACTGACTTTGTTAGAGTAATTTATTTAATTTTATTATTATTATTATTTCAATTTGACTGTAGAAAGACACACACAGAAAGAGAAGAGTGAGAAAACAAGCTACCAGGTCCATGACTTGAACTGTGATTGGCCATGCGGGAGTCCAGTGCCCCAACTATCATGCCACCCACTGGTCCAACCAAATGATTTTTTGATAATGGTCCCAAAAATATTCATCAAGGGGATCAGCAGTTAGTGTAATGGCTATGTCGTTGGACTCCCATGTAGTCGACTGCGGTTTGAGTCCTGGACCCGGCTGCTTAAACTCTTGCCAGGCACGTGTGCGTGCATGCCCAAGATTCCGGGAGGAGAATGGAAGAGAAGGGATTGAGGCGTGGCCATCCCCCGTGGGGGGTGATTTCTCACTTTCTATCTCTCTGTCCCTCTCTCTGTCTGGCGAGCGCACGTGCCCTATAGTGAAAACCTCTCCCAAAAAAAAAAAATTCATCAAGGAAGGGATAATCTCTTCAATAAATTATTCTGAGAATTTGAATGTCCATATGCAAGAGGAAAAATAAAACTAGACCTCTGTCTCTCACCATATACAAAAATTAATTCAAAATAAATGAAAATCTAAACATAAGACCCAAAACTATAAAATTACTAGATGACAATGTAGGAAAAAATTTTCAGGACATTGGTTTGAGCAAAGACTGTTAAAATAAGAATTCAAAAGCATGGGCAGCAAAAGCAAAAATATACAAATGGAATTACAGTAAGTTAAAGAGTTTCTGTTTAGTTAAGGAAATAGTCAAAGAAGTGAAGAGACAACCTGAAGAATGGGGAAAAATATTTTCAAGCTATACAGTTGACAAGAAAGTAATAGCCAGAATGTCTAAGGAAATCAATGACTCACCAGCAGAAAACCAACTAACCAACCAACTAACCAATCAACAAAAAGCACTACTAATTACGTTAAAAATGGGCAATATGAACATACAGTTCACAAAAGAAAACAACAAATGGTCAACAAATAGATGAAAAGTGTTCAACATCATTGCCAGAGAAATACAAATCATAACTATAATGAGGTATCATCTCATCCCAGTTAAAATGGCTAGTGTCAAAAAGAAACAGACAAGTGTCAGTGAGAATGCAGAGAGAGAAACTCTTGTGCACTGTTGGTATAAATGTAAATTAGTAGAGCCATTATGAACAACAGTACGGCAGTTCCTCAAAAAACCAAAAATAGGACTGCTTTATGATTCAGTAGCCCACTATCAGGCATACATCCAAAGGAAAAGAAATTAGTGTGCAAAGAGGTATCTGCATTCCCATGTTAATTATACTGCTATTCACAGTGGTCTCTGATTTCTTCTCCTCTAGTATTTTCTTATGCCAGATAATTCCTTCCAAAGACTTTAAACTATTATTCTCCAGTTCCAAAATTTTCATGGGATACTTCTAATGTTTTTAAAAATAAGGGCTTACTCAACTTTTTAACCTGGAATTCAGAAACATGTGTGAATGGACACTTATCTTTCTTCCTTGAATTTTCTCTTACACTTTTCCAAAAGAAATCTTGAGCCCCAGCGGCATTTTCCACCATAATTATTATGATTGTGTTCTTTAAGTAAAACTTATAATTTTGTCATGAAGCCATAGAGTGTCAGAGGAAAAAGCCAAGGCTCAGAAAGGTTAAAGGGATTGCCTAAAGTCAGTCATAGAAAAGCCCAGTCGATCTATATGTATTATACTTCCAAATGCATATTTTACTTGTATGGAATTTTAACTACTGTGATTCTTTATTACATGTGAATGTGAGTTTTAATAACCTTTCGAAGATAAACAAGCAACAGCATGTATGTGAAAGTAAATATACTTTCCTGTCTTCTGCTGCTGCCTTGATACTCAAGGTCTTTAGCATCTACTCAGGCCTAAGCCAGACTGATTGTTATTTTCGGGAAAACCAGAGAAAGAAAGGTGAAAAGAAATCTGGGTAAATATCTTGGAAAGGGCAGTCCAATATGTAGACAATGATATCAAGCTAAGTGGCAGAGCTGCAAGTCTCCTCTAAGCAGTCTGGGTCCAGAGTTTTGATTCCAAGCCCTATTGTCCTATTGACAGAATGTCTTAGTCCAGTGTCTACTCATATCATTCCTATCTCCTTTACTTTTTAATTATAAAAAAGTATTAATATTTATCACACATTTACTGGTAATGTCAAGGTGTTTGATTATGTGTTAGGGGCCGAGACTAAATACAAAGAAGATGGGAAGGACTTTTCCCTTAGAAACACATATATTAGAGGGAAAATAATAAAAAGAGCCACCATGTATCAATATTGGTGGCCCATAATTTATTTTAAAATACTTCAGCACACACACACTGATGTATGAATGCTTCAGTCACTACCCTAGGAGTGTTTAATTAATTATTTAAATGTGGATAAACATTCCAGGGGTATCGATTTGACATTACATCAAAAGCTCATAGTACAGAGACCATTTCTATAATAATTTCAATGATTTTTATTTCCCTTTGTACTCATCTCAACCCTCAGAATCTCTGGGTGGCTCTACATATGCTAAGCCCATTGCATCCAAAAATTCCGTTTTAACTGGTCAGCCATGGATATAGTCATCATATATATTATATATATGTATGTGTGTGGGAATTTACGTATATAAGTAATATACTATAATTTACTTTTATCTTTTCATTTAGAAGCATTTAAAATACATACAAAATGAGAAAGGTAGCATAATGAATTCTCATGTAGACAATGCCCCAAATCCTGACAGGATGGAAAAATGGAGAAGGGATTGTGGCATGACCACACACCATTGCAGGGTGTTTTCTCTCTTTCTCATGATTCTCCCCCTCTGGGGGGCATTTAAAAAAGCAATAGAATATAAATGCAAGAATTTTTAAAATATGTTTATGTTTGTTATGAAGAAAAGACATGTTACAGTAATTTAAGAGATTTTGAAGGAGAGAGAAAGAGAAGAAAATAGAATCTAATGGGTGAATAAGAAGGAACCAGGTTGTAAGAGAATAAATTCAGGAAAAAGAGGGGGAAAAAAAAGAGTAAAAGAGGAGTAGCCAGTATTTTCCTCTCAGATTACTTGAGGAAGGAAGGAGATGTGAAGGCTAAGTGTAGTGAAAATGGAGTCAGGATGGTTTAGTCTGGCTCCCTACTTCCTATATTATCATGTTTGAAGGCCATAGAGTAAACAACTTGTTATTAGTTATACTGCTTGTGTACATGTTATGTAATTATGACTTTGCTGTTTCCCATCATTGCCATATACTCTCCATGTGTATATGCAACAGTTTGGTTTGGATAATGAGCCACTATTGTCTGCAGCCCCTTTACGAGAAAGGGAGCACCTGTTTAGCTAGTTAGCCCTGCTCAGCTCAGCCCTGATGGCCTTAACTCGGTTCAGCTCAGCTCTGCACACCGTGAATTCCAAGAGGGAGGAAGTATACTGTGAGTACTCTTTGCACATTATAAGCTCTAAGAGGGAGGAAGCCCCTTGTGAGAGCTACTGGAGTTCTGTGAGCTCACCTTGAACTCAGCAATAGAAAAACATGACATCAGTGCCTTGCATCCTTTTCCAACTCTGCAACTCTGTTCAACCCATCCTTCAGAAAAATAATGAATCTCACAAAACACTAAGCTTTCCAAACACTAAGATGGGAGCCATCAGGCTCAAGCAACTTAGCATAGTCTGGAGAAACCACATAGAAATGACCTCCTTTCTCAGATACCAAAGAGCTAAGGTCCTGGCTTGAATAGGAAGGAGTAGCAAAAGATGACTGGAAAGTGGCTCTAAAAGTCTCTAAAACCCCAAATGTTAACCTTATTTATGGTGGAGGGGGAAGGGCATGAATCATTCCACTAATAGCAGCTGCGTTTAACAAACATTTAACAACTACCAAAAAAATACCAAGCATGTGGCACTGTTGTGAGGTACTAAGAATAATATGTAAGAATCCACCAGCCTTTAAGTGCCTAGAACTGAAGGATATGGTCCCAGAGGACTGTGAGAATCCTGGAGAGAAGTGGTCAGTGCTAATAGGGAGGGGACATTTGTATTAGTTCTGAATTATGAACAGGTTTTCAGGCAGAGGGCCTAGAGGTAGAGAATAATTCCATAATTCCAGGTCACTGAGCCAAGGTTCAGTTTACCGGCTAGATCAGTCTTATTTGTGTTCAAGTGTGTCTTGGGATCCAAGTGAAATGGAGCCATCATGTGGCTGTCGGTATCATGTGCTGTGCAGAAAAGGACACTTTCAAGAAGAATCATGTCACAGAAGTGAAATCAAGTCTCATGATCTCCAGATACATGTTTGAGTGGGAAATACGTCAGTGTATAAGTTCAATGGCAGTTAGAAGTGAAACTGCTGACTTCAGGATTTGTGTGGGAGTCTACAGGAAACCAGGGTGTCAAGAATATAAGGGGAAGAAAGTGCAGAGCCTCTGAAGTGGACTAGCTTTCCTTCCCAGAGTCTCTCACGGGTTTTCTCTCTCAGTTCTGGTTGTCATTGTCTGGTTCTTGTTCTTGATCTTCCACTTTAGTGGCCTCAGCTGCTCTCCTTGTTCTTGCTACTCAAGTCCATCAGGACGTGAATATTTATGAAATAGCTGCACTTGCCTGGTGTAGGGGTATGCACTGACACTATTCTCATAAGCTCTTTGGAGAACACCATTTCTTTCTTTTTTTAAAAAAAAGACTTATTTTATTTAACTTTCTTTCTTTCTTTCTTTCTTTCTTTCTTTCTTTATTTACTTTTAATTTCACTAGAGATGGAGTGAGAGAGAGAGAGAGTGAACTTAAGAAAGCAAGCTGCCAGGTCCAGGACACGAACTGCAGTCAGCCATGTGGGAGCTCAGCGTCCTTAACCACCATGCCACCTGCCGACTCCAAGTACATCATTTCTCTGCTCATTTCCCATTTGCCTTCCAATTACAGCTCAGGTTCCACAACTGGTCACTAAGAGTCATTCTTTTCACTTTGAATGCTTCTGTTTTTCCAAACTGTCTTTTAAGGCACCATTCAAAGTCCACTTCCTCCTGAACCCTTCCTGATCTCAGCAATAGGAAATGACATCTTCTGTTAAACTTCCAAGGCTCGTATAGTGGTTTCAACCACTCATATTACACTTTCCACAACTGACTGGCTTATTTGTGTATGCAGCAGAGATCAGCTTTATCTTAAACTATTTATGAGCCATAAGATGTCTATTTACACAAGGGCCTGAGATGTCTTCTGAGAAAAGATTAATCCTCCAAAGAGTCAGGCCCAGGGAGCTTGACTTAATAAGGTCTTCATGGGGAGATGAGGATGGGGCCTGTAATTTGTGTATTTCCTTTTCTACATCTTGAGCTTGTTGAGGGAAGAGACCATGAATGATTCACATAGTGAAGAATGTGGTTTCCAACATACTGTTTGACAGAAATGGATATTTAGGAATGATTCATGAGATAAAAAGGTGTTTACTGCCCTCTTCTTAGAGCAAATCTGACTGTATGTCAGTCTTTTTAAAAAATATTGTTAAAATCAGCACATTTTCTTTTCACATAAGCAGACAACTCTAGTGCGGATTTACTGTAAGAGACCCACAATTCCTATCATGTCAAGCATTTCTGTAGACTAAGTGCTTTGTACATATATGCAATGACATTTTTCCATATACAAAGATATTATTGTGCTTATTTTTTTTAGAGTTTTTTTGTCTTAGGGTGTGTGCACTTGCTGAAGAGAGAGAGACACAAAGACAGTGAGAGAGAAAGTGAGAAATGATCCCCCCTCCAGGGGGCATGTCCATGCAGCAATCCCTTCTCCTCCCATTCTCCTCCTGGGATCTTGGGTACGCACACACCCATGCCAGGTCTGAGTTTCAAGCTACCAGGTCCAGGACTCAAACCATAGTCAACTATGTGGGAGTCCAGTGATGTAACTGCTACGCCATCCGCTGGTCGTATTGTGGTTAATTTTTAAAACTTATAACTTTATCTAAAAACCTTACCAAAATCCAAATGTCTTTTGCCTTACATCTATCATTATGTAATGAAAGCACAACTTCCATGTAAGGTCTGATACAAAAAAAAAAAAAAAAATAGAAGAGCTCCTCTTCCTGAAGAGCCACTGCTATATAACACAGGTATGGAAGGACAGCTCTCCCTTGGTGACTCTCTAGGTCAGGAAGTGGCACCACACCAGGTAATGTTGAGTCTCGACTTACAATATACAATGTGGTTTTGTTGTTGGTTATTATATCACTTATTTCACAATGGCCTTCAACGGTTGACAAGAAAGCTATTTGAATTTCTGAAGTTCAGTTGGCCTTCTACTGTGAAGTACGTGATATATATACAATACAATTTCAGAAAAAAATAAAAAAGAACCTAAGAGCCATATGGGACACATAAGTCTTACCAAGCACATAATTGGAATCCTCAAAGAAGAGGAAAGAGAGAATTAGGCTCTGAGTGTCCAAGCAGAGCAAGAAAACAGAGAGTGATGGTGAGATAAGGTGGGTATCATAGCTGGGCTGGTGATATTTGAGCTGAGAACTGAATGAGCGGAAGCCAGGCAAAAGAATGTGAGTGGAAAGCATTCCACGTGAAAGAACAACTGCAAAGGCCTTAATATGGAAAGGAAGTAGATATGCTTGAGGAACAGCAAAAAGACTAGTGTGGCTGGAACATGACGAGTGAGAGTGGAGCAGAATGAAATACAGTGGAAAGACAGGCAAGTAGGGATTATGGGTCGTAAGTGTCCAGAAGACTAATACTCATCAAACATTCCATTTGCACCCCCACATTTCCCTTTAATCAATAAAACCCAACAATGATTAAGTGGGTTCATGTGACTATTTCTAATCAGTGGGCAGAAATGAGTGGTATTACTTTAGGTCAAAGCATAAATAAGCTAGCAGAGGAATGCCATGCTGTTTCTTCCCCCAGATGACAGAGACTGATTCAAAGTTGACTGAATCATTGACTTGCAACATAAAGAACAACTGGCCTCTTGAGTCATACAGGATCTAAGTAGACTTTGAGTAAGAAATAAATCTTTGTGGTATTAAGCAATAATAAGCTAATAGTGACTAATATGTCATAGGAAGAAGTTTGAACTTTAAGAGTAATAGGAAGTCATTTGAAATTTTGAGCTAGAGAATGATGAAATCTTATGTGAAGGGACTTCAAAAAGTTTGAGAAAAAGTGGCATTAAAATTGATAACACAAAATTGAAAATCCAGGGTCAGCAGATGGTGTAGTGGTTAAGGTGCTAGACTCCCATACGGCTGACTATGGTTCGAGTTCTAGACCTGGTGGCTTAAACTCACACCAGGCATGTGTGCATGTGTGCCCAAAATCCCGAAAGGAGAAACAAAGGAGAAAGGATTGTGGAGTAGCCATCCCCATGGGTGATAATTTCTCACTTCTCCTTTCAAAAACCATTAAAAAAAATTGAAAATCCATGTATAGTTTTTGTCATAATATACATCTCCACAGCTTTTTGAAGATCTCTCATATTTAAATGATTTATCTCCCATGTTTAAATTATTATTTTGCGGTGTGAGGAGGAGGGATGAGAGAAATAAGAACAGTTACAAGTCAACCAATGTTAATGTAGGTATGAGGTAATGGTAGCTTGAAATTAGTCGTGGCAGTGGAAGTGATGAGCTGGATTCAGGATATATTTTGAAGATAGAATGACAGGACTGATAGAAAGACTCCAAGGATTTGGGCATGAGCAACTGAGGGAGAGAAGAAGCTTAGGCAAGTGGGGTGGGATTTGAAAACTACATTTTGATTTACAGATCTCTTTTAGAGACTAATAAGGAGAGAGTGACAGAAAACATTCTAACTTCTTTTACAAAGCCAACATAATTTTGATACCAAAACCTGGCAGTATTACTACAAGATGCATAGATGCAAAAATCTTAAACAAAATATTTTCAAACCAAGTCCAGAAATACAGAAAAAAAAATATATTATAATTAGCTTGGGTTTATTCCAGGAATAAAATGGGTTTGTAACGAGAATGACAAGTTGTCTTAATTTACATTTCTATTAATGTAACTCACAACATTAACAGAATAAAAGAAGAATCATAATAACTGCAGAAAAAATAATATGATAAAATTCAGCACTTATTCATAATAACAAAATTAGAATGTCAGTAATAAAAAAAGAGAACTTTAACCTGATAGGAGTACTATAGAAACCTAAGAGTATAAATTAAACTTAGTTGTAAAATACTGTAAATGTTTTTCCTTGATGTCATATATGAGAGAAGGATTTTTTCTGTCACCTTTTTTTTTCCATCACTGTACTGACAGTCCTGGTCAATATGACAAGCCCACCAAGGAAGAAGAGGAGAGAAAGGTAGAAAAGGAGGAAGAGGAAGGTATAGATCAGACATGAAGAAATAAGCTGTCATTATTTACAGATGACCCATGAAAAATCCTAAAGACTCCATGGATTAATGATTAGAATTGATAAGTGAATTGATCAAGACAACTGTATGGAAGTTTAAGATACAAAATCAATTGTATTTATATATAGCAGTAATAAGTAATTAGAGGGTAAAACTATATTATATGGTAGCATTTATAATCAGATCAAATTCATTAAATACCTAGAAATAAATCTTTTTAAAAAATGCAAACACATCTATATGGAAAATTACCGAACACCACTGAGAAGAAATACAGAAGACCAAAATAAATGAAGTGATAAACCATGTCCACGGATTGATAAATGAATATTAAATAAATTCTTTACCAACTTGATCCATAGTATAAATGTGATTCTAATAAAAATGCCAGCAGGATTTATTTATTAGTATTGAAATGGACACACTGATTCTAAAACTTATGAGGAAATACAAAGAAAAAAGGCTAAGAGTAATCAAGACCTGAAAAAGAATATGAAGACTACCAGATATCAGAACTTATTATCAAGCTCCAGTTAGAACCAGATGGCATTGCTGAAGAACAGAAAAATAGAGCAATGGAACTACTGAATAGAAAATCCAGAAATAGACCTATACCTATAGGGATATTCGATTTATGACAAAGGGGACACGAAACACTAGTGGCAACAGGACACTCATGTCAGTAAGTATCCTGTTAATTGGATATCAACATGGAAAGTAACTCTTGACCCTTAATTCATACCATATGCAAAGCCAAATCCAGGTTGATTGTAGATATAGCCAAGAAATGTTAAATCATAGATCATTTAGAAGGTAACACAGGAGAATATCTTCAGAGGAGAGAAATATTTCTTAAATATGACACAGAAAACACTAACCATGGAGGAAAAGACTGATGAATTGCTACATTGAAATTAAGAATTTACGATCATCAATAGATATCATCTAGAGAAACAAAAAAGAGCCACAAAGTAAGAGAATATATTTAAATGTTTGTGTGTTTATCCAACAAAGGGCTTTCTTTTTAAAGAATTATTTCGTTTAACTTTATTTATTATTATTATTATTTTCCAGTTTGATCAGAGATAGAGATTGAGAGGGAAAGTGAGAAAGCAAGCCACAAGGTCTGAGACTTCAACTGCAGTTGGCCTTGTGGGAGTCCAGTACCTTAGCCACCACACCACCTACTGGCCCCCCAAAAAGGACTTTTAACTTGAATCTTTAAAGAATTGTTTTAAAGGACCAGCAGGTGGCCTGGTGGTGAGGTGCTGGACTTCCACGTGTCTGACCATGGTCTGAGACCTGGTGGCTTGAAGATCATGATGGGTGCGTGTGTGTGGATGCCCAAAATCCCAAGAGGAGAGTGGAGAAGAGTCTATAGCATGGCCATCCCCTCTCTCTGATTTCTCTCTTTCTCTCTCTGTCTCTGTGTCTCCAGATTTTTTTTTCTTAAAAATCTCTTTAAGAAAAAGAATTATTTTAAGTCAATAAGATAAAGCATACAAACAATTAGAAAAATGGGCAAGAAACTAGTATAAACACTTTACAATACAAGATATCCATATGGCACAAAAACCATAAAAAGGTACTTAGCTTATTATTAATAAGGGAAATAAATATTAAACCACAATAAATAATATGCTGCTATGTATGACCAAATGACTAAAATGAAAAAGACAAAAAAAAAAAAAGACAATACCAACTTTTGGGGAGAATGAGAAACAATTGAAACTCTCTCATACACTGCCAATAGGAATGTAAATTGGCATAATCACTTAGGAACTGGCAGTATTTACTATAGTTGACCAATACATACCCAATGCCACAGTAATTCCTCTCCCAGGTATACACTCAGGATGTATACATAGGTATACCAAAAGATATATATAAGAATATTCACAGCAGCACAATTTGCAATTGTCTCAAACTTACTATCCAAATGCTCACCAATCAATAGTTGAATGAATAAATAAATTGTGATATATCATATTGCTATATGATATATCATATCACTCTATGAGAACTATACAGCAAAAATAGAAAAAAGTAAAGAATAAACTATTGGAAAAGAAAGAGATGCTCAAGGCTCCCCAGTTCTTGCAGCACTCAGCTGTTTGAGCCTTCCCAGACTAGGCCCCACACAGAGGAATGGAAATGCCTTTGAGATGCTTTTTGAGTGCAGCCATTATCTGACTGCAAAAGCATGGAAAGCCATGGAACTGCCTTGCTGAGCCTAGTCAAGGCTCACAGTCATGAGCAAAATGAATTATTAGGACTATTGAAATGCATTTTATGGATGAGTATTACACAGTAATAGATAACTGGAATATATGTTGAAGTATTTAAGGGAAAAAAGAAAATTGAATATGTTCAATTTTAAAACTCTCTTTTAAGTGTTTAAGGAAACTTAGTTAACTAAGTTTGTGAAAATTCCCCTAAAAACTATTGTTTATAATGCTAGGTTTATAAATAGAATGAGATTTGTAAATTGAACTTAAAAGCCAAAGGGGAAACTAGGTTTTTAAATTTTCACTGCTATAAACTGAAAAAAAAAATCTATTTATTTATTTGTCTATTTATTTGTTGTGATTTTCAGGCCACTGGGTCCAGGATTTGAACTATGGGTGGCCATGTGGGAGTCCAGTGCCTCAAACACCACACCACCTGCCAGCCTCCATAAATTGAATCTTGATCAAAAAATGAGAAATGATCACTAGTGAAAACTTATAGCTGACCACGTTGATCCTTTCAGACAATTCAAAGAAACAGTATAGGGAGGCACAGCTGAGTGATTTATTGAGTGCTCACTAGGTGCCATGTCACATCCTAGGTGCTTTACCTAAATCAACTCATGATCCTCACGACAACCCTGTGAGGTGGCTTTTTAACCCCTACTTTGCAGGTGAGGCTCAGAGAAACTATGTAACTTGCTCAAAATTCTGCAGCTCGTGATGGTTGGAGTCTGTGCTTTTGCACTTTGGGGTGCCTTGTGGAAGGAAGGCTCATGAGGGCGCCTTTCTAAAAGTCACTTAGGGCCCATCCGCAGTGCTGGCACCTTCTGTGTCCACTCCCACCTTCCCTGTGAGCCTTGCGGTGGGTGAAGAGAATGGTGTGCATACGAGTGTCCTGTGAACACGGGAGAGATTTATGCTGGCTGCAGAGCGAAAGAACAGCGTGAATCCTCAAAGTTCAGGAGTGTGGGTTGGAGCCAAAGGGGCCTGTCCCCTGGATACAACTTCAGGGTGGCTCTGAAGAGGAGTTCTAGAAGCTGTGGGGGGAAGAAGAGGAAGGATTTCAGCATCATGGCTCTGAATAGCTTGCCCAACTTCACAGGGTACTTTTCAGTTTTTCCTTTTCCTCCACCAACTCCCAATGTGTTAACAGTACCTGGTGCCTAACATGGTAGGCACAGCTGCACCTTTGAATCACTTTATTCTGGAGCATTACGGTGAGTCCGCTTTTTTAGTCTAATCCTCTCATTTTATAGGTGAGAAGCCCAAGAGATCTATTCTTGCTGCTTCTTATGAACGATCTATAGAACTCTACTCCTTATTTAACCCTTCTAAATGAGTTAAAGAAAGAAAAAGGAAACTTACATTAAAAATGCTAAGTTTTATAACACTTTTTTTTTTTTAACTGTCAGAGCGGGTGTGTGCTCATCAGAGAGAGCTGGAGGAAGATGGAGAGACAGAGAGAGTGAGAGAGAAAGTACCTCTAAAGGGGTATGGTCATGCTGCAGTCCCTTTTCCTCCATTTCTCCCTCCCGCTGGGATCTGGGGCATGCATGCATATGCGCCTAGAGTATTTTTAAAGCTGCGAGGGCCAGAATTCAAACCGCATTTGAATATGTAGGATCTAGGTCCCACTAAGCTATGGGACTAGCCCAATACTTCTTTAATTTTTACAGAGAGGAATAGGAAAATGAGGCCTGTAAAACAGAAATAGAAAAGTTGGGAGCTATATGGTTGCAGGGTGAGTAACTCACCGCTCCATGAGCAATGGAGTATTAATACTGGCTAAAATCTTTCTCCTGAAAATTGTCAGTTTTACTTTGATTTCTGCCCACAAGAACTACACCAAATTAAATCAAATTCAAATTCGAATTCTTTTTGAAATGTGAAGATACTACATTTGCCCCTTTTTTTGCAAATTAAACACCCTCGATTATTTCAGCTGTTTGTCACGTGTTTACGCAGTGCCTGTGTTTGGACTAGATGGTCAGTAAACCTTTGCTGGATTGGTTCTCTGGGCCTTGGTTTTATGTTCCAGTATTGGGCTCCTTCCCTGACCACAAGTGACCTCCATACGATAGTCTGTCTATCCTTCTATATTTAAATAGTAGGAAGAAAGAAAACAATATATGGTATTTACTTTTCTTTTTTTTAAAGAGATTTTTGCTACAGGGCGTGTGCGTTTGCTGGAGCAACAGAAAGCAAGAGATCACCCCCCAGGGGTGATGGCCAAGCTGCAATCCCTTGTCTTCCCTTCTCCTCTTGGGATTTTGGGCTAGCATGCACATGTGCCCAGTGAGTTTTAAGCCACTGGATTTGGAACTGGAACTGCAGTTGACTACATGGGAGTCCAGTGACATAAGCATTATACCATCTGCTGGTCCCTGGTATTTACTTTTCAAATAGGAGTTTTCAGAATAATTTTAAAACTTCATAAAAATTGGTCAAATGTCACTTAGCTATGATAATGGACTTATTATTTAACTTAACAGACCACCTCAGAGATGCATTTTTAAAAATGAGTCCTTCGGGCCAGCCCATGGCATGGTGGCCAAGACAGCTAGATCCCACGAAGCCAGCTGTGTCATTTGAATTCTGGACCTGTAGCTTGAAAATCATGCCAGATGCATGACCATGCCCTATGGGGGTGCTTTCTCACTTTCTCTCTCTCTGTCTCTCCCCATTGAGCACACGTGCCCTCTGGCAAATTAAAAGAAATAAAAAGTCCCTTATTCATTGAGCGACTCCTATAGTAAGACACAAGGATGACCGCTGCGGGGAGGTCCCCTATAATTAAAATGAAAAATTATTGTACAGGTAGGAATGACATGGGATCTGGTGAATATTGTGCTCACCCTGTGTGAATACTTTATTCCGTAGCTCTGCTTTGCCTATGAAGAAAAGCAGCACCCATTTTCATTTATTTGGGGTACCATTTGACTAAAAAAAAAAATAATGTTCTCTTCAAAAAAAAAAAAAAGCTCCAGTGGAAGCTCTATTTTTAGTCGGTCTTAAATTGGATTGGTGTGAGGGACGAGCACTGGGATCAGCGTGATGAGGCTGTGTCACTCACTCCCAACAATCAGAAGCCAGCCAGCTTCACACCACTCGTGTTAGTGCCATACGGGGGTGAACAGCACGAGCTTAACATTTTGGTTATAGATGGTCAATTGTGCCCTACTTTGTAAAGAAAACACCAATAAATTGCTACAATCATAAGGGAATATACTTGTCCGTTACAGTAGGTAAGGAGTTCGATGGCAAGTAAGTCAAACTAAACATCCCAAAACAATTCCAGAAAAGAATTGAGGTTAAATTATCCCATTGCCAGAGGCTGAAATCTCTATGATTTGAAAGTAAATGTGTGTGTGTGTGTGTGTGTGTGTGTATAAAACTTAAATTAAAAAAAAAAAACAACCCTACTGGTTTTGTATTGCAAATACCAGTACTTTGGAACGTGTGTTACATTAGCAGTTTTCTCATCTTCAGTTTCAGAAAAGGCTGAGTTTGGAAAGAAGCATTTCATATGACAGTATTAAGGGTTGAGGACGTAGAGACTCATGTCGAACGTCCGCACTGTAATCACATGGCAGGGGACAGATTCTTCACAGGAATAGAACAGAAGAAGCTTCTAGTCAAGCAGGACCCACCACCCAGTGGAGAGGAGGACAGTCCCATCAGCAGAGAAATCACAGTGGCATACAGCAGCGAGTTCTTGAAGAAAGACGCTCAGTCGTTCCGGGCCTCGTGTCCATTGTACTGCTGACTGACTGCTCTTTCCCACCTCTGAAAAACGTGTCCTTTGTCTTCTCACATCAGTCCAAGAGGGTTTGGGGACAGCTGGTCTAACACGCCCAAATGAAGAAAGCAAGCTTCCTGGTTTGCAAAAGTCACCTATTTGCTTTAGTAGCAGAGCCAGACCTGGGCTCCAAGTCCCGGTTCCTTCTTGTTCACCATACTGTTTCCTAAAGTTGGGCATTTTTACACCTTCACTTGAATTTTTTTTTTTTTTTTGGAGAAGTTTTTGCTATAGAAATCACCCCCCAGGGAGGATGGCCACGCTGCAACTCCTTCTCCTCCATTCTCCTCTCGGGATCTTGGGCACGTATGCACACGCACCCAGTGTGAGTTTAAGCCACCAGGTCCGGGACTGGAACCGTGGTCTATTACATGGGAGTCCAGTGACATAGCCATTACGCCAACTGCTGGTCCCTTGAATAATTTTCTTTACAGACAGGCGGAAAGGTACTGATTTTGGTAGTGTTATGATTAAAAGCTTGTAAGACTGGGGCTCAAAGTGGTTTCAGAGGAAGAATAGATAAAGCAAGGCAGGAAAGTAGGGAGATGGAAAACAAGGTAATAGGAGAGCTAAATACATAAACAATAAAAGGGGAGAAGACAAGTGGAGAGACGGAAATAAACTGAAGAAGAAAAGGGACACAAGAGCAGCAAAGTGACTTTCTCCGCCCGCACGGGACGGGGACAGCAAGGGCGGCCTCCAGATGCTGAACTCGCGTGGCGGAAGTGCTGCGCCAGCAACCGCCTCATCCGCGCCAAAGACCACGTGTCCGGATGAACGCAGCCGAGGTGGACAAGGTCACCGGCAGGTTTACCCGCCAGTTCAAGACCTACCCCATCTGCAGGGCCGTTCGCAGGGTGGGGGAATCAGATGACTCCAATTTCTGGCTTGGCAAGGCTTTGTCTCAAAGAACTTCTGATTGGAGAGAACCACGGACCCGGGTAGGGTGGAGACTTGTCATAAAATAAAGGGTGAACCACCTACCCAAATAGGCAGCAAACTGAGGCAACCAAAGACTAAGCAGAAATCAGAAAGAAAAGAAAGAAAAAACAGAAGCAGGAAAAGAAAAGAAAACCAGAAAAAAAAATCTAAAAAGACAGAGACGTGCTAGGAGTTGATAAGAGAGTGTCTGGGTGGGCAGGCAGGTTACACAGAGGGGGATCCTTAAGACAGAACTAGTCTGCATGAATGGGGGTAAATAGGACAATGGGAAAGAAGTGCTTCGTGTGGACAATGCAAACGCAAGAAATCAATAAAGTGATCTGGGTATTAGACAGATCCTTAGAACTGCCCCAGAATTAGCTCAACTATGGTTCTAAGAATATGGGTACCACAGGAGATGACAGATTCCATATATTTAAAACCAAACATCTTAACTTGTTGTCATATACCTCTCTTGACTTTTTTCATGATTTACAAATTGTTTTTCAAAATAAACATTCACTCATTCACTTCATGTACCCTGGAGGCCTTCCTCACTGGGCTCATTTCTCAGGAAATTTGTTGGCATTGCCCAAAGAATGGCAGGTCTCTTAGGGCCCCCTATATTTGGAAATACCTTCCAAATTGGGAACAGTGAGTTATTGCTCTGGAACATGGAGCCTATGGTGGCTGGGTGGAGTCCTAATGGAAAATGTCGCTCTGCCCTGGGAGAGAAGCCAAGGGGAACGTGAGCGTAACTTCCCATAGCTCAGCCTTTCTCATACACTCTCCTGGCTGTGAGGCCCTCCCAGGTTCCTGTCCATCCTACCTCCCACAGGTGTGGTCTGCTGGGGAGAGCCAGGCTGCTGTATACCTATCTGATTGTAGCATTAGGGTCAACATTTCATCAGGGCAGCATCCAGTTCTCTCCCCAAGTGGCCAACACAGTCTCCATCAGAAAAGAGGAAGGGAAGATAGGGACCTCTTCCTCCCAGAACTATTAGCTGTTATCACAAACTCCTTTAAAGTATGTGATTTTAACAGCATACCTCCCCAGTCCAGAGGAATAACAATGGTTAAACAATACTAAAGAAACGAACAATTCCATGTACCTAGCATACAGAGGGTACTTGGTAAATCCAGAACTGACTCTCCGGCCAGATAGGCGTTCATTAGGAATGAGAATCATGCCAGCTTGTTTTCTTCTTTAAAATGTATGCCACAAACAAAATCCCCTTTAGCCTAAACCACTGCCTTATCCCTTAACACAACTTTGGGGAAAAAAAAAATATAGCAACTTATCTGCCTGCTCACAATGTCAACCAGCCCATTTTGCAAAATAAAATCAATTAATAATGAATGAATTGTACACAGTTCTTCAGGCCTTGCATGCACCCAGAGTGAGTTGTTATATGCCAAGGTGAGTTAATGCCTTTCTCTGTGAGTCCCCTGAGAGGAGAGGCTCCATCAAAGTGGGATTTTGCCCTCGCAAGCTGAGTTTGGGTTAGCTGTTGGCAGGACTGTGTGGCAGCTGCCTTCAGAGTACTTACATAGGATCGTGCGGCCGAGGCTGTGCCCATGTTAGTTCTCCCCTCACCTCATGTACTCCCCATCACTCCTATAATCCATAAACGACTCTGATCCTGACACCTCCTCAAAATCCTCCAGCACCAAACTGGTGGAGTCCTCACCCAGGATGCCGCTGTCGGGCCTGGACATCCTGGCCCGTGAAGGAGGTGCAGAAGGGTTGGTAGCAGCTGGAGGGGAAGAACAAGGGGAAGTTTGACGAATAGATGTGGGAGTGGCCAGAGGAGGGGACACGGCCGGTTCATGGACTTCCTCATCATCTTTCTCAGACTCTGGCCCTGTGTCTGGGGCAGTGGGGCCTAGGACGTGGTAGAGACTGGGGAGGCGGATGTCGAAGCGCAGCCCAAACTTGGCAAAGAGCTTGTCATTGAGAGTGTAGAGCTTCTCTGAGATGTCATAGCCCAGCAGGACTGAGAAGAGGCGGGAAATGTAGCGCTCTTTGGTCAGAAGCAGGTGGAGACTTTTCCGGGGCCAGGAAATGTAGCTACATTCAGTCTCAGCAGTCAGAGTGACCTGAGGGAGGCGAAGAGCAGAGAGTGAAGGTTTATCCAGAAAATTTGTCCATGCTGAGCACAGAGAAACACAAGGTTACTTAGAAAATGGTTGTATTTTATTGAAGAGGCTGTGTGGGAGTACCCCTCCATGGCCTCGCTGGAAGAAGTCCACGGAAGGATTTTTACTTGTGTTCACTGATATTGGGGTGTCCTAAAGCAAGAGCCCTGGGATCATTTGCTCACTCACTCACCTCCTGGAGCCTCAGTTTCCACATCCTGTTTCCTTAGCTCATCTATAGTTCCATGGCAGATACACTAATGTCTGCTAAAGGTTCTAAGTCTTATGATCTTAAGAGAGAAAGAAGGGGCCTCCTAGTACTTTGAGGAGAGGTCAAACTACCGATGACTCTTCATTTTAAGAATAATGAAAGGCCCAGACTAGTGGTGCAGTTGGTAGCATACTGATCTACAACACTGGAAGCCACTGGGCTGACTACGGGTTCAGGTTCCAGGTCAGCCTGAAGGCACGCTGGACATACGTGTGTGTAACCAGAATCCTGCCAAGCTGAAGGGCTGGAGTGAGTGGTGGTCACAGCGTGTCAGGACCCTGTCGAGTGTGCGTCTTTCTCCCTCATGCATGTGCACAAGGTCTCTATTATGAAAATAAATAAACTTCACAAAGAAAAAAAAAACAGTGTGCTCTTTCTGCTCATGCTTAAGCAAACAATAAGAATAAAGAAGGATACTATATTAGGGTAAGGACACAAAATAGCTGAAAAGCAGTTTAGTTGGAGAAAAGACTTCTGATTAGGGGTGCCAACCAGCATTGAGTGAGGCAGAGAATCTCGCCGGTTCTGGGATACAAGTCCATAAGATAACTTTAACTGGCCAGTACAAGTGACCAAAAGTGACTGTACAAGTGACTGAAGTCAGAAAAAGTGCACAGAGGAAACCAAGCCCTGAAGAGCAGAAGTCAAATGGTATCCCATTCTCCATCTGTTCATTCATCCACAAATTTCTGAGCACTTACTATGTGCCCACAATGCAAAGCTAAATTATACTTGCAGGTGAAATAAGCAATAATAGGGCTAGCTGGTGGCATTGTGGTTTAGGTGGCTGGATCCCACATGGCCCACTGCTCTGTTCAAGTCCTGGACCCGGCAGCTTGAAAAACACGCTAGGCACATGTGCGTGCATGCCCAAAAATCATGAGAGAAGAATGGAGAGGGGATTGTAGTGTGATCACTCCCTGACGCAAAGGAGTGATTTCTCACTTTCTCTTCTTTCTCTCTCCAATAAGCACCTGCATCCTCTAGCAAATTTTAAAATAATAATAATAATAATAATAAAGAAATAAGTAATAATATGTACCTGTTATACAGAGGGTACTTGATAAATCCTTGTTAAATCTAATGATAAGTGGAAGGACCATAGGTGACAGAGTGGTTAAGGTGCTGGACTCCCATGTGGCCGGCTGCAGTTCAAGTCCTAGACCTGGTGCTTGAAACTCATGCTGGGCGGGGATACATGCATGCCCAAAATCCCAAGAGGAGAATGGAGAAGGGATTGCAGGATAGCCATTCCCCCTGGGGGGGGGGTAGGTTTTCACTTTCTCTCTGTCCTTCTCTGTCTCTCTGGTGAGTGCACACGCCCTATAGCAAAAATTTCTCTCAAAAAAATAAAATAAAATTATAAGTGGTAAATTTAGGGTTAAGATAGAAACATGCTTAGGATTGTAGAGGGAAAAGGTGTAGAATAACGCAATTTTCTATAATCTGATTAACCTCGATACTTTGGGACAGCAAGGTTCATGCTGTGTATCTGTGGATGGAGACAGTGGAAATGATGATGGTAGCAGCTAACATTTATCGAGAGGTGCCTACAGGCCAGCCAAGGACTTTATGTGGATTATCCGGCTGACTGTACAGTTGATGTTCAGAATATTTTTTACATATTTTCCTTTTAACTCCTGTATTGCCTATCAAATCTCCCACTACTCTTTCCTCTTCCTTCCTCTCTGCCGTAATAGCCCTAAATTACATCATCAAGGCCAGATGCTGGCTTCAAGTTTTGGCTTTATCTCTTTCCCAGCTGTGACACCACACACAGTACTTAATCTCTCTAAGCATGCTGCCTCTTGAGAAAGAAGTCTGAAAACAACGCCTTCTACCCGTCCATTACTAACAGTTCAGCAAGTAGTTGTCACAATCTGTCACTGCCTGCACCTTCGATGCACTTTATTATCAATTCCTGACGGGGCCATGCAGGCAACACAAGCTGGTAAGGATGCTGCCTCCCATTCTAAGGCAGGGCCTGGACTGGGAAGGAACTGAGGCAGGGCCCAGTTTACGAGCTCTCCCTTGTGTCCTTGTACTGGCCGGTATTCAATTTCTCTGCCGTGAGTTTTACTGTTATTACGGTACCCTGTAAGGGTAAAACATCACCCCCAACCATTGCAATAAAGCCAATTAGTGATCTTGTAGGAATGTGGTTCCCTAAGACTGACAGGAGGACCAGGAAGTTTAAGACTCCCCTACCTGTCTGTTTTTAAGCCAAAATTAACATATGGATTAAGTTAGTATAAACCAAATTAGCATTAGAAGCATATGTAGACTAAGTTAGTTTAAGGCTAGTTTTATGTAAATAGCCCTTGTTAAAGCTACAGGCCAAAGTTAACTCATGCTAGGCAAAGTCAGGACATTCACCACATAACAGAGACTCAGAGATAAAACAAAAGAACTCACTAATTGACAGACTCAGCAAACAAAATGCAGAAACCCACGGGTTTATAAAAGGAAAAAGACTGGCGAGGACAGGATGAACAAACCTGAGGGTCCAGAGAAAGATTAACCATTTTAGCTGGGAGCTCTTATCTAAAGCAACAGGTAGCTTTCAACTACAAAGAGTTTCTCATCTA
>NW_006204769.1:1480152-1485720 GCF_000334495.1 Tupaia belangeri chinensis
TGAAGTTATCAAACATCCTGCAAGCCCCCTCTTCAAAAGACCCTTCCCAGTAATCAAGATCTAAGAAGAAGATACAACAGACAAATGGACTTCCTCATCCTGAGAACTGTGATTGATTTTACCTGATCTGACAAGACAAACAGCATGTTTTATAATTATTGCTTCCATGCTTTGTATACCCTGTTCCTCAGAGTAAATTTTTTACTACCCCTCACCCTCCTTACTTCCTAAACCTCCCTCAATAAATACGCATGTTTTAAAAGCCACGGCGCGGCAGCCTGGAGCTGGCTCTGGCTGTGGCCGGCTGAGAACATTCCAAGGAGCAATGAGGTCTCAGTCTAATTTTTTTTGTTCCTGATCACCCCTGTCGCCTTCCTGTGTACGAGCCACCCTCCACTGCCGAGGCCGGACCCCGGCAAATTCCCAAACAAGAAATCCAAGTACCAAACATGAAACGTGTATTTGAGTAAGAGCTCATCTGGATGTAAACCATGTCCTGAGAGCCAAACACGAATGTTGTGGGTGTTCTTATGAACGTACTTTGGCTTCCACCATAAAATAATCTAAAACTTAACAAATTAAAATTCATTTTCTTCATCTCACTTCTCTGTCTAGACGCCACTCCATTGAATTTTCTCCCCTTTTAAGCAAAACTCCATGGGGGGAAAGCTCTATATTTAATTAACACCAATTTCTCTCTTCTCCCTCTCTCTGAAACCAATAAATCTTTGTCCCCAGCAGCCCACAAACGCTGTTCCTGTTAAGGTCACCAATGACTTTTATGTTGTTGAGTCCAGAGTGTTCACGGCGTTCCACGCCGTCAACCGCCCAGCCTCTTTGATATACTTTCTTAGTTCTCAGGGGTTCCTGCACTCTCTTGATTGATCCTGTTTGAGTTTCTTTGTTTCTTCCTCTTTTTCTCCCAACTTTGTAACACTAAAGTATCCCAGTCTCCAAGCTTAAATTCCTACTCTTTCACTTACTTGATTTTATCTAATGCAATGGTGTTCATATCTAATCTTATATACAACCATTTCCCAAGTGTACGTGTCCAGCTCAGACCTCAGTCTTGAATTCCAGACTCAAATACTCAGTTGACTATGCAGCATCTCTACTTGAATGTCCATAGGTGACACAAACCTAACATATGAAAAACTGAACTTCCTATTCCCCCAAACCAGCTCTACCTTCAGACTTCCTTATCTTGACTGATAGCATGGCTGCCCTTTCAGGTGCTCAAGTCAAAAGCATTAGCTTTTCTTGATTCTCTGTTTTGGATACTAAACCCATTGGGAAATGCTTTTGGCTCTATCTAGAAAATACAGGCTCTGACCCTACGTGATCTGGCTCCCTGTCGCCCCTCCAACTTTCTGTCCAGCTCTTCTCTTCCCTCTCTTTCTCAGTTCCTGGCAACTGGCCTCCTTTCTGTGCTCAAACATGCCAGCCTCACCTCAGGGCTTTTGCACCGGCTCTTTTCCTCTTTCCTCCCCCAGATATTTGTAGATCTCACACAGTCGCCTCTCTCGGATCTTCACTCCAATATTACTTGCTCAACAAGGACTTCCATTATTGCCCTATTTAAAACTGCAACCGTATCTCCCTTGTACTATTCTATGTTGCCCTTTTTTGAACTAGCAGTTATTTTCTTTGAACACATAAAATGTATGTATTCATTACCTCTGTGGCTTACTGCTTTTTATCTCCCACTAGAATGTAGCATGACAACAGGGCCTTCATCTGTTCTGTTCACTGAAGTAGTCTAAGCACCTTTAACAGTACCTGGAATATAAGTACTCACTAAATATTACTGACATGAATCAAGTGAAGACTACCAATCTTGCATGCTGCAAAACAAACTAATGTCACCTTATGTTCCTCATAAAATTCTTCCCCAAAGGTCCTCCAGAAATGTTCTTCTTGATTGGTGTCTATATTATTTTGACAAATATCTAGCTTTTTCATTTAAAAAAAAAAAAAGTCTAGCCTTTTCATCTTAGAGGTTGGTTGAATGGATTAAGTGAGATAACACGTAAAGAGGATGTAGGCCCAGTAAAATAGGATGAAAATTGGAGAAATAATGATGATTTTTGTGTGATCTTTCCTGCATTGTGTTCTTAGGAACTAATGAGAGTATCGCAGTGCTGGAAGTCAACAAATCCTGATTTAATTGAATTATTGAGAGGCATGATTGATTTGTGATAAAAAATGTGAATAGTGATTTAGGCAGCCACTGTGGCTTACTGTAAGTAAACAACAACTCTGTAATTGCAAAAGGCAAGGACAGGAAGAACTATAACTTGGGACAACACTTGACATTTGCCAAGAGGAAATGGGACTTTGCACAGCCAATAGCAAACATGTAGCTGCTCCCGAAGGAGCTGCACACTAAAAATATAAATGGGAAGAACATGACCATAACTACATTCCAGGCAGAGAGGCCATCTGGGGTTGCAGCCCTCCCTTTCGAGCATAACTTTGAGGAGGACACCCGGCTTACCCACCACCTGCCACTCCATTTCAAGTCAGAAATAGAGCCCAGGTCCAGCTGGCTTGGGACCTGACACAGGCCTGCAGGAGGTTCTTAGGGTTTTCCTAAAGGAGATGGCTGGGCTGGAATGGGTGTGCCTATGAAGAGGGGTCAGGGTAGAACATGATTTGAGAGGGTCTGTCACTGGTGGCCTTGGCAGTGGGATCAGGATTGCCTCTCAGTCTCTCGCAACTCATAGCCAAATGTCAGCATGAGGATGGAAGCAGGTCCTGCCAAGTGGCACTGCCTGGCATGTGCCTGTTCCAGGGTTGGCTCATATGTTACTTGAGGGACTCCTTTGAGAAGTGGTAGGAGACACATGGAATCCAGTACCAGCAAACTATCCAAATATCTACAGGACTCCCTATAAGGGTGCGTGTGTGTAACTGTGTGTGTGTAAGTAACTCCACTTTTCTGGTGGTGACCCTCCCATCTTAAAAAGAACAGAAATACTGGGATGTCGGAAGTCATGATGCATTTTTGCATAGAAAAACAGAAAAATATGTCATGACTATTCCAACAACTCACTAGTAGATCTGGGCAACTTGGTTTTGTCACTTTCAAGCCAAAGACCTTGGGAAAAATTACCTAATGGTTTTGGGGCCTTAGTTTCTTCATCTGTCAAATGGGGTAATAATAATAATATCCAGCCTATGGAGTTGTTGTGAGAACCAGGCAGGCAATAGAATATGTATGCCTGCCAGATGCCTCAGTACGTGAGAACTAGCAAACAAAGACAGTAACTGAAGTCTGAGAATTGGCAGAGAAGAGGGTCAGGAGCCCAGCAGCGAGGCTCCCACCTTGGAGCAAGGATATGAGTGCTCCAGGGAGTCCTTTGAGACACCAGCTGCCCAGGGGCAAGCCAATTTGGTAAGTCTTTACTGAACAACTACTGTATTCCAGGTACTGTCCTTTGGAGCCTGGGGATAGAGAGAGAGAGAGCCCAGAATTTTATTTTACTTCAGAGTTCACCGTGGGGAAGACAGAAAGGAACCCAGATCATTAGAAGAGAGAACAATGTGTAGCAGCCAGCATTAACTGAAGCATAAAGGGCACACAGGCAGGAGCAAGAAGCTGTGGGCACGGGAGCTAGTGATGTCAGTATAGCGGCATCGGGGAGGTCTCACGCAGAAGGGGAATTGCATTTTAATTAGAGGGGTCAGTAGAGGCCAAGACATGGAACTGCAAAACAGTGTGGTGTGTTCAGGGAAGTACTTCTAGTACAACATGGCTGGTGTGAGCAAAATGTATGAGGGAGGGAGGCCTGGAGATGTGGTTCTAGATCACTAAGCCATTAAGTTACCATCTAAGGCTTGTAGGTTTTTAATCTTGTGATCACTCGGGTCTCCTGGAAGGGTTTTAGGCATAGGAACAACATGACCTGCCCTACCCTACCCACCTGTGCCAGGAACCCAGGCACTGTTACTGCAAAGGAAAACTGCTCCCTGGTCTAGCCCTGGAGTGGTAAGGGTTCGAAGGACAGACGTGAGAGGGGCTGACGAAGGTGCAGATATGCTGGGTTACAGTGCGACAGAGCGAGGCAGTGCTGCCTCGGGGCTCCCTATTACCTGGAACACCCCCTCCTCAGAGGACGGCAGTGATTCCCACTCGGGAGAGTCCATGAACTGGTAAGGAAAGACATAGTGCAGAAACTGCCCATCCTGGCTCACACGAACCCTGCCAAAAGGAGAGAAGAGACCATGTGAGAAAAGGGAAGTTGCTGCCCAAACCCCCTTTGCTGAAGTTAGGTGTTGCCAATTGGCACGAATCTTCTGGTAGAAATATCTTGCCTGTGTCATGGTGCCAATACTGGCCCCTGAGAAGTAAAAATTAGTTTGGTGTCGAGTTGCAAATATAATATTGACCAGGTAAAAAAAGAAATATGTCCTAGAGTCCTCAGGACTTTACAAGAGGAGCGCATGCTTCTTTCTCTCCGGACTAATGGATACTTTCCACACACAAAGACTGTGGCCTCTAGTGACCACACTGTGATAACCTTCATTATTCGGCTTCTTCCAGACATGGTCTCAAATAGCATGTAATGCCTGAAGAGATCCAGGTGTCCTAAGGGTTCTTTGTCTTGAGTTCTTTATTTTTTTTTTAAACCTCTGCAATTATTAGTTTATTAGTATCACCCAGGACTCAGATGTTCAGTATTCCTCCTGAAATTACATAAACAAATGCAAATGGAAAGAATCCAAGTCAAAATTATATAACAAAATAGCACTCCGTCACAAAAGAGTGTAAAATTACAAGAACGCTATTTTAAAACACTGGCACTCTAAGAGAACGATAATCTCAAACCATAAAATTGCCAAATTGTTCCCTAAACTGTTAAGCAGATAAACATGGGTTTCGTAAAGAAAAATTAAATTTGAATCAATTGGCTAATTCGTACTGAGATGCGAAGTTTGTGTCTTCGTTCTTCATGTCTGTCTGATTTATAAAGGGGCAAACCACAATAGAGGAATGTTTCCCCTATTTTCAAATGTGGCATCGTTTTAAAAGCTGGCCCAATTAATTAAAAGTACTTTTACTGGAAAGTCAAGTTTCCTGAGCAGTCTATATTCAGATAAATGGGAAAAGACATTTACAGCCAGTGCTCTCATAGCCTTTGCTGGAACCAAGGTCAACAAAAAACTTGAATACGGTAGTCTTGTATTTTAAGCTCATGCTTTTGGGGATACATTATAGTCTTCTTTAACATGGGAACTGCAAAAATATAACTGCCATTACATGGTAATGGGAGTTAAAGAATATAGAGTTGCGGAGGGCATTGCATATGGAAGTCATCTTGAGAGCTGTCTGCCTCTTAGAAACCTTAGGCTTCACTTCCTTATTGAGCAAACCATGTCTCAGAAATTATGTTACCAACTGTTGCTAGGCAATGGGAGATCCACCCACAACAATGATTGGCTCATACTGTTGTATTTCATTTTCGAGCAACCAATTGGTGCCCACCAGCCTGTATATAAAGCACAGTTTGCTCTGCAATAAACGAAGACTTGATCAGCACCTCATCTTGTCTCCACTCTGTGTGT
>NW_006204769.1:1485776-1518469 GCF_000334495.1 Tupaia belangeri chinensis
TTAGACAAAAGTTTTTTATCAGCTAACTATAATGAAAAGATAAACACTGTAGTAATTCATGTGATCGAAAATGGGCAAAAGCAAAAGACTAGCTTCCCCTCAAGAAGAAAATTTCAGACCTAGGAAAAGGACAACAATATTATTCATCATCATCATCATCTTCATCCTCTTCATCTTCATTCTCTTCATCTTCCTCTTCTTCCTCATCTTCTTCATCTTCCTCGTCTTCCTCCTCCTCCTTCTTTTTCTTGACAACTCCCCTTTTTTGCTGCATCAGGCTCTCCTTTAGCTCGGTATGCAGCAATATCCTTTTCGTATTTTTCCTTCAGCTTAGCAGCCTTCTTTTCCTAAGGCTGTTTACCATCTGCAGCAGTGTTATTCCACATCTCTCCCAGTTTCTTTGCAACATCACCAATGGATAGGCCAGGATGTTCTCCTTTGACTTTTGGGTGATACTCAGAACAGAACAAGAAAAAGGCCGAAGGAGGCCTCTTGGGTGCATTGGGATCCTTGAACTTCTTTTCTGTTTCCCCTTTAAGAGGGATATAGGTTTTCATTTCTCTTTCATAACGGGCCTTGTCTGCCTTTGCCATATCTTCAAACTTTCTCTTTAGCAGACATGGTCTTCCACCTCTGAGCACTTCTTAGAAAACTGAGAAGTTGACCGAAGCATCTGGGTACTTCTTCTTGTGCTCCTCCCGGCAAGTTTGCATGAAGAATGCATATGATGACATTTTGCCTCTCGGCTTCTTAGGATCTCCTTTGCCCATGTTTAGTATCTTTCCTCCGCGAGCACAGAGTCGCCCAGTGCCCGTCCAGCTCTCACTTGCCCCGGCGCTGTCTCTATGGAGCTCAATGTACTGCAATGGCTGTGAGAGCGGGAGCCAGACACATGTCTTGAGTTCTTTACCTGGAACAGACCTGACAACATCTTGCTTTTGAATCTTCCTTGAGACTGCCTGATACCAAGAAAACAGCACCATCCACCAAAGGTGACATCATAGAAACTTCTGGAAATCCCCTGAATTTTTCTCCTTCAGACCCTTACATTGTGGTATTTGTGACCTATGTTTAAAAGCCCCGCTTGCTCCTTGGTTGCGGAGATAGTATTTCAAGAGTTTGGAGCTCTACTGCTCTCTCAGCTGACATCTTCTGTAATAAAGCCTTCCTCCAAGCAAATGCTGGTTGTCTCAGAAATTATCTTAGGTTTCTACATTTGTCCAGTAACAGTAAGACCTAAAGCAGGAGTAGCGGGATGACTGCACAGACACAGTTGAGAAAGGAAACCCATTCAGATTTCCTGAACATGTGCTTTCCTCCTTCTCCTTATCAGTGGTTCTCCATGCCAGGCTACAGAGTAGAAGCCCCAGGGTAGCTTTAATAAAACACGTAGGTTTCAGTTTTATCTGTGGGCAATTAAACTGGAATCTTCGTAAATGGGAGCTGGATATTAGTTTTTAAATCTGCCCAGTAACTAATGTATCCAGAATGGAAATCACTATTCTAGACCTCTGCTGTCCACTAGCCACATGTGGCTATTTAAATTTACATTTATGTTCATTCGAATGAAATACAACAGGCTAGCTTGTGGCATGGTGGTTGAGATGGCTGGATCTCACATAGCCAACTGTGTGGTTCAAGTCCCAGATTCAGCACCTTGAGAGGCTGGGTGCCTATGTGTGCATGCCCAGAATTCTGAGAGGAGAATGTGGGAGAAGAGATTGTGGCTTGGCTACCCCCTCGAAGGGTGCTTTCTCTCTCTTGTGAGAACACACACCCAATAGTAACATATAAAAAATAAAGAAATAAAATCGAGACCAGCAGATGCTGTAATGGTTACATTGCTGGATTCCCATGTTGCCGACTGTGATTCTAGTCTTGGACTCGGCAGCTAAAAACTCAAGCCAGGAGTGTGTGTCTGTGTGTGTGCCCAAAATCCCAAGAGGAGAATGGAAGAGAAGGGATTGCATTGTGGGTCTTCTCCGGGTGGGTGATTCTCCCTTTCTGGCTCTCTGGCAAGTACATGCACCCTATAGCAAAAATCTCAGTCTCTCTTGGGAACCAGCAGTTAGCGTAATGGCTATGTCTCTGAACTCCCACGTAGTCGACCGCGGTTCGCGTCCCGGACCCGGTGGCTTAAAACTCATGCCGGGCGTGTGTGCGTGCGTGCCCAAGATCCTGAGAGGAGAATGGAGGAGAAGGGATTGTGGCGTGACCATCCCCTCTGGGGGGTGATTTCTTGCTTTCTGTCTCTATGTCTTTCTCTGTCTGTCTGGCAAGCGCACACGCCTTATAGCAAAAACCTCTAAAAAAAAAATCTCAACTCTCAAAAAAAAAAGAAGGAAAGAAAGGAATAATAATAATTAAATTAAAAATTCAGTTCCTCAATTATACTAATCATATTTCAGAAGCTCAAGAACCACATGTGGCTTATCCAACTTAGGCCAGGCAGAATGGCTCCTACAAAGAAGGGTGGTGAGAAGAAGGGCCATTCTGCCATCAACGTGGTGGTGACCCAGAATACATTATCGACATTCACATCCTTGGGGTGGGCTTCAAGAAACGTGCCCCTTGGGCACTCAAAGAAATCCGGAAATTTGCCATGAAAGAGATGGGGACTCCGATGTGCACATTAATACCAGGCTCAATGAAGCTATCTGGACCAAAGGAATAAGGAACGTCCCAAATCGAATCTGTGTGTGGTTGTCCAGAAAACGAAAGGAGGATGAAGATTCACCCAAGCTTTACACTCTGGTGACCTGTGTACCTGTTACCACTTTCAAAAACCTACAGTCAATGTGGGTGAAAGCGAACTGCTGATTTTCAAATAAAGTTACAAAACCAACCAAACAAAACAAAACAAAACAAAACCAAAAAACCACATGTGGCCTGTGGGGTTACCATACTGTACAACACAGTATCGAACATTCCATCTCACAGAAAGTTCTGGACAGCACAGCCGTAAAGGTTCAGCCTGGGGTGAACTCCTCATTACCCCCTTCCCAGTAGGCTGCATAAACAACCCTGCTCTCTGCACTGCAAGCTTACATTGTAACCACTTTGCAGGCTTTGAAGGAAGTGGCAAATCCACTATTTGCCAGACTTTAAACACTTTGTAAGTGTTCTCTTACTTAATCTCAATAACTCAAAGTAGATTATCCTTTTCTATATTTTATAGCTAAAGAAATCGCTGCTAAAAAAGGCTAAGTGGAAAGCTTACACGTATTCTATGTTATTACCACAATATCATGTTGTCACTCTTGCCAGAGTGTTTAATAGGTGGTAGGGGACACTCCTGCATTGTCCCTTCCTACCCACACTAACTGCAAGGAAACAGTAACAGCTTCAGTCTTTAGAGAATGAGATCCCATTCATTCTGTCCAGTTGATGGGCCTGGGGCCAACACTTAACCAAGGCTGAATCAATCAAACTCCATCCCTGGGAATTTGGAACTGGAATTAAGTGAAGATAGTGACAACGATCGGGCACTGGCAAAATGAACACACTCCACTAAGGAATGAAAATCTTTTTTTTCACTCATGCAACTCACTCTTACTCCAGTTTATGAAGAAATGAAATTTGAAATTATATAACATGCTCTACTAGAACATGTTCTGCATGTTCTTCCTAGGATTTGATGAGAAATCCTTCTATTTTTTTACATCAAGACTTTTTTTATCCCCTTTAGCTAGAGTGTGTTTCAGTGGCTATAGCAAAAGTCTTAATAAAATTTTTAAAAAGTTATTGTAATTTCTAATTTTCATATAACCATTGTATATCTTTGTGGGGGTACACCATGTTTTTCTTTTAGTTATTTATTTAATTTTATTTATTTACTCATTTATTTTTAGTTTGACTAGAGAGACGCAGAGAAAGAGGGAAAGTGAGAAAGCGAGCCACCAGGTCTGAGACTTGAACCATGGTCGGCCATGTGGGAGTGTCCAGCGCCTTAACCACCACGCCACCTGCTGGCCCCACACCATGGTTTTTTTAAAGCTTGTATACAGTGTGTCATAATCAAGGGTACACACATACCTTTTCGACATTTGCTATTACACCATGCTGTGCACATTCAAAATTCACGCTACCGGTCTTTTATGAGATATATATTTATTTGGTTATGTTGCTGGACTTCCACATGGCTGACCACAGTTCCAGTCCTGGACCAGGTGGCTTAAAAATCACACTGGGCACGTGTACGTGCATGCCCAAGATCCCAGGAGGAGAATGGAGGAGAAGGGATTGTGGTGTGGCCATCCACCCAGGGGGGGGTCACTTCTCACTTTCCCTCTTGCTGTCTCTGTCTCTGAGGCACTCTCACATGCTCTATGGAAAACCTTTAAAAAAATAAAAAAACAGGGTTAGCAGCTGATGTTGGTTAAGGTGCTGGATACTGTTACATGGCTGACTACGGTTCAAGTCCTGGACCTTCTCTGGTCAAATTAAAATAAATGAATAAATAGATAAAATTAAATAAATCATTCTTTAAAAGAAAAAATAATTAATAAATGCATCCTCTGCAGGTGGAGGAACCACTCCACAGGAGTAGTCCTTTCAGAACACATCCTTTCCTTAGGACTTTTTGCAGTTCCCTCTGCCCACCTTTAATTTTCTTCATAATAATGTCTCAATCATGGCCTCTTTTGCTGTGTTAGAAATACCCTTTTGATTTAGATAAGCATAAATAGGCACACCATCTCCTAGATGCTTGTAATTTCTGACCTTTGGAGCTGATTGTTAATTGTTGGCACCAAGCTTTCAAAATGTCTTGGTGAAGCTGGCTGACTGGTGGCAGTTGAGAGGGTAATGCGGGAACTGGCATCTTCTTCTGAGGCTGTAGGCTGTCACTGCACTGTGCCTTGTTTGGACAGGAAGCTTTGTCATCCTTCACAGATTGTTTTTCATTTTCCCTTTGCTGAGGTTGTTTGGTAACCCTCCGATGTGCTTGGTTGACTGGGAACCCACTGCTGCTCTTCAGTTTCTACAGACACATTTCCCAACCTAGGATCTCTGCATTCTTTCCATGACTTCTCTGTGGATTTCCACTCCTCACCTCTTGCATGCTCCATACTCAGAAAGGATGTTAAAGAAAAATTCTTCTTACTTCCAAAATGGCCTATTTACCTTGATTGCTTTGAAAAGTCTCCTGTTTTTATTTATTTTTAAAAGAGCTATTTCATTTAACTTTATTTATTTAATTTATTTTAATTTGACCAGAGAAGGACAGGGTGAGAGAGAGAGAGAGAAAGTGAGAAAGCAAGCTGCTAGGTCTGGGACTCAAATCAAGATCGGCGATGTGGGAGTCCAGCACCCTTAAGCACCACGCCACCTGTCCGTCCCCTGTTCTTATTTTTAATTGTCAGAGGGTATGTATGCTTGCCAGAGAAAGAGAAAGCACTCACCAGTGGGACATGGTCACACTGCAATCCTTTTTTTTCTCCATTTCTCACCCCATCAGGACCTTGGGCATACATGCACATAGACACCTGGCATGTCTCTCAAGCTCTTAGGGCAGGACTCAACCTGTGATCAACCACATGGGATCTGGCTCCCTTAACTGCTAGGTTGTGGGATCAGTCCACAATATATTTTATTTGAATTTATAGCTATATTTGTTTACAAATAATTGCATTTGTATATATGTTCAATAAACTCATAAATATTTCGAAATGTTTCATTTCAAAATGTCTCCCTTCATAGCTCATTCAACCCAGGACCTCTGAGTTCAAACCAAATCAGACATATACACGACACTTTGGAGTCTATCAATTAAGGCGTAAATATTTATTATTACTAACGGTTGTAGTACCGTTTCCCCACTGTGTAATTGGGAATCGTATCTGGTTTCTTCCTTTCTTTTTTCTTGAAATCAGATCCTTCTAATCAACATCCTATCTTTTCTACCTGATCTCAAGAAAGCCGAAGAGGGGTTTGGAGGGGAGAAGCGCCCCCAGGGCAACATGTCAAAGAATCTGGAACACACCATGTGTGTGGCACAGAGCCCGTGCTATTTGCTCAGACGTATCAATGGCCGACATTCACATGCAGACTGCCCGGGCACGCCCTGACACTGACTGAGACCATGTCTGCCAATGCCTACTATCAGTCTTCTTCTAAAGAGGCAGGTGTCCCCACTGAGCCCTCAGAGAAACACTCGTGAGCTTCACTACTCTGTACTCGCTGCCGGGCCCTCAGACCTGCAGTCGTTGACTTCTTGGCCGCAGGAATCTTAACAGAACTGCAAATGCAAAGGTGGACAAGGGGTGTTCACTCTCCATACCAGGCTGTGCACAGCGTGGCGACACGACAGTGTCTAGGAGATCCCAAACACAAACAGGGCTATTTCCTCGATGCCCTGCCAGGGACCAGGCGTTACGGGAAACCGCCGTTTCTGGCACTGTCCCCTGCATGTAGTTTGTGCTCAGTAAATGTTGAATGCATATGACAGAAATGAGTTAACCTTATTGAAATGTTTAGCTTGCCAAAGCTCAGGGAGCTATTACTGCAGTATCAGAATGACACCCCAGTGTGCGTGTGTGGTCATTTCAGGCCCAGGCTCAAGAAACACTCCCCCCGCACCTCACAGCAGCAAGTGCACACACGGTCATTCTTGTCAACCAAGAAGATGCCTCATGACCTGGTCGCCTCCTGGAAAATGCCAAGAATGAGGAAGCAAACCCACTCTTAGAGAAATCTATTTTGGTGTGTTTCACTTGCCACATCCTTCCCTCCAGAGAAGGGGGCGCGGAATGGAAAGGAACACACTAGGAAATGAGAAGTGTGGGCTGGGGAAAGCCATTCTGGGCAATGACAAAGGAGCTTACCGGCCAGAGAGCAGCAGAGACAGGCGGTTAATGGGTGTCTCACCCTCCACGGCATACGTCTGCTCGGCAGCCAGAGCCAGCACCTGCTCCTCGCAGCAGTGCACAATCTCTCTGTACGTCTGTAGGGGCACCTGCAGAGGCAGGTACAGCGTCTTGTAGAGGAGGTCGAACTCCCCGGGGAGCGTGTCCTCACGCAGGCGGTACACCAGGTGGGCCAGCTGGAGCACGCAGGCCACTGCCAGCAGCAAGTTCCAAAGGACGACGTCCAGCCCGCAGGCATCCAACCAGCCCCACAGCACGCAGCACAGGTAGCCCGTGCCCAGGAAGCCAAAAAAGTAGAAGCATCCATACATCCCACTGCCCCCCATGAAGCCCAGGAGCAAGAGGCAGTTGGCCAGGTGATAGAAAGCCCCTTCCAGATCCTGCTTCCAGCTAACGCAGGGCGGCCCCTGCCAGAGGAGCTGGCCCACCATGCTGCTGTTGGAACTCATCTTTGGGAATCTCGAAACCTTGCTGGGCTCCGATTCTGTCCCCGCATAGGAAACTCAGAAAATAAATTAATCTGTCCTCCCAAGTACCTTCTCACCTCCGGCTTCTCACCAACTCCACCTTTTCTGAGAAGACGGCTTCTGGTGGCTTTGGGAAAGAATGGCAGAACCGAGTACACTTCATGGGTAATTTAAGCACGTCTCCCCCGCTCTCTCTCTCTCCTTCAGCAAGGCTCCAGCCCTCCTTGCAGAGTCTGGCAAGCGTTCTTAACTCCAGGATTTCTTAGGACGTTCTTCAACTTCGCTTCTCAGCAGAAAACCGAAATTGCGCTGAGGGGAAGGTAGGACTTGGGACTGACACCTTCAGCCGAGTGGGATGGAGTGGTCACATCCTGCTCTCTGCTGTCCCCAAGCAGAGTAAGGAGAGCCCAGCATGGGAGGCACACTTGTGTTCCATTTGGAATGTGTTCTCTCTTGGCACCGGAAGAAAGGGTGACCCCAGAGGGATACCATGTTTGGAATTGGAATCCAAGAGGTACTGGCAGTGAGAAAAAACAGGCCAGGCACACAGGCAGGCTGGCAGAGCACTTAACATACCTCCCAGAGGACAAGATAAGACCTCAGTCGGTGAGAAGACAGGCGGGAGACAAAGGCAAGCGAGCCCAAGAATTTACCTCCGTGCCTTAGGCAGGACACTACCCAGAGCTCCCCGCGGGGGGTGGGTGGCCCCAACGTTCGTGGGAGGTAGGGCACATCAAAGTAGGAAGATATTGAACTATTTTCCGAAAGAAATCCTGAGCTAAAAGCTGCCCAACAGCTTTTATTTATTTATCTCACCAAGTAACTTTAAGCATTTACTTGACATCCATTTAACAAAAGCAGCTTTTGGAATTCTAGACTGACTTTCCCCGGCAGAGATCTGATCCAGTAATGTGAATAAATAGTAATTCACTGGCCAGACCATCATCCCAGCAACCCAGTATTTCCTAGTTATAAAGACCGCCTATTTAACACCTGTGGAGTGTCAGCTCTAAAGTGGGCATTTACGCACTTACCACTTAATCGTCACAATAAACCTTCGAAATAAATATTCCCCTCCTAAATCTTAAAGAATCTGGGTCTCAGACAGCAAGTTCCCACAAAAAGTAAAAAGCAGAGGCAGGATTTGAATCCATGTCTATCAGACGTAATACTCTGGGCCGAGTAATTTGGGCAAATTTCCACATAAGGTGGAAATACACGACTAGACCCATGAGTCCCAAATCCACACTCCTCTGAAGTCTGACTCCCAAGGATGAAACTGAGGGTCTGCTTTGGGCCGCGCAGTAAGTCTGGAATATGCAAACACTAAACCAAGAAGTGCGACGCTGGCTTCCAAATGGCTCCTCCGTCTTTCTTCCTTGCTCCTGGGTGGACATTACTGCCCCTGAGGTACAAACGGGGGCCTGATTACCTCCCAGAACTAAACCCACTGGGAAGTTAGAAAATGCCAAATGTGCTGAGAAGTGATTTTTCGTTCTTTTTAAATTTTTGCTATAGGAGGGCACATGCACTTGTCAGAGAGAGAGGGGAGGAGGGAAAGTGAGAAATCACCCCCCCCCCCCGCCGCGCAATCCTGTCTCCATTCTGCTCTGGGGATTTTGGGTGCACACGCACATGTACCAGGCCTATTTTCCAAGATGCAAGGTCCAGGATTTGACCCACGTACTTGGCCATGTGGATCCAGCTGCCTTAACCACTGTGCTACTGAACTGCAACTCAACTACTGTTTATTGGGTGCCTACTGAGAGCTAAGCACTTGGCGGTCAAAGATTTCCAAGAGAAGCTTTCATCCTATTAACTGCAACTCAACTACTGTTTATTGGGTGCCTACTGAGAGCTAAGCACTTGGCGGTCAAAGATTTCCAAGAGAAGCTTTCATCCTATTAAGGGAAAAAAAAAAAAACACCAGCAATTCAGCGTGTGAAGCACAGCAACTGAGTTAAGTTTAAAGAACTAAGTTCTTTAATCTAGTGGCAGCCTAGAAGGAGGGGTGGCATCCAGGAGGGAAGACGGAAAGGGCTTGTAGCTGGTCCGAGGTGCAAGGGTAGAATTCAGCAGGCAGGCAGTCAGCAGCATGACGAGAGGTGAGCACAGCAGAAGCCTGGCAAGATGGTGTGAGAATATGCGGCATGTCAGAGGAAGCCAGTTTTTATTTCATTAAAATCGGCTGGCCAAAGAACTGTGTTATCTTCTTTCCTCCTTTCTAAAATTAAGAGGAAAAAAATTAGTGCTAAAGGAAAAGCGCCAGAGAATTCGGAGGAGAAATGGCCTGGACCTCCCCCACGGCAATGATTCGGACTTGTGATGTCACCCAAGCGGTGGAGGTTGGGGATTTTCATATGCCTTCATGTCACCCAGCCCGCCTACTCTACCAAGCAGCTGCTCCCCCTTCCTCCTTAGTCATGCACCCCCTAGGCTTCCAGAGCGCCTGTCCCTGCCAGTTGTGAGTGGGGGAAGTCAGGGGCACAGAAAGCCCAGTAAGGAGGGCTCTGCCCAGATAGAATTTCAAAGCAGGTCATCTTTCTCAGCAAGCCTACCGCTGGCTTGGCCCTGACTCTTTAAAGAGACAGGCAGATCCATTAACTACTATCCACTTGCCCGCTGCCCAGAGTGTACTCACCTGCTCTTCTGGCAATCCATCTGTGCATCTGTGCTCATCTGAGCAAAGGGTATTAACATTTATCAGGCAACCACTGCGAAGTCATGTCATTCCATGATACCTTTTCGTCTGAAGCAGGACAGGCTCGGAGGCTAAGGAACTTGCTCAAGGTCACAGAACTGAATAGAGATTAAAGCCTAGGTCACTGTGACTCTAAATTTGCTACACCATCCTTCTAGGTACTCTGAGCTTACACACAAAGGCTTGTTCATTGGTATAGGGGACGTAAGTGTGCCTCTGCGATAGCGTGTTGGCCCTTCGTAGGTGCTCAGACCCCACACTGCATGCAGGGACAGCGAGGTGAGTGCCTGGTGGGATAGGATCTGTGATCAGAATACGATGGAAAGTTTTACTTGATAGAAGTGGGGGGGGGATCGTATGTCAAAATGGTATGTTCTCATAAAGAAATCCATAAACTTTAAGCAGCACAGTAGAAAATATTTGGAGAAAAAAGTACTATCATTAGTTGAGTTGATTCAACTCAATAAGCATTTTTAAATTTTTATTTCGTTTGCTATAGGGTGCACGTACTCACTCACTGGGGAGAGACAGAGAGAAAATCACCCCCTCCAAGGTGATGGCCATGTCATAATCCCTTCCCCTCTCAGGATTTTGGGCATACACACACATGTGCCTGGCGTGCTTTTCAAGCCTCCGGGTCCAGGACAGACCCTGCAGCCCTCTGGGCTCTATCACCTTAACCTCCATGCTACCTGCTGGAACTCAGTAAGTATTTATTCAGGACAAACTATTAATTTATGTGCCAGAAACATGGGATAGAAAGATGAACAAGGGAAGCCAGCAGGTGGCATGGCGGTTGGGGTGTTGAACTCTCCAACGGTTCAAGTCCCGGACCTGGTGGCTTGTTTTTGCACTTTCTCTCTCTAGTGAGTGCACATGCCCTATAGCAAAAAATAAAAATAAATCAAATAATTATTTTAATTTTAAAAATGAAAGATGAACAAGACTATTACCACCTTCAAGGAACTTTTGGTCTAGTTGGGAAGACTGATTCAGAAAAAACTGTAATGCAATAAGATAGGTACACCCAGGATTCAAAAGAAAAGCACCGGTGGGTGAGCAGAGAAGTCAGGAGAAACGTTACAGGGAAGGTGCCATGTAAGCTGGTAAAAACGATGAGTAGTTGTTCCCCAGCTAAGGAAGGGCCTAACAGGAAGGGGGACAGAATGTGAAGCCTAGCCCAGAAGTAAAAACAGAAGTGCACAGCACATTCTGGGAACAAGAACAGCGTGCTGTAGACGAATCAGGAGCGGCAGGACCCGAGGTAGGAGGGCGGCTGGGGCTAGGTTATGAATCAGCTGGCTAACCAGTGCCTCTCACGTGTGGGCACTACGCAGGCTAGGCTTTGAATGGTTGGTTATTAGCCCATGGTAAGTGCTTGGACACTGAGAGTGTTTGGACATTTTTATAGCAATTTGACAGAGAAACTTACAGCCTTTAAATTTAGTAACCAAAACTCTGGGCTTGTACAGTGTATGTCTTTTTTTTAAAAGCACATTTTTTAAAATTTCACTCTCCTAATATGGATCTGTGATGAACTAAGTAAAGTCAACACTTTTTGACATAGCTTGAGAAACACTGAGTTTGAGACTAACAAGTTCCTAACATAGATGTTAAAACAGAAGCATGACTTCAGGCCTTGGACACATCCTGTCGAGTTGATCTTATGCAGACACCATTGATTATCTTCCTACAGCCATTTCCCTCTTCTCGTCTGTGTTGTTTGCTTGGGCAATACATTAAGACGGGCTTCTTCACCATAGCCAGGTGAATCATTCTCCTTGATTGCAACTGCCTTCAGTGTAGGCATGTGACCAATGGGTGTAAGAGGAAACATGAGGGAGCTTCCAGAAAAGAGCAGTAAGAGGTCTGGGACCTTTCATCTGGGCTTGAATACAGTGGTGTGCTGTGATGCTCGAAGCTACCTTGCCCTGACGTAAGATATGCATAAGGAGGGACCAGCAGTTGGCGTAACGGCTATGTTGCCGAACTCCCATGTAGTCGACCGTGGTTTGAGTCCCGGACCCAGTGACTTAAACTCACACCAGGTGTGTGTGTGTGTGTGTGCGTGCATGCCCAAGAACCCAAGAGGAGAATGGAGGAGAAGGGATAGTGGCATGGCCATGCCCCCTGGGGGGTGATTTCTCGCCTTCTGTCTCTGTCTTTCTTGCTAGCGCACTCACCCTATAGCATACCTCTCAAAAAAAAAAAAAAAAAAAAAAAAAAAAAAAAAATAGGGAGAGAAGGGGGAAAAGTATGACATCCCCCCAAAAAAAAAAAAAAAAAAAAAAAAAAAAAAAAGGTATGTGTAAGGAAGAGAAGGGTGAAAGGCAGAAAGAGAACAAGCCAAGGTTCTTTGAAGTACCACTGATCCAGTGCCTCAAACTTGGAACTTCTGAGCAGCAGACCTCACACTACAGGAGATAAAATTGTTCTTATATCACTTACCTCGGTGTAATTGAGTATTCTGGGTACTTGCAGCCAAATGCATCCTGATTCAGAATTTCCTAGGGACTACTCTTCAGGGAAGATCTCTGAGCATCTGCTGTCTATCCCACCAAACTGCACTCAGACAACTTACTATGCTCTACCAACATTTTTCCTCTGAAATTTGAGTGAACAGTGAGATGTGATCCTATGAACTCATTTTGACCATTCAGGATGACTGGCTGGTATGTGAACAAGGTTTAGTGGAAAGCTGGTTGCCTGCTCCATTTCTCTCTTCCTCCTTTTTAACAAAGTTTCAGTTTTGTCTGGATTAATAGTTTATCATGAATATAGCAGGGGGTTGGTAAAGAGTGCATCAGAATGTGGTAGTCACCACTACTTTTCAGACGAAAACAAGAATAAAAACCTTCATTAAAAAAAAAGTGGTAGTCATACTGGAGGCGAAGTTTTTGTATTTCAACTTACTGGGGTAATAGCCTTTATTACTATTATCAGAATGCTGCACATCGCCTTTGGGAAGACTTATGCACAAGGGGAAGATGGGCAGAGGGTCTTACAAGATGTACTTTCTTTAGCTGTGCCAGAGGTCAAGTGCGCCTGAGTTCCTTTACAAATCTGATAAGCATACCGAACTGCCAATGATTTTAAAAAGTAATGTTGGAAGCAGCAGAAGGCGTAATAGTTACATTGCTGAACTCCCATGTAGTCGACCTGGGTTTAAGTTCTGGACCTGGTGGCTTGACACACACCAGGCACATGTGTGTGCATGCCCAAAATCCCAAGAGGAGAATGGAGAAGGGATTGTGGCATGGCTAACCCCCCGCAACCCTCCCCGAGGGGTGTGATTTTTTTTGCTGTCTCTTTCTGGCAAGCACACACACTCTATAGCAAAAATCTCAACAACAACAACAACAACAAAATGTTGATGGAGCCAGCATATGGCATGGTGGTTATACGGCATGGTGGTTAAAGTGCTGGACTCCCTCATGGTTGACTACACAGAGTCCCAGACCCAGGAGCTGGAAAATCATGCCAGGTACATGTGAGCGTGAGCGTGTCCCCAAAGTCCCAGAAACAGAATGAAGAGGGGATTGTGGCATGGCCATCTACCCTGGGGAGTAATTTCCCACTTTCTCTCTCTCTCTCTCTGCACTGAGTGCATGTGTCCTGTGGCCAAAAACTAGAAAAAAAAAAAAGTAAGTAGCTAAGAGTTTAGGAAAATAGGCATGCTCAGATACTAAAGTGTGAATGGGTTTCTAGAGCTCAATCAGGCAGTACTCACACAAAGCCTTGAAAACAGTCTATGCCCCATCCGTAGCTGAGTGATTAGTAAGACACTAGTGATCTAAGGAGATGTCCACTGCAGTGTTACAAAAGAAAAAAATAAAGTAAAAAATTGTGTATATGTGCAGAGAGAGAGAAAAAGAGATGTATGAAAAGAAAGTCACTAAAGAGGTCCTGTTGTAGACTGGTGGGTTTCAAGCAATTTCTTCCTTACATTCCTGTAAAACCAACCAATAAAAAACATAGGGGGAAAAAAAATCACAATTTAGATATCCAATATGTATTCTGTTCCAGGCTGAGTCCCAGTGCCGAGAATGACATCTGACACAGGGCAGGGACTGTACAAAACATGTTTCATAAATGTATCACACAAACAATAGGGAACTGGTTAAATTGTGATGAGCCAGAATGGACTTACACCCAGCTAATACTAATGATGGGATAGAACTACATTCGCTGAGTTTAAAAATCTAAAGGAAAACAGGACCAGCAGTTAGCGTAATGGCTATGTCGCTGGACTCCCACGTAGTTGACCGTGGTTCGAGTCCCGGACCCAGTGGCTAAACTCACACTGGGCGTGTGTGTGTCTGTGCCCAAGATCCTGAGAAGAGAATGGAGGAGGGACTGTAGTGTGGCTATCCCCCCTGGGGAGTGATTTCTTGCTTTCTGTCTGTCTTTCTCTGTCTGGCAAGCACACGCGCCCTATAGCAAAAACCTCTCCAAAAAAAAAAAAAAAGAAAAAAAATCTAAAGGGAAAGGCACCCAATACTACAGTCCCATTAAAAATATGCAGCAGAGCAGGGCCAACAAGTGGTGTGGTGGTTAAGGTCTGGGCTCCCATGTGACTGACTATGGTTCAAGTCTTCAACCTGGTGGCTTGAAAATCACGCCAGGCACGTGTCTATACACACCCAAAATCTTGAGAGGAGAATGGAGAAGGGGCTGTGGCCTGGTCATACCCTCAGGGAGTGATTTCTCATCTTCCCTCCCACTGTCTCTCTCTGGTGCATGCCCTCTAAGTGAAAATATGAACATAGAAGCTAAGAATTAGAGAATACTAATTAACACTAACTGCTAGATACTGTATCAATGCTTTATAAATATCATTTTAATTAGTACTCACAATCTTTTAAGTTAGGTGTTCTGTCTTTTCTTTCCCAGATGAGAAAAATAGCCCCCAAAAAGCTGTGACTTGCTTGAGGTCACATACCCAGCTGAGGAAAGCACATCAAGGGGTCAGGAGATGGTGTGGTGGTTAAGGCACTGGACAGACACTCACACATGGCTGACCTTGGTATGAGTTCTGAACTTGATGGCTTGCTTTCTCCCCCCCCCCAACACACACACACACACACACACATCCCTGTCTCTCTGGTCAAATTAAAATTAATGAATGACTAAATAAAATTAGAATAATTATTTTTAAAAAAAAGCACATCTATCATACTTCAAAAACTGGGCTCTAAATTGAAGAATCCTAAGGAAATATTTAACTCAACTTCTTTATTTTACAAGAGGCAATTACTGCATCACAAAATAAAATAACATATGAACAGTACGTATCTTCTTAGTTATGCTCCTCAGTATCTTGTTTTGAGATTTTAAAAAACTCAACGTAGTAAAGGCAGAATATGATCTAGTGTTCCTTAGCCCATAACCAGCTAAGAGTATCACAAGCTGCCACACTAAGTGAACCACACTCTCTGCTCTATTCCGGAAATCACGTGTAGTAAGCTATCTGACTGGTGACATGGTACCAATCTAGTCCCCAGCCTAGGCCAGCTTCTAATCAATAATGAATAACTCACCTGACCCCCTAGGCACTAAATACATGAACCTAATCTATTCTAAAATGTAACTAGCCATGCACAGATTAGCGAAGCCCAAGGGAAATCACACTAATTTGATCCATAATCTAAACAGAGTTTCCTAAAGACAGAACTAGTAAAAAAACAACAACAAAAGGTATAAACATCAAGATAAAAGGCTTGGGACCAGCAGGTGGCGTGGTGGTTAAGGTGCTGGACACTCCCACATGGCCAACCACGGTTCAAGTCCCAGACCTGGTGTCTTGCTTTCTCACTTTCCCTCTCTCTCTCTATGTCTCTCTCTGGTCAAATTAAAATAAAATAAATGCATAAATAAAATAAAATAAATAATTCTTTTTTAAAAAAAGATAAAAGGCTTGTCCTACTTTGTGCCTTTAAGAAAGTGAAAGAAAAAAAAAAAAGAATGTCGAATGAAATATGGCTAGCACATTCATTCTGAATTGGGCAAGGGTTACTTATTCCTACTACCATGCACTTAATTTGGAAATTCCATCGGTTGAGATCAGTACCTTCTTCCGCCTAACAATGAATATTGAAGAGCTCCCAGAATGAAAGTCACAAGAAAGTAAGAGACTTGAGTTACAATATTTGATCCTACATCCTTTAAGGGAGGAAAAAAAGGTCATATTAGCATATGAAGAACACACAAAAAAGAAATACACCTAAAGATTTTTGAATAGGGATATTTTCTTATCTTTTTTAAAATAAATTATACTTTTTCCATTTATTAAAGCTCATCAAAAAACTCCCCAAAGTAGTTAAATCTTCATTCTTCAGGAATTATTCACTCACAGAGCAGATCACCTAGAGAAAAAGATTTATTTCAGAAAGTTAGATTTCAAACATCATGCCAGACCTATGGAGTTAAGAATTTGGGAATGAAGACAACTAGAAATGAAGGCCTCAGTCAAACACTATGATTATTCCAAATCAGTCATGAAAACAAAATATCTACATTTTTAAATTCTAGTTTTGCCTAACTAAAAAACATTAAAACTGTTCATTACATCGTTCAATATCTACAAGTTTTGTTGAAATAAAAACTGTGTGTATTTTTATTTATTTTCTCAAAAGTATCTCCCAAAGTACAGGTTGAGGCAGTTTACTTTTTACAAATATTCACGAGAAAAGACTTGCAAACCCTTCCTTGCCGATTCGAGCAGTCTGGCAAAGATCCGCGAAGGGGAAAGCAGAAGGTCAGCTAAGTACACAGGCACTTCCTGTGGAAAGTTACTCACTTAATCCGAGGGCAAAATAAGGGCAACCCTTTTAAAATCCTGTTTGGAAAGATCAAAAACCAGGAGTGCAGAGGATATGGCTGTTGGTCTAGTCAGACAACCAGGGCTCTCTCCAACAGCTCTCAGCCACCTGCACTCCCAGCCCTTATCCCAGAAGTGAATAACGATAAAAGGTTATTACATCACACTAGCCATTTTTTTTCCCTTTTTTATTTTTTCTGAGATTTTTGCCATAGGGTGCATGCGCTCCCCAGAGAGCCAGAGACAAAGAGAGAAGGAAAGTGAAAAATCACTCCCTGGAGGGATGGCCAGGCAACAATCCCCTCCATTCTCCTCTAGGGATTTTGGGCTTGCAAACACACACACACACACACACACACACACACACACACACACACACTGTGTTGTGATTTTCAAGCTGCCAGGTCTGGGACTTAAATAGAGACATCGGTCATTTAAGAATCCAGCACTCTAACCACTATGCCACTGCTGTCTGCACACTAGCCAATTCTTGGTCTAATGCAAGTATTAATACTTCCCTCATCTAGCTGTTCCTCTTCACTCTGTTTAGATAAGAAACAAGAAATAGACACCTAAACTCTTCTTCTCTAAAAAGTGCAAAGGAAGAACACCATTAAGAAAAGATAACCATAAAACGAAGCCATTTAACATTCAATGAAAGCAGCTCAAGGCTTTTTAGCTCTTTTCTACTGACTGCACAGCCAATGGGGCTACTGGGAAAGCCCCTGGATATAAACCTCTTGGTTATACACCAAGAAGTATAACCCCTGGGTATAAAGTCCTTCATAGGAGGGACCATCTTTCTCATCTTGTTTTCTTTTCCTTTCTTCCTTCCTTTCTTTCTTTCTTTTTTAGTAGGTTTTTGCCATAGGGTGTGTACACTTGCTGGAAAGATGGCAGAGACAGAGAGGGAAAGTGAGAAATCTCCTCACAGGGAGATGGCCACACCACAACCCCTTTTCCATTCTCCTGGGATTTTGGAAATGCATGCACATGCACTTGGTTTGATTTTCAAGCCACCGAGTTTGGATCTTGAACCATGGTTGGTCATGTGGGTGCCCAGTGCTTTAGCCGCCACACCACCTGCTGGCCCCCTTACCTTGGTATTTTCTAGCCTCTTAATAAATATCTATTGTGGGGCTGGAAGGTGGCATGGTGGTTAAGGGCACTGTACTCCCACATGGCCAACTGTGGTTCTAGCCCTGGACCTGGCAGCTTAACATATATACATGAATGAATGAATGAATAAATAAATCTATTGCATGGGGCCAGCAAGTGGCGTGGTGATTAAGGGCACTAGACTCCCACAGGGCCAACCACAGTTAGAGTCCTTGACCTGGAGGGTTGCTTTCACTTTCCCCCGCTGTCTCTCTCTTTAATCTCTCTTGCTCTGTCCCTCTCTGATCAAATTTAATAAATAAATACATATATAAATAAAGTGAAATCAAATAATTCTTTAAAAAATACCTATTGCATGAATAAATATTTGAATAGAAGAAATGAATCTTTCTCTGGACTATCTCGGGATCACATTTTCATACATAATCAGTTGCTTATTTCTGTGTATATAGTTTTCTTGTGTGTGTGTGTACTTTTTTTTCAGGCTTTTGCCATAGGGCACATACACTTACTGGAGAGACAGTGAGAACATGAGAAATCAACCCTGGGGGGATGGCCACACCACAATCCCTTTTCCTCTATTCTTCTCTTGGGATTTTGGGCATACACACACACACACACACACACACACACACACACACACACACGTGCCCAACGTGAGTTTCAGTTCCCCAAGTCCGGAACTTGAACCACAGTTGGCCATGTGGGAATCTAGCACCTTAACCACACACCATCTGTTAATCTCAAAAAGCCTATTTTAGCCTCCAAACTGTTTTCTACACTTCTGACTCCTAAACGTAAAAAGATACAAGTCACTCATTTCCTCCTCAGATTTCGAATTTGGTTCTAGGCTCATCTACCTTCTCTTTCACAAAGACATACAATCAGAGAAACAGAGAAAAACTGCCTAGAATCACTATTGTCATACCTGTTTTTCCTTAGTCCTTTGCAAATCTCTGCATCTGTTACTATTAAATCTTCAGATTACTTATTTCTTTTAAGGTTTTTTGCCATAGGGCATGTATGTCCAATGAAGAGAGACAGAGTCAGTGAGAGGGAAAGTGAGAAATACCCCCTGGGGGGGGATGGCCACACAATCCCTTCTCTTCCATTCTCCTCCTGGGATTTTTGGGAACACATGCACACTTACTGGCATTATTTTTAAGTCGCCAGGTTCAGGACTCAAACCATGGTCAGCCATGTGGGAACCCAGAAGCTTAACTACCATACCTTGCAGGCTAGAATCTTCAGATAATTTATGTTTAGCATTATCCCTGCTACTATTTCTTTAGCTTAAGCCAGTGGTTGTCAAAGAAGTGGTGCACTTGAAAATCCTCCAAAAGTTTCTTAGTCAGCAGGAGCAAGCCCAGGCCCAGGCTTCTGAATTTGGGGAAACGTTCCTTAAGTGATTCTTAGATGCATCTCTAGGTTAAGAACCACCAGCTGAATTTAGGTTACTTTTATATTATCTAATAGATGTATAATAGACATATTATCAATCTATTGGAACGAGGAACTATTATCATCTATTTATTTAGGAAAAACATTAAAATTCACAATCTATTTTTAATTGCACTTACAGAGTCACACAGAGGGAAGAAAAAGTAGCCCCCCCAGTGGGGTATGGTCATGTTGCAGTCCTTTCTCCTCCATTTCTCCATGCTATCAAGATTTTGGACACACGACATGCTCATTGTGTTTTTCAAGCTGCTGGGGCTGGCATTAGAACTGCAGTCGGCCATATAGCCAGATGGCTTTCTTAACCAGTGGGCAATAATGCTAGCCCTAAACTTTTTGTATTTAGGAACTTTTATGATCATATCTAGGAAGATTTAAGTCTATAAAACATTGTTCCTTTGAAGTTATTGCCAGAGAAATGTAGTCTAATAGTCTCAGAAATACCAATTTAGTTTAATTTATCTTGCAGCAGTGTAAGAGTTGTACCGGATATTTTTTTGGAAAAGTTTTTGCTATAGGGCATGTGCACTCTCCAAAAATACAGAGATGGGAAGCAAGAAATCACCCCCCTCCCCAGAGGTGATGGCCATGGCGCAATCTCTTCTCCTCCATTCTCTTCTCAGGACCTTGGGCAAGCATGCACACATGCCCAGCGTGGTTTACCAACAAGTCTGGGACTCGAACTGTAGTCAACTACATGGGAGTGCAGCGATGTAGCCATTATGCCATCTGCTGGTCTCTGTATTGGATTTTTATCCAGCCAACAGTTTGATTACTGAGCTACATGAATCTATGTGGCAATAGGTCTAATTAGCATTCATAATAAAGTTTTAGAATTGAAGCTCAAGATTATATGCAATTCTGGGCCAGCCAGGTAGCATGGTAGTTAAGGCAGTCAAATTTCCTATGATCTACTATGTGGTTTAAAACCTGGATCCTGGGACCAGCAGTTAGCATAATGGCTATGTCGCTGAACACCCACGTAGTCACCCACGGTTCAAGTCCCGGACCCGGTGGCTTAAACTTATGCCAGGCACGTGTCCAGGATCCTGAGAGGGTAATGGAGGAGGGGGGACTGTGGCAAGGCCATTCTCTCTCGGGGGGGGGGGGGTGTTTCCTTCACTTTCTGGGGCCAACAGGTGGAGTAGTGGATAAAGGCGCTGGGTTCCCACATGGCTGACCACAGTTCAAGTACCAGACCTGGTGGCTTGCTTTCTCACTTTCCCTTTCTTTCTCTCTCAGTCTCTGTCTGGTCAAATTAAAAAATAATATTAGTAAATGGGATTAAATAAATAATTCTTTAAGAAAATAAAAAATAAACAAACAAAATAAAACTGGACCTAGCTGCTTGAGAAACATTCCAGGTGTGTATGCATGCCTCAAATCCCAAAAGGAGAGTGGAGAAAAGGGGATTATGGTATGGTCAGGTGCTTTTTTACTTTCCTTCTCTCTCTTCAGCATAAAAAGATACGCAATCCTAAAAATGAGTATGCCAGCAATAAAAATCTCATTAAATGTAAGAAGTGAAATGAAAGAGTGCCTGTTCCACCACTATCTACTCTTAAGCAATTCATTTTTTACTTTAGTGTGCCACCATTTCCCCATGGAGAGGAGAGAAACAGGACACTTGGAACCAAAGGGGATCCAAACAGCTATTCTTCCAAAAATATTTTTACACTCAAAACCATAAATACATACAAACAAAGCAATGTGGATTCTTTGTAAAGGCCCCATATGGATTCAGAATGTTCTTACAAGTAGGGCTCAAAAATATATAATTAGGTCTTATATTCAACTGAATGTCTGCTATTTACAGTTCTCAAGGAATGGGATAGTCTGTTCTGTGTTCTATCTTACAGTTTACAAAGCAAACACACACACACACACACACACACACACACACACACTTAATCAGCACAATTCTATGAAGTAATTTGGGTAGGTACTATTGTCTGTTTTACAGGTGAGGAACCTAAGGATCAGAAAGTGAAGGACCTGCCCAAGATCAAATAGTCAGTTAAACATCAGGTCTTTAGAGTCTAAAGATTTTGTATTTTGTTTTATCCACAGTGAACTACATGGGTATCATATTCATTCTCTGTCGCAATAACACAAAGAAACTACAATTATCTTGGGCCAGCTTCATGATACAGTAGTACTATTTAAAGTACCACTGTATACAGCAGGGCCAACAGGTGGTGTGGTAGTTAAGACACTAGATTTCCACATGGCCGCCCATGGTTCAAATCCTGGACCTGGCAGCTTGATTCCTCATTTTCCCTCTCTCTCTGTACTTCTCTGGTCAAATTGATGATAAAAATAATAACAGTAATTAATAAAATTGAATAAATTTGTTTTTAGGGACCAGCAGTTTGTGTAATGGCTATGTCACTGGACTCCTATGTAGGCGACCACGGTTTGAGTCCTGGACCCGGTGGCTTAAACTCACATCGGGCGCATGTGCGTGCGTGCCCAAGATCCCGAGAGGAGACTGGAGAAGAAGGGATTGCAATGTGGCCATCCCTCCCCTGGGATGTGAGTTCTCCCTTTTTGTCTCTCTCTGTCTTTCTGGAAAGCACATGCACCCTACAGCAGAAACCTCTCAAAAAAATTAAAAAAAAATTTTTTTTTTAAAAAAAGCAGCAGCTAGATACCAAAATGGTGACTGATGTTCTAATCTCCGGCCCAGTGGACCTGAAATGCTGAACATGTGAATAAGTGCCCAGACTGATGGGCTAGAGGGCTGAAGAAAGAGGATCAGTATGACCAGACCCTGGGAGGGTGCTCATCTGTCTCATATGTGTGCTGTACTCTATCATGAATAAAGGACATAAGAGGAGAGTATGATATCATCTGATCCTTTTGAATATGTGCTGCTTACAACTGTACCACCTCTATGGTTCCCACGAGATCCAAAGGATGCCTTTGATAGTCCCATTTTCAAGGTAGGCTTGGCCCTAGCCAGCAATTTACAGGACTTACTATGAGTTAAATTATGAAGAAGGAAACCATGTACAAACATTGATGTTCTGTCTAAAAAATAGAAGATAATGCTTTTTAAGAATTTATTCCCCTCCGCTGGGACCAGCAAATGGTGTAGCAGTTATGTTGCACTCCTACATGGCTGTCCGCGGTTCAAGTCCTGGACCTGCTGGCTTATGTGTGTTCCAGGACCATGTGTATGTATGCCCAAAATCCCGGGAGGACAAGGAATTGTGGTGTGGCCATTCCCCCTGCAAGGTGATTTCTCACTTTCCATCTCACTGTATCTGTCTCTCTCCAGTGACTACATGTGCCCTAAGGCAAAACCTCTACCCCCCCCAAAAAAAATATATGTGTGTGTGTGTGTGTGTGTGTGTGTGTGTTATATACTTACATACATACCTTCTTACATTTACTATTTTATAAAATGATTTTTTTTATCATGGGCTTCCTTTAAATAATTATCTATTCTAAAAGTCATTTAAGTATACCATCTATACACAGTAGTCAATACACCACACTATACACAAATCACAAAATGTATTATGATTCTCTTTTTATAATTGAAATACAGTGGATTAAGTCTTGATGAAAGTTAAACATAGTTAAAGTGAAAACATGCAAAATCAGGTATCAGAATCAAAATAAAGGCTAAAGGGGAAAAAACAAACACAGGACTTTCAGCCTAGACTGTTTCCCACTGCACAGTGATACTCCTTATCAGCTCCCGACAGGTTCCTTATCCCTCCTTTTGATATCTCAATGAGGCAGGCTGGCCATACGTGAAATTCCAAAGAGGCAGCCAAGAGGTGAAAGAGAAAGAAGCCAGGCTCTCTACTGCTATTATATTGGAATGTGGCTTTGGCATTCTCTCTCAGTTACCATTAAGTAAAAGTGGCAGTGTGGTATGGATGCAGGGGAGTCTGCCTGGAGACCAAAGTTCTAGTTCTGATCCTCCTTAATCTACCTTGGGAGTCCATTTCATAAATATAAGCCTTAAGTTCCTCACTCATTAATTCATTGAATTAACAACCCTCTACTGAACACATATCTTACATATCAGCCACTGCTGGGACTATGACGGTGAATGAAAGAGAAAATCCCTACTTTCACAGAGCTTCTATCAATAGTTGAAGTGAAGCAACACAGATAACAAAAGAACATAAAGTTTTACTGGACATTACTGGAATAGAATAATGAGGAAAGGGATGCTAGTTTACACAACTTACTAGGAAGAGTTAAACTGGAAGAGTTAAATTACGAATAAGGAAACCATGCACAAATGTTGAGGTTCTGTCTTTAAGAATAGTAGATAGAGGGGCCAGCAGGTGGCATGGTGGTTAATAAGCTGACTACCACATGGCTGACTGAAGTTTGATCCTGGACCTAGCAGCTTGAAAATCACACCAGGTCCATGTACGTGCATACCTAAAATCCTGTGAAGAGAATGGAGAAGGGACTGCAGCATGGCCATCCCCTCGGGTGATTTCTCACTTTTGCTCTGTCTTTCCAGCAAATACACACACCCTATGTCAAAAACCTAGGGGGAAAAAATAGAAGATATACTTTTTAAGAATGTACTCTCCCAATTTACTTATTTTATAAAATGATTTATCATGCAAATGCTTTTTTAGTTAGCTATAGGATTCATGTACTTGCCAGAGAGACAGAAATGGAAAGAGATAAAGCACCCCCCAGAGGGGATGGCCACACTGCAGTCCCTTCTCTATTTTTCTCTTGGGATTTTGGACACGTACACACACAGGCCCAGTGTGACTTTCAAGCTATCATGTCTAGGACTCAAACCGTGCAGCCAGTCATATAGGATCCAGTTGCCTTAACCTTCATGCCACTGGTTAATATGAAAAGCCTCTTTTCTTCTTGAAAAGTGTCTTGAATAAGGAGACTTTTGAATAAAGATTGAATGAAGTAGAAAAGTAAACTAAGTTGATATCTGAAGGAAGAGATTCTAGACTAATGAAAATAATTTATTTGTGATATTGCTGAATATACACAATTATGGTATCTTTCAGCATGAAAATTTGGATTCAAAGACCAGCAGGTGGCATGGTGGATAAGGCCCTGGATCCTACTCTGTTGCATGAGTCCTGGACTTGGAGACTTAAAAAGAACACAAGGTACATGAGTGTGTGTGTCCGAAATCCAGAGAAGAAAATGAAGAAGAGATTATGGCATGGCCATCTATCCTAGGGGGTGATTTCTCACTTTCCTTCTCAGTCTCTCTCTACAGCAAGTACACACACCCTATGGCAAAAATCTTTAAAAAAGAAAATTAGGGAGCTGGCAAGTGGCTTGGTGGTTAAGAGTGCTGGACTCCCACATGGCCGACCACGGTTCAAATCTCAGACCGGGCAACTTGGTTTCTATTTTCTCTCTCTTCTCTCTCTCTCTTTCTCTCTCTCACTTGCTTGGTCCCTCTCTGGTCAAATTAAAATAAGTAAATAAATAAATAAGTAATAAAATTAAGGGACCAGCAGTTGGTTTAATGGCTATATCGCCAGACTTCCATATAGTAGACTATGGTCCGAGTCCCGGATCCAGTAGCTTAGACTCATGCTGGGCACGTGTGCGTGCATGCCCAAGATCCCGAGAGGAGAATGGAGAAGGGATTGTGGCGTGGCCATCCCTCTGGGGGGTGATTTATCTGTCTCTGTCTGTCTGGCAAGCGCACACACCCTATAGCAAAAACCTCTCAAAAAAAAAAGGCTAAATAAAATAATTCTTTAAAAATAAAGAAATTAAATTTGGATTCCTGTTTGAAGCTTCAAAAAATAGTCTAAGTATTTTTCCTTTTTAAAATTTGTTATTATTTATTTATTTTAAAAATTTGACTACAGAGAGATAAAGGGAAAGTGAAGAAAGAAGCCACCATGTCTGGTACTTAAGCCACAGTCAGCCATGCAGGAATCCAGCACCTTAATCACCATGCTTCCTGTTGACCCCTGAAGTTTTGGTTTTATTAGAATAATGAAAAGTACAGGGGCCAGCAGTTGGCATAGTGATGTGTCGCTGGACTGCCATGTAGTTGACCGCGGATCGAGTCCCAGACTCAGTGGCTTAAATTCACGCCAGGTGCATGTGCGTGTGTGCCTAAGATCCTGGGAGAATGGAGGGGAAAGGGACTGAGGCAGGGCCATCTCCCCCGGGGGGTGATTTCTCACTTTCTCTCTGTTTCTCTCTGTCTTTCTGGCGAGCACACGTGCCCTAACCTCTCCAGAAAAATAAAAAAAAGAGTAATGCAAAGTACAAAAGAAACAGCAACAATTTTATTTTCGTTTTGCAGAAAACAATACTTCCATTTGTTACATACTGTACTCAAAAGCACTGAAGACCTCAAACATTACAAACAAGAGGCAGGGAACGCTTTCCTTGTAGTTTCTCTAAGTTGGACAATGTAGTATTTTGAACTTCCTAAAGCCTTGAGTCCTACTGACTCTAACTCCAAAAGCTTTGGTCAAACCCTTTCTTGAAAGCTAAATTCTCCCTTTCCCCAATCTGCTGAATGGCTCATTTTTTTAAGCAGCATTAACTCTCTAGATTGGGAACAGAATTATTATTCTTTTAGTGAGACTTAAGCATGCTTCAGTAAAGTACCTTTCAGAAAGAATTTTTCAATGGCAGCTGAATTTATAAAGCAAAACCCAAGTAGGAAGCAAGAAGCTTACCATTTCATATTTTAAATCCCAGGGCTCTCATGCACTCCTTGTGGGCCTCAATTAGATGTCCACAGTGCTCTTCTCCTTTCTCGATGATGCTATTAAACAAAACATACTTGTTACTCAACAAAGTAAGCATGAAACACATTAGTAAATAACCATCTGTGACAGTGATGGGGGGTGAGAACTTGGGTATGATGAACTATAGCTGGAGTTAAAACAGCTTTGCTTTTATTTGATCTTGTGCTATTTTAATGCCTACAAAGATGTTCCACAAATAACCAGATTTTTTTTTTGAGGGGAGAATATGATGAGAAGAAGTAATTATGCATAGTAAATATTGCCTCTAGTCCATACCAACGAATAACACTGTTTTATAATGAAATGAACTGACTGAAACACTTACATTAAATGAAGAGCAGAAAGAGTTCAATGTTTTGTCTGCTATCACAGAGGAATTAATTTTCCAATTCTGCCCTATGTTCGAATACACTTAACAAACCTACATTATATGACACCCAACAATGTAAAAATAAGGATCTGCCAGCCAGGAGCACCTACATGAACACCCCTTGCAAAATTCACAAAGTAAAGATTAGGACTATACAGCTTTATTTCAAGGGCCTGAAATGTAATTCTAGCACATAATCAAGTTAAGCCAGATTCGATTACAAGAAAAAACTGACTCCAGACTACAGATATCTAGGGGGAGAAGACAGAGTGGTTTGAGACAATAGATGCACAAAGGAATTTAAAGAAAGGAATAGGTTTTTCTTCCACTGAAATCCTACCCATCCTTCAACAGCTCAGGGGCTGCCTGCAAATGGGGGAGAAGTCTGGAATAGTAAGCTTCTTAAAAGATAATAGTACGGGGGCTAGCAGGTGGCGTGGTGGTTAGGGGCTCTAGACTCCCACATGGCCGACGGTGGTTTGAGTCCTTGACCAGGAGGCTTGCTTTCTCACTTTCTCTCTGGTTAAATTAAATAAATAAGTAAAGTTAAATAATTCTTTTTTAAAAAGATAATAGTATGTACTGATTATTTATTGAATGCTCTCTATACAGTGCTAGGCCCTCAGTATGGCATATATCATTAACCTTACAGTAATCCTGGAGGTAGAAACTTTTATTAGGCCCATTTTATATACATGAGGCAGATATATTAAATCATTTGTTCCAGGTGGCCAAGTTAGGTGGGTGGGGATTTAAACCTTGACTCTGGATCCCAGGTTCTTGGTCCATGAAAGTTCAGTAAACACGGGTGTCTTCACTGGAGCGATCTCAGTATCTGACTGCAGCCTTCGGGTTCTTAGGTCACAGAACTACTTCCAAGGTACTTTAAATGAAAGCACGCACCAGAGCCCCTACCCTTATTACTCCCTTGAACTACTAGAATTCTCTACTTTGTAAAAACAAAAAGTGGTGGGGAAAGACGTGCATATTCATGTTGTCCCAGAACACTTAATGAGATTTGTTTCATAACAGAGCCTGCAATAAAAGGAGAACAAAACTTTTATAGGAAAATAATAATCTAGACTAATTATCCTGAGTACTATCACTTCACCTATGTGGGAGACTGGTTGATTTTTTAAATTTTTGGTTGTCCTATGGTTGAAGGGGAATTCTTTTTTTGGTGATAGGTTTTTTTCTATAGGGTGTGTGCACTCACCAGAAAGAGAGAGCAAAAAGTGAGAACCCCCCCCCCCCCCTCCCAGGGGGGATGGTCACATCGCAATCCCTTCTCCATTCTCCTCTCAGGTTCTTGGGCACATACACACACGCGCCCGGCGTTGAGTTTAAGCCACCGGGTCCCACACTCAAACCGTGGTGGGCTCCATGGGAATCCAGCGACACAGCCACTACACCAACTTCAGGTCACTGGGAATTCTTTAGAACTGTAAAGAATGTACCCTATGTTTCAATCTCTGAATTTGGGACGAAATCCTTAGAAATTATCAGAAATGTTTACTTTTTGGTCTTGCCACATCTATTATAGCTCTTACCACGCGGTATAGCGATCGCCATTACCTTTAAACTCCTTTAAGTCAAAGTAGCATTTTTATCCATTTCTATACCTTCGGAACTAACCCAGTGCTTAACACATAAGGGAAGCTCAGAAACCATTTGCAGGAAGGAATGGGTGGGTGAAGCGAGCCTCGGGGCAACCTGACTGCTCTCCCCAGCCTGCATCGTCTCCCGGAGCAGATCACTAAACCTACTACACCCTGCAACTCTCAAGGGAGCTGCACAGAAAAAAGGGCAGAGGGCGGAGGGCAGAGGGCAGAGGGCAGAGGGCAGAGGGCAGAGACGCCGGAAGCGCGGGCCGGGCCGCGAGCGCCCGCGGGCCATCCCGTCTCTCCCCGGGCGCACTGACCACGCATCGCGCGCCTTCTTGGTCTCGGGGCAGGCGCAGCAGGGCTTCAGCGGCTTCTTCTCCTGTGACTCAGCCGGGGCAGGGCTTGCAGCGGCCAGGCCCGGCATCTTTCGCGCCGAAAGCACCTCAAGTGCAGACACCCTAAACTCTACCAGCCCTTACAAACGCCGATTCGTCCGCAGTCACTTCCGACAGGCATTCCAAAGTGGCCAGGAAGTCCTGCCCCCTCAAGGGGGCGGGGTTTTTAAACGGCGCGTGCGCAGTAAAAGCAAGATGAGGTCATTAACAAGCGGGCCCCTCTTGAACGCATGCGCAGAGAGGTCAGCTAAAGTGTTAGTCATTGTCAATCAACTTGGGGCGGGTTCAAAAACGCCGACCACGGTAATTTGTCAGTCACATCACCTATGAAGGTCGGAACTAAAACCCGAGAATGTCGTTTGTCCACATCGAAAAAGAGAAACCACTACTGAGTGGCAGTTTCCTCGAATAACAGACTTTCCCATATTTAACGCGGGTAATTGTTTACCTTCTTCCTGCACCTACCCACTGCAGGGTTTTACTGTCTGTCTTGACCTAATAAAAGGTGAGCAGCGAAGGGTCAGCCTTGGTGTGGTTGGGGCGGCTAGAGCCCACATGGCCGACTGCAGGGTTGTTGTCTTGGACCCTGCTGGCCGTGTACCGTGAACACGTGCCCCAAATCCCCACAGAATAGAGGAGAAGGGATCCTGTGTGGCCATCAGAGGGTGCGCTTCTCTCTCTCATGCATCCTGTAGCAAATTTCTTTAAAAATGAGCAGCGAAGATACCCGTTGAACGATCTGATCCACGTGTGTTGCGGAAAAGGAGGTCCTCTAATTCCTTATGTTGCCTGCTGAAATATGGCAGCCATTTCTGTAAATTATCAAGAGAGGAAGCAAAGACGGAGAAACGGAGTTTATTTAGCTGTGCTTGGAGCACATGGAATGGCTGGGAGCCAACAAGCTCACAATCAACTCCCAGAACAGACATTTCCAGCATATTATACATTAATTTATTCGTTATCTATAACAAACCTAGCTAGTTCAGTGGTCCTTGAGCCACTCTATTGGCTCTGGCTGACTCCTACTTCTCCAGAGTGTCCTTTCGCTTTTACTTTACTATCCTTTCCTCTTACCCTGGTATGTTTCATTCTATTCTTTACCTGAAAGTCCAAGAGCCTGGGTATCATCACAGAAGGCATCCTGAAACACAGTGATTAATAAGATTGAAAAATATTTCCTTGGCATTTTTAAAAGTTTGCTATGTGATACATGCACTTGCCTAAGAGAGACAGAAAAAAGAGAGAAAGCACCGCAGAGAGGGGATGGCCACAAAATTCCTTCTCCTCCATTCCCCTCTCAGGATTTTGGTACACACATACATGTGCCTGCTATGTTGTTCATATCCCCAGGTCTAGGAATTAAACTGCAGAGCTGGCCATATGGGATCCGGCTGCTTTAACCACCACCACCAGCTGCTCCTTGGGATTTCTGTAATTCAGTTAGAAAGTTATTTGCAACAAATGACGTAATCCTTGGGGATTTTTTTTGTTTGTTTTGTTTTGTTCCTGCAGAGAACTCTTGGAAACAGGGAAATAAACTCATTTTTAAAAGCAAGATAGGGAGTAGATGTTTTGGGTACTCAAACTTTCAGTATCACTTAACCAATGTTTGTTTCTATATTTCAGAGGTTAAGCTCAGAATCTATTATTTAAGCATGTCTGTGACCTGGTACAGAATAGTAGCAGTTGTTTTCTTTATTTAAAAACAATATTTATTTAATTTTTTTTTTTGACAGAGAGATTTTTGTGAGGACTCGTGCACTTGCTAGAGAGACAGAGAGAGATAGAAAGAGAGAAATCACCTCCCAGGGGGGATGGCCATGCCATAATCCCTTCTCCTCCATTCTCATCTCAGGTTTTTGGGCACACATGCACACATGCCAGGTCTAGGACTTGAACCACAGTCAACTACGTAGAGTCCAGCAACATAACCATTATGCCATCTGCTGGTCCCTATTTATTATTATTATTATTATTTAAAATTCACTAGAGAGAGAGAAAGTGAGAAAGCAAGATGCCAGGTCCAGGACTCGAACCATAGTTGCTGATGTGGGAGTCCAATGCCCAAACCACCACGCCACCTATTGGCCCCATGAGTAATTTTTATATGTGTATTTTCCAAGTTAGTAAGGTCATCTCCATTTTATCATCCTAACAATTTTGTTTTTTAAAGAATGACTTTATTTTTGTTTGTTTATATGTTTATTTATTTATTTATATTTGATCAGAGATGGACAGCACAAGAGAGGGAAAGTGAGAAAGCTAGCCGCCAGGTCTGAGATTTGCACCATGGTCAGCGATGTGGGAGTCCAACACCCTTAACCACCATGCCACCTGCTGGCCCCCTCATCCAAACAATTTTAATAAGCATGATTTTTATTTCATTCTGGATTGATATGTTTAATAAAACAACATATTACCCTTATGTTTGCCTAATCTCACTTTTATCTACCATTATCAATTCTTTCAACCAAGTATTCAGTCAGGGAAAAAAAGCAGTTCAGAGAGGTCTGTAGAAGTTCATTTAAATTTTAATGACTCCAGTAAGGCATGAATAAGCAAACCCATAAATCATTATGGATTTGCCACTGATACAGCCCCCCTCACACACACCCTTTTTTCATCCTAGTGTTCTTTTCTTTTTATAAGCTTATTGGAGCACACAATATTATAGTCTAGTCAGTGAGAAATAAGAGGACATCCAGACCTAGCCAAATTACTGGAGTTTATTGATTAAGCCGGTGGAGGTCTCATGTCTCTAGAAAACCGGCAGCCCTGAGTGAAAGGTGAGGGGTGCTTATAAAGGGAAAATCACATTCTTTTTCCAGGTTGAGGTGTTGATTTCAAGAACAAAGATCTGTGGGCTTGAAAGGGTGAGGAGTGAGGGTTTACAATGAGAAGCAGCCAGAAGCAAAACAAGTAGGTTAATCATTCCTAAGGGTATGATCCATTCCTACTTAAACACAATGAAATCTTAATGACCTTTAGGGCTCAGGGCCAATGAGTCTAGTGGCTGTGTCAAATGCCATGGAACATCTTAAGGTAGGGGATTTTGGATTATTTAGCAAAGACAGTAGGAATGTTAATAATTCTGTTGGGAACCAGCAGTTAGCGTAATGGCTATGTCGCTGGATTCCCACGTAGTCGACCGCGGTTCGCGTCCCGGACCCGGTAGCTTAAAACTCACGCCGGGCGCGTGTGCGTGCGTGCCCAAGATCCCGAGAGGAGAGTGGAGGAGAAGGGATTGCGGTGTGACCATCCCCTCTGGGGGGTGATTTCTCGCTTTCTGTCTCTCTGTCTCTCTCTGTCTGCCTGGCGAGCACACGCGCCCTATAGCGAAAACCTCTCAAAAAAAAAAAATTCTGTTTACTCTAGGCAAAAAGAGAAAACACGTTTCCAATATATAGAGAAGCTCAAAATGGAGGTGCTCCTGCTTCAGGCACACCTATTCCTTTTTCTTTTTCCTTTCTGTTTTTTTGTTTGTTTGTTTTTTGTTTTTTTGTTTTGTTTTTGTTTTTGTTTTTGTTTTGGCCATAGGTTATGTGAGCAGGCCACAATCCCTTTTCCTCCATTTTCCTCTCAGAATTTTAGATGGGCATGAACACACATGCTTCCAGCGTGCTTCTCAAGCCACCGGTCTGGGACGCTAACCGATGCTAACCGTGGAGCTAGCAGTGTGAGATCCAGCACCTGCTGGCCCCATCGAGTCTTAGACCTGGCAGCTTAAAAAAAATGCTGGATGCATGTGTGTGTGCCCAAAATTCCAAGAGGAGAGTAGAGTGGCCGTGCCACCTGGGGAGTGATTTCTCACTTCTCCCCTATCTCTGTCTCTCATAGTGAGTGCACACACCCTAAAATACAAAGAATTTAAAAAGTGATTTATTTGAACCAGGACTTAAGATGATTTACCTGGGTGGCACAAATCCATTACCTAGCATGTGTGAACCAAAAATGGTTCTTTGAGTTCATACGTAAAGGATAAGGTATAGCCAATCAGTTGCCTGCATTATTTTAAATAGACCAACGTAAATTCTTTTTTTTTTTTCCTTTTTTTGAAGAGAGGTTTTTGCTATAGGGTGCCTGTGCTTGCTGGAAAGACAGAGAGAGAGAGAGAGAGAGAGAGAGAGAGAGAGAGAGAGAGAGAGAGATAAAT
>NW_006204769.1:1518768-1521674 GCF_000334495.1 Tupaia belangeri chinensis
TGGCCACGCTGCAATCCCTTCTCCTCCATTCTCCTCTCGGGATCTTGGGCACGCACACACATGTGCCCAGCGTGAGTTTAAGCCACCGGGTCCAGGACTTGAACCGTGGTTGACTACGTGGGAGTCCAAGCGACATAGCCATTACGCTAACTGCTGGTCCCCCCCAATGTAAATTCTTAACAAACAGCTTGTGACCTCCCCTCTTCTTGTCCTTATTTGAATAAAACCAGCTTTGCTGGTGACCATTTTTGGCTCACACATGCTAGGTAATGGATTTGTGCCACCCAGGTAAATCATCTTAAGTCCTGGTTCAAATAAATCACTTTTTAAATTCTTTGTATTTTAGGGTGTGTGCACTCACTATGAGAGACAGAGATAGGGGAGAAGTGAGAAATCACTCCCCAGGTGGCACGGCCACTCTACTCTCCTCTTAGAATTTTGGGCACACACACGTGCATCCAGCATTTTTTTTAAGCTGCCAGGTCTAAGACTCGAATCACAGAGTCAGTTATATGGGATCCAGGGCTTTTACTTCCATGCCAGATAAGCCACTTTGATTTCACTTATTATTGCTCAGCTTTTCTTATATGTTGACTACTCACATAGTTCCGAATCTCGCCACTCAAAGAGTACTTTTTGGACCAGCAATTTCAATATCATTTGGAAACATCATATATCGATAGAATAAATATGGTTCAACAAATCAATGGGGAAAGGAAAACAGGCTAACAGTCTGGAAACAAATGAAAGACTACATCAAAAGGAAGGCTGACATGGGTCAGCTGGATCCCACATAGCTGACTATATGTTCAAGTCCCAGACCCTGTGGCTTGAGAAACACTCCAGGTGTGTGTATGATGTGAGGATAACTGGCACCATGTAATTTCTCTGATTATTTGGGGCCAGTTCTGATAAACACATGCGACTTCCTTTAACCTGACACTGCTCTGCAGTTTTGATTACAGTACACGGCTAGCATGTTCGTGTTCAACAGTACACAGCTAACATGGCTTTCATTGCCATGCAAATGACAGCTCACAGAACCTGTTTTTGCTTGTGTCTGAAGGTCACCATATTTGCTCAGAATGATTGCCCTCCACACTTTCTGACTAGTGAATGTGCCCTTTGGCAAAAATATTTTTAAATGCAAAAGCCAAAAAAAAGTCATAATACTCAATGAGAAGGGATACATTAGAACATGTATAAGGGCTGGGACCAGGAGTTGGCGTAATGGCTATGTCGCTATGTTGCTGGACTCCCATGTACTCGACTGTGGTTCAAGTCCTGGACCTGGTGGCTTAACTCACGCCAGGTGTGTGTGCGTGCATGCTCAAGACCCCAAGAGGAGAATGGAGGAAAAGGGATTGTGGCATGGCCATCTCCCCTGGGGGGTGATTTCTTGCTTTCTGTCTCTTTGTCTCTCTGTCTTTCTGGTGAGCGCATGAGCCCTATAGCAAAAAAACCTCTCCAAAGAAAAAGAATATGCATAAAGGAAGCTAGGGTCCTAGGGCCACGTTAGGAGTCTGTTCACAATATATTGATTATCTAAAGGTAAATAAAACAGAGACTACACAGAATATATCCACAGAGTGAAGAGAAGTTGGTGAACTATAAAAAAACGAGACCAAAACATGCGTATTTTTGCTTTTAGTTGCTGAATGGTGGGAATCTCCTCCTTTCTACAATCATGAGTCCATGAACCAAAATCTAGAACAGACACCAATAAATTGTCAAAACACTAACCAAAATCTTTCAAAATCTTTTTTTTTCTTAAGTTTCCTATAGAGCATATGTGCTCATGGGGAGTAGAGGAAATGCAGATAGAGAGACAGGGAAAGTGAGAAAGCATCCTCCTTGGAGGATGATCATATCACAGTCCCTTCTCCTCCATCTCTCCCTCTTGTGCTGATTTTTGGGTATGTGGACAGAAGTCTGACTGGTTTTTCCTATTTTTCTAAAGTCCTTTCCAGAGGGCCTAGGGGGAGTCATGCCCACAAACATTAACAAGTCATTTTTTCCCATTTAACAGGATTTTTCCTGCATCCTGTCCCTGACATAGTATCTTTGAGATGTATATTCAACCCATTACAGTATATTTTTTTGCTAACCTCTTTCCAAGACACAGAACTTCCCTTTCCTTGAGATGTAGATTTATACATCTCTTCCCAGGACACGGATCTTCCCTTCCAATCACCAATCTAGGGATTATGAAACCCACCTATAACCTATAAGTCCCTGCTTCCACATGTTCCACCTCTTTGGGCCAGACCAATGAAAATCTCTTCACCAATTTTGTCTGTCAGTCTCAAAATAAAATAAAAGGAACCCCTGTACGTAATCACCCTGAGAAAGGCATGTATGCCTTCTCTCCGGGCCTAGGTCATTCATATTCTGCTTAGAAATAAACTGTACTAATTATTAATTATTAATTTTTAGAGTTGGTTATTTTCTGTCAACAGGCACATAGGCACACATGCCCAGTGTGTTTCTCAAGCTGTAGCTTTAGGACTTGAACCACTCAGTCATGTGGGGTCCAGCTGCGTTACCACCATGCCATCAGCTGGCCCAAATTTTATATATGTGTGTGTGTGTATGAGCATGAGTGTGTGTGTATACATTTTTAAAAATTTAAGATTTTTTGCTATAGGGCATATGCACTCACCACAGAGGGAGAGAGAAAGTAAGAAATCACTCCTCAGGGGGTATGGCCATGCCACAATCCTATCTCCTCCAGTCTGTCCTCAGGACTCAACGTGCACACATGCACATACATCCAGCATGATCCTCAAGCCCGTAGGTGCAGGACTCAAACTGAAACCGAGCAAGAACCCCCTAATGTATTTTCTAGGGTTCCTGAAATATAAAGTCCATTTACATTGTAATGGCCCAGAGTAAGGAGTAAGTCT
>NW_006204769.1:1522187-1529120 GCF_000334495.1 Tupaia belangeri chinensis
GATCCCGAGAGGAGAATGGAGCAGAGCGGATTGTGGCGTGGCCATCCCCCCTGGGGGGTGATTTCTTGCTTTCTATCGCTCTGTCTCTCTCTGTCTGGCGAGCGCACATGTCCTATAGCAAAAACCTCTCAAAAAAAAAAAAAAAAAAGAATTACACAGCCAGCCATGTGGGATCCAGCACCTCAACCTCCATGCCAACTGCTGGCCCCCGAATTATGTATTTTAGGGAGCTAGCTGAGCACCGGCAGCCACGGGGCATGCACCAGACTCCAGGGAAAGGCCGGGATGTGCCATACAGAAATAGCTCCTGCCTTCCACCTCAAGGCCCTGGTCGTTCTCCCTTGCCTTCCCTCTCCCGGTGGTGGCAGGCGGCGGGCACAGGCTATGGCCGTGGCCAGGAGGCAACTCCTCAGATTCAAGATGACCAACGAAGAACCTCTTCCCAAAAAGGTTTGACTGAGTGAAACAGACTTCAGAGTTATGGCATGGATGAGTTAATTCTGAGATGGAAACAATATGAAGCATATGTGCAAGCCTTGGAGGGCAAGTACACAGATCTTAACTCTAATGATGTAACTGGCTTAAAGGAATCCGAAGAAAAGCGAAAGCAACAACAGCAAGAATCTGCACGCAGGGAAAACATCCTTGTAATGCGATAGTGACCAAGGAACAAGAGATGCAAGAGTGTACTACTCAAATCCAGTACCTCAAGCAAGAACAGCAGCCGAAGTTGTGGCCCAACTGAGATCAACAATGGTAGACCCAGCGATCAACTTGTTTTTCCTAAAAATGAAAGGTGAACTGGAACAGACTAAAGACAAACTGGAACAAGCCCAAAATTAACTGAGTGCCTGGAAGTTCACGCCCGATAGGTAAACAAATCATACGCCCTAGTGAAGACATCCCTGATAGTCCCACTATGAGAAAGTTGTGGTGGGACAGCCAAGTACTTGCTTCCACACGAAGACTCAGGCTTTTTAAACAAAAAAAAAAAAAAAAAAAAAAGCCACATTCTTATACTGTCCAGCTTGTAATGGTTAATGTAATATTTACCAGATGAACCTTGTATATCAACCTTTTTTCTTCCCCTTCCCCTTGCTTCAGAGGCCTGATGCCATCGGACTATTCCGAAGACGTGGTCATCTCTGAAAAATTCCCCTTCTAGAACATGTAGTCACTTGAGAAATGTTTGTGTTTGAAGAAAGTAGAGGGAGAAACAGAAGTCTTAAGTCTGTGGCACACTGTGTCTTCAGACTGTTTGGAGGAATGAAAACCTAGAGATTTTAAATCATGAATTGAACATGTAAAATTCCAGGAGAATGAAAAGATGGAATATGCATCGCTCTGAACCTTGAGCATAGTGACTTAGACACTGTATGTCAGTTTTGCCAATAAGACTGTGGACTTCATGATTGTTACTGAACTTCTGGGTTAAAACTCAAATGAGGAGAAGTTTGCCTATAAAGAGTTTATTTGCTAAGAACGAACTCTAATAGTCATGAGAGAATCAAATGATGATGTCAGTACAAGTAGAGCATATCTTTAACCATTTAATTTGGGGCTCTGTTTGACTTGATTGGCTTTAATCAATGGTTTGTTCTTTGAATGGTTTCAAAAACTGTAGATAATCTTACTGAGGACTGTACAAACATGAAGGTGTAGTATCAAACTCCAAGTCAAAACTGTTTGAAGCATTATAAACATTCATTTCACAACTAGATTGTATAAGGACATTGCCTGTGATGAGACCTACTGCATGACTTTTTTTTTTTTTTTTTTTTTTAAGTGGTGAAATCCCCATTCCACTTAACAGGCACATGTTAAAAGAGCATCGTTGTTGGTGTTAATGGGGGAATGTGCTCCTTCATTGTATTTGAGCCTTTTGTATTGCACTCTCTATATTAAATTAAATGTGCCTTGAAAAAAATTATATTTAAAAAAAAATCAAACTGTAAGTTTAAAATTTCACATAATGAGCCAACTGAAGCTAAAATTTTTGTTTCCAAATACCACTTGCTTTTTTCTGGTTGAAAGTCCATGTTTTATAACATTACTAAATGTAAAGCATGTGGACTGCATGTGAGTTTAAGTACATGCACTATGTCCTTAACAGTCATTCCCATTATTTTTTTTAGAGTGCTTTATTATAGATTTTTGTGTGCTTGTTGGAGAAACAGGGAGAGAGAAAGTGAGAAACCACCCCCCAGGGGAGATGGCCATGCTGCAATCCCTTCTCCTCCACTCTCCTCTCAGGACTTTGGGCATGCATGCACACATGCCCAGCATGAGTTTCAAGCCTCCAGGTCTAGGACTCAAACCATGATTTACCATGTGGAAGTCCAACACCTTAACCACTACAACACCTGCTCGCCCTTCATTCCTATTCTTTAGCCATACATTTGTCCTTTGAATGCTCCCAAATTTTAAGATGAATATCAAATGTTAGCCCTAAGTAAATGGGAAACTTGTGATGCATAATAACAGAAAAGGAAGCTAGCTGGACTTAGGAAAGAACAGTGTCTAATGTTTATGGGGTGCTGTCAGGTAGAAGTCCCAAATATGTGAGGGTTTGCCTGTAATGTTTACTGGTTCCAAGGAACGTACTAGAGGTCCAGCAGGGGAAAACATGAGTTTACTTACTTACACAGAGCCGAAGAGGACAGGATGTGCCAATGACCTCTGGTTGGTAAGTGATCTATGCTGTCAGGGAGCATGAGCTCAGGTTACACAGTTAATAACAAAGCATACATCAGCCAGTCAAAGATCAATGCAGACTTTCTGCCTCCAAGACAGGGGTCTGGTTTCTACATATGTTGTTTGAGGATTGCAATAAAGATGATCTAATCAATGAACAGAACCAGCAGGGCTTAGTGCCTCTAATCGCCTGATGTTGACATGGGAGAGGTGGGCAAATTTCATGAGGTAAAACCAATGGTCACAAGATGCTTAGGAGACCCAGCTGTGGAAGCAAGAATGGCATCTGACTGGATTTGGGAGGCTTGGGGAAATTGCAGAGAGGTGGCAAAGTTAGAGTTGAGTCTTGAAGAATAGCTGTGTTACTTGGGGAGTGTTGAAGAGAAACTATTCCATGATACTTGTGAAAGCATGGTAAGGCAGGTTATATTCAGAAACAGTACCATAAGCATAAAGACCATTGCAACAGGTCTGGTAGTGGGGGAGAGATTGGGCTCAATCTCTGAATACAGCACCGGCAAGTGGGAACTGGGAGCAGGATGCCGGTTGGTGGATGAAACATTACTCAAGGACAGATCAGGCTAAGGGAGATGCTGACTCAAATGCTCAACAGAATTCTTGCTGAACACAGGCCAGAACGACCAGATGCCACCTGGGAAATGGAGGATAAAGATCCCAACTAGGTACTGAGGGGAGTTATATACAGAAGGCAGGGGTTCTGGCCAAATCAATTTAGCAGAGTTTTTTTTGTTAAAACTGGATTTTATAAGGAAGAACCCTAGGACAAGGTTCAGTTGTCTGATTCAGATTTGGCCAAGCAGAGAATCTTCACCAGGGTCATATGTAGGAAGAGGCATTTGAAGCAAAGGAATTGGTTTGAGCAAAGGCTTGGAAGTGACAAAATACATGGGTGGTTTCCCAAATCCTCAAGAAGTGAAGGAGTAGACACAGTAAGGGAAAACCAGGAGTGCGTGCGGAAAGGAGTAGCAGGCAGGAAATTCATGATGTGTCTGTGGATCATGTTGAAAACTTAACTATAGGGAACAGTTGGTGTAATGTCTATGTCACTGGACCCCCACTCATGGGGTCGACCACAGTTCAAGTTCCAGAACCAGTGGTTTAAATTCACGCTGGGCCTGTGTGTGTGTGTGCGCGCGCACGTGCCCAAGATCCTGAGAGGAGAATGGAGGAGAAGGGATTGCGGTGTGGCCATCACCCCTGGGAGGTGATTTCTGCTTTCTGTCTGTCTGTCTCTTTCTGGCGAGTGCACACACCCTACAGCAAAAACCTCCCCCCCCCCAAAAAAAAAGTTAACTATAAGGCGTGCCACTAGCCCAATGAGATAATTTGAACATTATAAAGTATAATGATCACAATTGACTAAACCATCAGCTATGTAAAAACGCATACATTCATAATGATACTCAAGCTAAAACTGTGTGGTTAACATTGGAGTTTGCTAGGGCACCAACCCATTTCTTCGAAATTCAACTATCTGGTATTTCATGATAACCAGTGAGTTTGAGAAAGTTCTTTTCATGGAAGAACCTCAGGTAATAAGCGAATTATTCAAAGTATTAAAATTCACTGCTAGGATAAAAGATTTAAGAGACATACCAAACTGTAACAATGACACCTTTTTCTTCTTTTTTTAAAAATCTGGACTGGAACAAATTAACTATAAATGATATCTTAGACTCAACCAGGGAAATTTGAATATGTACGAATATTGGTGGTTAAGGAAAAGAAAAACTTCAGTCTGAGAGATACAGATTAATTAGGGGTAAAATGATCTGGGGTTTCTTTAACAAGCTTCTAGCACCAGCAGGTAGCATGGTGGTTAAGGCGCTGGACACTCCCACATGGCCGACCATGGTTTGAGTCCTGTGCCTGGTAGCTTGCTTTCTTACTTTCCCTTGCTCTCTCCTTGTCTCTCTCTGATCAAATTAAAATATATGAATGAATAAAGAAAATTAAATAATTCTTTAAAAAAACAAGCTTCTGTGTGTGTGTCAGGGGAGATGAACCTATGTGAGCAAAATGTTCACAGATGAACAGATTCTTGAGGGGAACATTACTAAAAATGGACTCGCTTTTGCCTATGTATGAAATTTTTCATCACAAAAACCTCCCCCCCCCAAAAAAAAAAGTTAACTATAAGGCGTGCCACTAGCCCAATGAGATAATTTGAACATTATAAAGTATAATGATCACAATTGACTAAACCATCAGCTATGTAAAAACGCATACATTCATAATGATACTCAAGCTAAAACTGTGTGGTTAACATTGGAGTTTGCTAGGGCACCAACCCATTTCTTCGAAATTCAACTATCTGGTATTTCATGATAACCAGTGAGTTTGAGAAAGTTCTTTTCATGGAAGAACCTCAGGTAATAAGCGAATTATTCAAAGTATTAAAATTCACTGCTAGGATAAAAGATTTAAGAGACATACCAAACTGTAACAATGACACCTTTTTCTTCTTTTTTTAAAAATCTGGACTGGAACAAATTAACTATAAATGATATCTTAGACTCAACCAGGGAAATTTGAATATGTACGAATATTGGTGGTTAAGGAAAAGAAAAACTTCAGTCTGAGAGATACAGATTAATTAGGGGTAAAATGATCTGGGGTTTCTTTAACAAGCTTCTAGCACCAGCAGGTAGCATGGTGGTTAAGGCGCTGGACACTCCCACATGGCCGACCATGGTTTGAGTCCTGTGCCTGGTAGCTTGCTTTCTTACTTTCCCTTGCTCTCTCCTTGTCTCTCTCTGATCAAATTAAAATATATGAATGAATAAAGAAAATTAAATAATTCTTTAAAAAAACAAGCTTCTGTGTGTGTGTCAGGGGAGATGAACCTATGTGAGCAAAATGTTCACAGATGAACAGATTCTTGAGGGGAACATTACTAAAAATGGACTCGCTTTTGCCTATGTATGAAATTTTTCATCACCATTTAAAAAAACAGAGCCAGTGCTTCCACCATGTCACCACCACTTAGTCCAACATCCCAATGCTCAGGCTCAGTAAGGGGCAAGCAGTCCTTGGATCCGCATTACGGATTTCCCAGCCCACCCTAAATGCAAGCTCACTGTATGCCAAGGCCCAACCATTAGGAGCCTGGGTTCCTCAGCTCTCAGGACAAATCCCCAGTGCAAAGGGACTTTCCGAAATGAAAGCACCCAACTATTCTAGAAGGTTCTTTCTTTTTTTTTTTTCCTAGAAGGTTCTGACATTTCCTAGAGATTTCCGAAAGAGGCTGCGGGTGTAACTGGCAGATGAGAGATTTCTGAAGGGTAGTCCCCCTAATTTCCCCTCCCCGACAGCCAGCGTTGACCCTGAGTGGGGGCTGAAGGCTTCAGGCCCGGTCTCAACAGTCCCAGCCCAAGCCTGACCTTCTCCCGCCAACGCACGCCCCTTCCTCTGGTTCTCCCCTTCACCTCCCCGACTCTCTTCTTCTGCCCCTCCCACGCCCACCCTTCCTTCCCAGTACTCGGTTCTCGCCCGGCTCCTTCCCTCAGGGCGCTCCGCCTCCCTCCACCCCGCTCCGCCCACCCCCAGGCCCGCGGGAGCCGGCCGAGGTTACCATAGCTACGGTGCACGCAGCAGTCGGGCTTCCCGGCCGGTCCCCCGTAGGTCGGAGGACAGAGACTGCACCATGAGCCACGTAGTGACCGTCGAGGAGCCCCGGACCAAGACGCAGGGGTCTCCGTCCCGGTGCAGGAATAGGCTGCGGGCCGGGGCCCACACCTCCTCCAGTCGCACCTATGATTTCCTGTACGGTAAGGGCCGCCGCAGACCCCCCTGCCCGGCTGTCTGCTCCAGGGTCGGGTAGGCTTTCCCCGGGGCGGGCAGGGCCGAGCTTCTGGACCGACCGCTCGCCCGCGCTTGCCTGTAGGGTGGAGGTGGCCCCGAGCTCCGCGCTGGGCGCCTGGCCCCTCTCCCAGGTGAACTGCTCAGCCCAGAGTGGTCTCCCTGAAACCTACTCGGGGCGTTTCGGTATGAAAAGTATGCAATGATTTGCAGACTTGGAAACTGATTCAACGTTCCCGCGTTCAGAATGCTTCAAGTGCCCAATGAAAAGATCTGTCACTGTCTAGGCGTTTCCAAACCCAAACATACCAAAGTGCCAGTTTAATCTCACTTTTGTTTCTAGGTTATGTTCTTCACTGTTAGGATTCCGTGTAAGCACGATTTTCCCCAATTTTACCCTCAGGAGTTCGAGCTCTT
>NW_006204769.1:1529135-1530518 GCF_000334495.1 Tupaia belangeri chinensis
AACCAGGTGGCATTGCCACTGGCACTTTTGGAGTCTCCTTTAAATGAGCCTCTGTACGGTACCCCTTGCTGAGTAGGGGCTGTGTAATTGCTTACGTATCCCGACCAGTCTTTACTCATTCTTGGTTTTATCTAATGAAATACATCTACTTAACTCATAAATGCATCACCATTTTTTTTTTTTCAAAGGGAATTTGGGAATGGGGACAAACATCTTCAGTAAAGAGAGGCAAAGAGTTTTTTTTTTTTTTTTAAATAAGTTTATTTATTTACTTATTTTAATTTTACCAGAGAGGGACAGAGTCATAGAGAGAGGAAGTGAGAAAGCAAGCCGCCAGGACTGAGACTTGAACCACACACAGTCTGCCATGTGGGAGTCCAGCGCCTTTAACTACCAAGCCACTTGCTGACCCCGAGGCAGAGAGTTTTTTAAGGTCATTGTTTCTTTTATCCCTAAGCGTCTCTTTTGCAGAGGGATTGTTATATATTTCCATGTCCTTTGCAAGGAACAGAAATATATTCAGAATGGGTCAAAAGTTTGATTGTCACAATAAAACAAGCAATCTCACAGCTATTCACAGACAGGTAGCAAGTTATCACCAGGCATTCTAGAATCTGAGTGAGAAAGTGAGAGCTAAGGCGTTGTGCATGCTCCCTCTTTTTTTTTTTTTTTTCTTATTTTCTTCTTTTGGTTTAAAGTTTATTCCTCCATCTTTTTCCCGGAGAGAGGCAGAGAGAGAGAGAGAGAGAGAGGGAGCTCACCCCTAACAGAGTCTTGACACTGTGATCCAGCCCCAGCTTCAGACAGTCCAGGATCATGTGCACACACATGCCCAGCACGCTCAGGGAGGTCCTCGGGCACCAACCTATAACCTTCTCATATGGGTCAGCCTCAGAACCTCATGTTTTACCACTGAGCCACCGTCTGGCTCGCTCCTGCTCTCTTGAACCTTAGGGTCTTTCACCTTCTTAGAGTTGCCACATTTAGCAAATGAAAATACAGTATGAACAGTTAAATGAATTTTAATAAACAATATTTTAGTTTAAATTTTTTATCTTGTGTGTTATTTGGAACATATTTAAACCAAAAACTGACTCATTGCTTCTCTGAACTTCAGATTTATCTGAACATCCTGTATTTTATCTGGCAACACCAACCTTTCTGTGCACATGCTTTTTTCTTCCATCTGACAGAAAGCCACCTGTGTATAGATTTCTGTTACCACGACAGGAAATGGAGTGGCACTCTAAATGACTTTTGACCCTCCAGTTCACCACCAATTGTATGGTGGTGTCGTATCTTGGTTGGAAAAAAAATTTTTTTTGGAGAGGTTTTTGCTATAGGGCGTGTGTGCTCGCCAGAGAGACAGAGACAGACAGAAAG
>NW_006204769.1:1530966-1549693 GCF_000334495.1 Tupaia belangeri chinensis
CCCCCCCCCGGGGGTGGCCATGTAGCAATCCCTTCTCCTTTAGTCTCCTCTCAGGATCTTGGGCACACACGCACACGTGCCCGGTGTGAGTTTAAGCCACTGGGTCTGGGACTCGAACCGTGGTCTACTGCATGGGAATCCAGTGACATAGCCATTATGCCAACTGGTGGTCCCAAATAGAGATTTATTTCTAAATCAAATAGCAAATTATTAGTTTTTATGGATAAATATATGTTACCAAGTCATTTAGACTAGCTGATCAGGTATTTGTGTCCCCAGAGGATACTTGATCTACTTGGAAGATCAAGTCTATCTGAAGGTTGCTCGTGGGTTTAATGTTAAATTGGTTGATTTTAAGGGCTGTTAAAATCAATCATGATACTCTTTGTCACTTTAAAACTCTACCTAATAAGCAAAAATTATGACAGTAGGGAACTCTTCTGTTGAACTTTGAAAAAACAACTTAGTCTCATCGTCGACATATTTATAATTCTGAGTATAGCTGATTTTATGAACCTCTTGTTAAATAATGACATTTTCAGGCCAACTCACAGTTAAGGCAGTCAGATCCCACATGGCTGACCATGTGCTTCGAGTCCCTGATCCAGTGGTTTGAAAAACACCTCATGCATGTGTGCACGTGTGCCCAAAATCTCAAAAGGAGGGACAGTTGGAGAAAGGGTTACAGCATGTAATTTCCTACAGGGGTGCTTTCTCTTCTCCTTCCTGTCTATCTCTCTCTGGTGAGTGCATGTGTCCTCTAGAACAAAAAATAAAATAAAATAAAGAAAAAATATGAAGAAGAGGAAGAAAAAAAAAGGTATTTTCTTGTCATGTCTACCAATTCCGAGGTGTCATGCTGTTGGCATCTTTCCAGGGCACCACATTGGAGACAGAGCTCTTATGTTTACTGCTTCCTTCACTTGCAAACGAGCAGGCTTCTAAACAAGGTGCTTCGTTTTGAAATACTTTGCAGTTAACACAGACTCAAAAGGAGGTGTATTCAGAGAGAAGAGAGTGTGCCAGGGCATTGTGCTTGAAATCTTGTTAGACTTTCTTTATACATTCCAATTCCATAAGGTGCCTGAAATACACAGAAAACGCGTCTACCTGGACTTCCACTGGCAGCTGTGGCGGTGTAAAAGGGTCGCGTGGGCAAGAGCAGGAGCTGCCTATGGGTTACACAATATTGATACTTTCTCATTTGTTTTGCAATTAAGAAATAACATTGCTGGGGCCCGCAGGTAGCATGGCGGTTAAGGGCGCTGGACTCCCACATGGCTGAATGCAGTTCAAATCCCAGATCTGGTGACTTGCTTTCTCACTTTCCCTTTGGCTCTCTCTCTCATTCTTTTCTTCTCTGGTCAAATTAAAATAAAAAAAGCAAGGTAAATAAATAAATAAAGTTAAATAAAGTAACTCTTTTTTATTTTTTTAAAGTGCTTATTATTTTACTCATTGTGGAGAGCACATGCGTGTACATGTCGGAGAGAGAGAGAGAGAAGCACTCTTTTATTTATTTACTTATTTTTGGAGAGGTTTTTGCTGTAGGGCATGTGCGCTTGCCAGAAAGACAGAGAGAGACAGAGAGATAGAAAGTGAGAAATCACCCCCTCAAGGGGGATGGCCATGCTGCAATCCCTTCTCCTCCATTCTCCTCTTGGGATCTTGGGCATGCATGCACACGCGCACAGTGTGAGTCCAAGCCACCGGGTCCAGGACTCAAACTGTGGTTGACTACATGGGAATTCAGTGACATAGTCATTACGCTAACTGCTGGTCCCAATAAAGTAACTCTTAACCAAAAACAAAAAAGGAAATCACATTGTTTTGCTGTGATTCTCAGCCTAGGAGTAGATACGTTCTGTTCCTTATGCTACTTTACTATTTACTTTGCAGATCCATTGTTTATTGTGTCAAGTGAGAAAGATCACGCACAGGCCAATATCCAAGCCAACCTGATTCGAAGCAGAATGGTATGTTTTAATTCACCTACCAAGGCGACCTAGTGAACCTGAATCATCTACTTTGGCTCACTGCATTGATCAGACTGACTCACCTGGAAATCTCTACTCGATTTGAGGATCGGCAGGAATTAGTTGTGTCATGGTTACTAGGGGTCAAGGCATCTTAATATGTATGGGACATTATAAGGATTAATCCACTCAGTGAATAGGGATCGTTAATAAATAAATAAATTTCAGTGGGAAAAGTAATATCGGCCTATGTTAAGAGAATTCAAACAGTATAAAAACATACACAGTGTGAGATAGATTCTACCTCTAGCCCATGCCACATAAATAACCATTGTCATCCGTTTCCTGAACATCCATTTATTCTCTGCATATACCAGTAATCCCTCTTCCTATACTATATACATTGCTCTGTTCCTGTTTAAAAAGTTTACCATAGGGCCAGCCAGTAGTGTGGTGGTGAAGGTGGCTGGATCCCACATGGCCAACTATGTGGTTCAAGTCCCAGACCCAGTGGCTTGAAAAAACTTTGGGTGAGCATGCATGCGCGTGCACATACCCACAATCCCACGAGGAGGACGGAGTAGAAGGGATAAGCTTGTGGCCATTCCTCCCCTCCCCATATGATTTTCAGTTTCTCCTCCTCCCCACCCAGCTGTTTCTGGTGAGTGCACTCACTCTATAGCAAACTAAAAAACGGAAGGAAAAAGGCATTTACCATATAGGCCTAATCTGGTGGCACAGCTGGTAGCAAGCTGAGCTGTAGTGCTGGAAGCCACTTGGCTGACCATGGGTAAAGATTCCAGGGTCGGCCAGAAAACACACCAGTAATTTCTTTTTTTCTTTTTTTTAAGAGATATTTTGCTACAAGGCGCGTGTGCTCGCCAGAAAGGCAGAAGAGACAGACAGAACGCTAGAAATCACCACCCTGGGGGATGGTCATGCCGCAATCCCTTCTCCATTCTCCTCTCAGGATATTGGGCACACAAGCATATGCGCCCGGCGTAAGTCTGAACCACTGGGTCCGGGACTTGAACCATGGTTGACTACATGAGAATCCAGCCACATAGCCATTATGCCAACTGCTGGTCCCCCCACACCGGTAATTTCTTAATTACCGTGCATGTGCCAAGATCCTGACAAGCTAGAAGGCTGTGGGAAAGGATGGGAGCATGACAAAACTCCATCAAGGGTGCTTCTCTCTTCCTTTCTCTCTCATGTACACACATGCACACTCTATCATGTATAAAATAAATAAAACTTCAGTTTACCATATCATTAAAATGTTTTAGACAAGCTCATGGTATAATTTTATCCTTTTCCTCTCTGCCATCTTTCCTAACATTAGAGAAAAGTTCCCAAGTTTAGAACCATGTTCAGTAGCCTGTTCCATTATCCAAGATATAGTCTGTATTGGAGCAAGTCAGATCCCATCCCACCATTCGTCAGTCGGGAGTGGAAGGGACATGAGGAGAAACACCAAGAAGCTCTCCGGCAGCTCGCCACGTAAGTGTCAGGGTCTCCAGCTCCTACAAATACTCTTGTTTTTAAATGAACATATCTTTGTGTTTAAAGATGGTTCATTTACTGTGCGTGATTTAAAAATGCACAGCTGTGGTATTATACCTCGACCAAATTCTCTCCCTAAGCCCCTTGACCCAAACAAGCCTGATTAAAGAGCAACCAAGTGGGTTTATTGGTTAGAAGATGTTCCCAGGCTGGCATGAATTACGTGCATCTTAAATGGTAATTTGCCACCAAGGGTAGAGGTCACCAAGTTTGTTGTTCCCTTGATCCATTTTAGAAGTCACAAATGCTCTTTTCTGGTGGTATCTGTAATCTATTTTTTGGAAACTTGCAGCCAAAGCACCTTCAAAGAGAAGTCTCTTGAATTGCTTATCTTTTAACTTGCTGACAAGTTCATAGTAAGTTTATCAATACATGTTTTTCAGCCTGAGCATTAAAAAGTGTCTTTTAAAAACTTTGTTATTATTACATGCTTTTAATTTAAAGCGGGGCATTTTTCTGTGTGGGATTTCTTAAATCTACTCTTTTCTCAACTCTCACTTCCTCTTCCTAAGTTGTTTCCTGGCTCAGGGGAAGTAATCTTATCTAGTCTAACACTCTTGATGCAAATTACATAAGACTTTGTTCTCAGTATGAGGTACTCTGTGTATCTATTTTGTAGGCCTAGAAATACTGAATAGAAACTACATGTGGAAATGATATCTTAGACTTGAATAATGTTTTCCTGCTTCATTTTAGAACTGACACTTCTTTTCAGATGCCTAAAGAAGTTTATGAAGATCCTGAAGTTACTGGAAAGAATCGCTATAAATATTTCGACAGGTAGATGAGCCCTGGTATTAATAGAGAATTTCTTTATGATAATTACAGCAGCTATCATTTTTTTAAGTGCATATAGCACACCATTTTAGGTGCTTTACATGTGTGTCATGTAGTCTTCAAAACAGAAGTGTAGGACGGAATATATATTAGCCCCATGATAAAAACCATTGATGAACCTGAGACTATAAGAGAAGTGAATTGTTCAAGATCACGATTGCTCAAGGTCACATTAGCTAGCAAGAGGCAGAGCTGGGATTCCAGCTAAGCCTGCCTGACTTCAGAGGTACTAACTGTGAATAAGAATGTGTATTTGAGAGCAAAATGATGTCATTAAGTGAAGTGAGGTCCAGCAGAGATAGTATGAAGTCATGGTGCAAGGAAAATTGTTCATACCTTTCTTTTTTTTTTTAAGAGAGAGTTTTGCTATAGGGCATGTGTGCTCACTGGAGAGACAGAGACAAAAAGCGAGAAATTATCCCCTGGGGGGACGGCCATATTGCAATCCTTTCCTCATTCTCCTCTGGGGATTTTGGGCATGCATGCACACGCACCTGGTGTGAGGTTTAAGCCACCAGGTCTGGGATTCAAACTGTGGTCAACTGTGTTGGAGTCCAGTGACGTAACCGTTATGCCATCTGCTGGTGCCATGAGAATCATTGAAAGTGTGCAAATGGATGATATTTGCTCTCTTTATATGAATGTTGCCAAAGCCAACAAGGTCAAAAGATTTACTTTATTTCATTTGTGACTAATACTCATGTGATAACGTATAGGCAGGTCTAATAAAAAGAAGACGGGAATTCCCTAGATGTCTTTCCTGAGTTAGAAAAGCAGTTTGGATACCACATCTGTGTAAACTTCTTTGAGAAAATAAATTTCTAATCCACATGATTATTTATGAGCATCGTTCTCACGGAAAATTTGTGATACTGATTTTTTCAGAGAACTGTTAAACTCTATTATACTTAATTCCTAGACTTTTGGGGAGAAGCTTTAATTAAGTTATTGAGAACTTCACAACGTCTCGGGGAACTTGAGAAGTTGCTGGGAACTAAGGGGCTAGCTGAAGCCAGAGTTTGAGCATTCCTGGTATTTGGGATCTGCAAGCGCTTTGATTTAACCGGTTGGAAGGCAGCTTAGAGAATGCTTAGTGCCAGAGCCTCACCCTCTGTCTTCCTTTCCTCTCAGGCCTTTTCTTCCATTTCATCAACAGATGCCATTCAACGTCCTTTTTGCTGTAACCAAGTAAGTAACCTTTATTTAAAAACTTCTGTTTTAGTTTATTTTATCTGTTTGCTTCCATATTTGCTTAGAGAAGATAGTTGTCTAAGTCAGTATTTTTCAAACTGTGGATCACAAGTCATTAGGAGGTGTGAAATCTCGTAATGGATCATTTTGAAGCATGAGCAGCATTTTGAAAAAAATGTAACTATAGAAAATAGCCGAAGCTTCAAGTATGTTGACCGTAAGTAATTTTATGTTTATTTTAAAAGTTTTATTTATTTACTTAAATTGCCCAAGGGTGTGTGTACTTTCCAGAGCGAGGTAGAGAGAGAGGGAGAGAAAAGGAGAAAGCACCCGTCAATGGGGCATGGTCATGCCGCAACCCCTGCTGTTCCATTTCTTCATCTTCTCCGTGTGTTTTTCAGGCTGTGGGTCTAAGATAGATAAATACATATATTTATGTAATGAATAATAATTTAAAAGATTTTTCTTTCTTTTTTCAAGTTTTTTTGTTTTTTTTTTGTGTGTTTTTTTTTTTGCTATAGGATATGTGCACTTGCCAGACACAGAGGGAGAGAAAGAGATGGAGAGAGAAACTGAGAAATTGCTGCCCCGGGAGGGATGGCCACTCTGCAGTTCCTTCTCCTCCATTTTCCTCTTGGGATCTTGGGCATGCATGTACATGTACTTGGTGTGATTGTCAAGCCACTGGGTCCAGGACTCAAACTGCAGAGTCAGCCATGTCAGACCCAGCACTTTAACCTCCACACCACCTGCTGGCCCCCTAAAAGGTGTTTCTTACCATGAGTCATTGGCTTAGTCTCTATGTGTTGCTGTAATAAAGTATCAAAAAGTAGGGAAACTTATAAATGATAGAAATTTATTTCCCTTAGCTCTAGAGCCTAAGCGTCCACAATCAAGATGCTGGCATTCATTGTCCAGTGAGGCCCTTCTCGTAGTGTCTTCACGGGGCAGAATGGGCGAACATTGTGTTCTTACATGGTGGAAGGCAGAGGGCAGAAAGGGCCCAGATAGCTGCAGGCTTATGTGAGGCTGGGGGTGTCTTCAGAAAGTTCATGGAAATGGGTATTATGAATGAACTGCATGAATTATTATTATTATTACTTTAAAATTTCTTATACAACATCTGCACTCGCCAGAGAAAGAGAGAGAGGGAAAGTGAGAAACAAGCTACCAGGTCTGGGACTCAAACTGTGGTTGAACATGAGAGAGTCCAGTGCTTAACCATCATACCACCTGCTGGCCCCCAACTCTATGAATTAAAAAAAAATAATTTACACCAAAATAAAGTTGGACTTTAATTCCATTTTCCACAAACTTTTTGAAGTCTCCTTGCAATTTTTTGTATTAATTAATTAATTAATTTATATACATTCAATCACATTGTTTAGCTTAGAAAGTGAACATTTCAATATGTGAACATTTCTCCCCAGTCCAAGTCCCTTTGCATTCTATGATATGCTTCTTATGAGCAAAGCAGGAGCTACGAGATGAGTGGATCACTATGGATCTCCCTGTAATTCTTCCGGGCAGGCTCACCGTATCTCCTATTTGCAGGTCATAATCACCTCAGATCTAAACATTAAACTGGGGTGCTCCGACACCTCCAGGGATGAGCCCTGGGCCTCCCCAATTCCCTCCTAAATAACCGTGATGTAAGGGAGAGAGATTCCTGTCAGAGCTAAACCATGACATCGGCATCATAGATCCTCCGTGTCTCTTAGGTGTTAGGGAACGAATCAGTATCCCTGAGTAAAGTCGGTCTTAATTTTGGCAGGTCTGAGTTTCTGAGCAGTGAGGATAATGTCACCTTGTGTCAGCAGGGAGGAGTGTCTGGGGACCCGTTGGCCTTCTCCAGCCACATTCTTCATGGCTAGCTACAGGAGTCTTTACTTTCCATGCTGTATAAGCTTCTTGGCTAAGAGGATAAAAAGTTAATACTTGGGACCAGCAGTTAGTGTAATGGCTATGTCACTGGACTCCCATGTAGTCGACCAGGGTTCGCATCCCGGACCTGGTGGCTTGAAACTCATGCCGGGTGCGTGTGTGTGCGTGCCCAAGATCCTGAGAGGAGAATGGAGGAGAAGGGATTGCGGTGTGGCCATCTCCTCTGGGGGGTGATTTCTCGCTTTCTGTCTCTCTGTCTGGTGAGCGCATGTGCCCTATAGCAAAAACCTCTCCAAAAAAAAAAAAAAAAAAGAAAAAGAAAAAGAAAAGGAAACCTCTTCAAAAAAAAAAAAAAAAGAAAAAAGAAAGAAAGAAAGAAAAAAAGAAGTTAATAAAAGTTAATACTTTAAAACCTTCATATTATGGGGTTGTGACTCTTCTGACCACCCAAGAGTCACTTGAAGCGCACACGGAATAACTGTTCGAGACACAGAAATCTGAATCGAGAGGGAGAGGCCATACCAGGTAGTGCCTGCTAAACCTCTCTTGTCCTCTGTATTTACTAGGGCAAAGGAGGAAGAAAAGCTACTTTTTAGAGAAAGTTGTTTTTTAGAGAATTAGAAAAATAGGGAGATTTCCAGAACATGCTGGTTTGGGTATTGATTAGGGGGTAAGACTAAATGACACCAGGGGCTAGACAGAACACCTTGGGATCTGGAAAAATACATTTATCAAGATCACACACCTGTTTAATGGGCTCCTGTTGTTTGCATGCAGGAAGGCCACATTTGCTGAGCATGCATTCACTCATTCACTCAGCGTTCATAGATCCATGGTGTTCTGGAACCATTGCATTTCTCTTCTTCTCTAATATAGGGTTCATGATAACAGAACAGAATTTGCTAGGTTTCTGAGGCCCCTCTTTGTTGAGGCCAGGAGAGAACTCTAGAAGACTTGGGGTGAGGCAGCTGGTGTAAGCTCCTGGCGTGGGCTATGTGCGGGAGGAAGGGCCTGGACAGAGGGGCTAGAGCAACATGGCATGTGAGGACACATAGAAGCCGGAGGTTGTGGTCTGAGGACTGAGCCAGGACACAGCTGAGGTCAACACACACAGGAGGTAGATGGGGTTTTCTGGGGTTGGGTCCTGATCAAGGTTGGGGAGGAGCTGGAAAAGGGACTCTTGCTCTTTGTCATCTCTTTCTCTCCCCTAAAATCAATGGAGACTGGAAACTAAGTTTGGAAACTAAGTTTGGAAACTGTGTATTACATAGCTGCCAGAAGCCCTGCTCCAGCCGGGGTGGGTTGAGACTCGTACACGGGAAGGTGACATGGGTGAACAGAATCAGGCTGAAAACTCAATGCTCCTTAGCATGTTCTCAGCCGACTACAGCCAGAGCCAGCTCCAGACTGCAGCATTAGCGGCTACTAAACACACATATTTATTGAGGGATGTCTTACAGGAGTAGGAGGGGTGAGGGGGAAACAAAAGATTTACTCTACGAAATGGAGTATTCAAAGTACAGGTACAATGATCATAAAACATGATGTCTGTCTTGTTTGATTAGGTGTAATCAATTACAGTTCTCAGGATGAAGGAGTCTATTTGTCTGGTGCATTTTCTTCTTAAATCTTGATTACCGGACAGGGCCTTTTCGGGTGAGAGGGTCTTGTATCTCAGGAGACAACACAGGATGTCTTATTAGCAGTTTTTCATAGTTAACAGCACACAAGGGAGAAACTGTAGTTAGGGACTCTCTGTTGCTTGCCGGAACCAGGTAAGAACTTCCAGCTAAGATAGTTACTCTTCACCCTGGAGCCTTCAGGTTTGTTTATTCTGTCGTTGTTAGCCAGATCTGTCCTTCCTCTATTAACCCACTGGTCCCTGTATTTTATTTGCTGAATTCTTTGTATGTTAATCAGTGAATTCTTGTGCTTTATCTTTGAGTCCCTGTCATGGAGGTGGATGTGCTAACTTGGCCTAATGTAAGTTAACTTTGGCCTGTAGCTTTAACAAGGGGCATTTACGTACAATTAGCCTTAAACTAACTTAGCCTACATATGCTACTAACGCTAATTTGGCTTATACTAACTTAACCTAACATATGCTAATTTTGGTTTAAAACAGGCAGGTGGGGGAGTCTGTCTCAAGTTTGCTGATCCTCATGTGCAGAATTAGGAAACCGCATTCCTACAGGATCACTAATTGGCTTTACTGTAAAGTTGCAGTAAGGTTGGGAGTGTTATTTAACCCTTGCAGGTACCATAATAACAGTAAAGCTCACGGCAGAGAAATTGAGTGCAGGCCAGTACAGCGACACAATGGAGTTTTAAAGCTCATCAACTGGCGGCCTTGCCTCGCAGTTTCTTCCCAGCGCAGGCCTTGCCTTAGGCATGGGAGGCAGCCTCTTTACCAGCTTGTGTTGTCTGCATGGCCCCGTCACAGTCACATAGCCGTGGGAGTTCTGTCAAAGTCACGTTCCTCTTTTGCACCCTTTTATCTGAGCCACCTAGTAAGTACTAAGCCACCAGAAAGCTTGGCACAAGGATTTATGGGGCCTCATCATACTCTAAGTACATGTGATCACATGGTTCAAATCTGTAATTATTATATTTAATTTGGAAAAACAATAATCTGTTCTCTTGATTCAAGCTAATGGTGTGATAATGTTGGTTGTCAGAAAAGTTATGATGCATTTTTGCATCAAAAAAATACGTCATGACTTCTGACAACCCAGTATAATACAATTTCATGTGACCTAGGATGATACAAAACCAATTTGAGGTTATTTCCTCAACTAGAATTTTTTTTCCCCTAATACCAGAGGGCATGCCTGAGAGAGAGAGAGAGAAAGAGAAAGCACCTTCCTCGAGGACTTGGTCATACCACAATCCTTGCCCCGCTAATACTGCATCTCATCAGGACCTTGCACCCACACTTACGTATGCCCAGAGTGTTTCTCAAGCTGGTCACCCATGTGGGATCTGGCTTCCTTACTGCGCCAAGGAACTGGCCTCCCAACTAGGATTTTGTAGTAGAATATTACCTTCTGAGAACATAAGAAATCTTATATTCTACATGTTAGAAATTTATAGCTAACTGCCAGAAAAGTGATTTCAATACCAGTCAGACTCCAGTATCAAAACAATTTAAAGTACTTGTTCCATCGTAGTTAAATCTCCAAATAGGTGTTTCTTGCTAACTGGCTTGAAATGGATTTTTCTGAGAGCTACGTTGCATATATGAAGGGGACTTTATGGAAAAATGCCTGTTATGAAAAAAACTGTGTGGATTTCAAAGAATTTTTTTGCACCAAAAATGAATTCCATTTTTCTGTGAACTTTTTGATGTCCTTCTGTGTGTGTTGTGCTCACATAGAAGCACCACCCTTATTTTTCGAGATGGAAGAACTCTTTGTTTTTGCCATTGTATTTAGTTATTTATTATTTATGTAATATAACTAGTTCTACCAAGTAAAACAAAACATATTCTTTTAAATGAAATGGCTATTAAATGGCTGTTTCTCTCTCTCTCTCTCTCTTTTTTTTTTTTTTTTTTTTTTTTTGAGAGGTTTTCACTATAGGGCATGTGCGCTTGCCAGAAAGAGAGAGACAGACAGAAAGGGAGAAATCACCCCCCCCCACAAGGGGGGATGGCCACGCTGCAATCTCTTCTCCTCCATTTTCCTCTTAGGATCTTAGGCACACACGCACACATGCCTGGCGTGAGTTTAAGCCACTGGGTCCAGGACTTGAACTGTAGTTGAGTACACGGGAGTCCTTTGACATAGCCATTACGCCAACTGCTGGTTCCTCTCTCTTATTTTAAAAGTAATATAGAAGGTTAAAAAATTCAGAGAACTTGGGTCTGGCAGGTGACATGGTAGTTAAAGGTGCTGGATTTCTACATGGCCAATCGTGGTTCAAGTCCCACACCTGGAGGCTTGCTCTCTTGCTTTCCCTTTCTCTCTCTCTCTGTCTGATCAAATTTAAAAAAAAAACAGTATAAATAATTCTCTAAAAGAAAAAAAGGAAAATTCAGAGAACTAAAAAGATGAAAAAATTATCTCTGTAATTCTATTATCCAGAAATAATTATATATGATTATTGTTTTATTGTATATCTGTCTATGCATTTTTCTATACATTAAAATACAGCACATAAAACCACAGCACAGGTAATGTGCCACTGTGTGAATACTACAGGAACCGGACTCCTACCATCCACACTGCTTAATAGTGCTCTGTTTTCCCTCTTTTACAATGAATCATGGACATTTTTGATTGCTCATAAATATTATTACAGCATTACTTTCAATCACTATATTCCATTTTGAGTGTGTTATTTTTTAAAAAACAGTTCTTACATTGATGGTGATCATTTACGTTTCAAATATTTTACTTTTATAAATGAGACTTTATGAACATATTTGCATCTATATCTTCACATATTTGTTCAAGTATTTCCTAGAGTAAATTCCTAGGAGAATAATTGCTTGGGCAAAGGGTAGTGCAAGTGTTTAGTATATATTGATAAATTATCTGTCAGTTAGGTTATATCTATTTTTATTTCCAGCAACAGTTTATCAGAATGTTTTGTCACAACTTCATCAATGCTAAATATTTTCAATTTTTTAACTCTTTGCTTTCTTGATAAAATATCATATATCTTGATATTTTAATTTGCATTCTATTGTTTATTAGCTCTATTTATTATATTTTCATAGTTAAAATTTTTTTTTTTTATGTTTTTGCTGTAGAATATGTGCACTTGCCAGACAGACAGAGAGAGGGAACATGAGAAGGGGGATGGCCACACTGCAGTCCCTTCTCCTCCATTTTCCTCTTGGGATTTTTGGGCACACATGCATGCATGCCCTGTGTGATGTTCAAGCCACTAGGTCCAGGACTTGAACCATGGTTGGCCATGTAGGAGTCCAGCACCTTAACCATCATACCACCTACTGTCCCCCACATTTTTACTTTTTGTTTTTATCAACTGTCTTTTGCCAATTTTGTGTGGGGCGTTCAACTGTTATATTGATTTACAAGGGCTTTTTATATAGAAAGACTATTCAACTTTTTATCATATGTGTTGCAAAACCTAATTCCAAGTTTGCCATTCATTTCTAAATTTGTTTGTGATATTTTGAGATACAGAAGTTGAAAATTTTCCTCAATTCTATTGATCGTTTTCTTTTTGCAGTTTCTAGCTTTTGAGTCATGCTTAAGAAGACCTTCACTCAAGGATGATATACTTATTTACCTATGCTTCCTGTTAGTACTTTTATAGTCTTAATTTTACATTAAATATGTAAAAGATCTGGAGCGAGGCCCAGCCACGGTGGCTCAGGTAGTAGGGTGTGCTAACTGGAGCCTGCCATAAGAACAGGCCCAGGGCTCAGATCCTTGGTCAATGTGAACATACAGGATGTGCCCATGGGTGTGCCGGGCTGGCTGGAAGGCTGGGAGGAGGATCACAGCATGGCAAGACCCTGAAAGGGAGCTCTCTCTCTCTTTCTCTCCTAATAAATAAATAAAAGTATGGAAAAGTCCAGCAACATAGCCATTACACTAACTGCTGGTCCCTCTCTCTTATTTTAAAAGTAATGCAGAAAGTTAAAAAAATTCAGGGAACCAGCAGTTAGCGTAATGGCTATGTCGCTGGACTCCCATGTAGTCGACCGCGGTTCGCATCCTGGACCCGGTGGCTTAAAACTCACGCCGGGCGCGTGTGCATGCGTGCCCAAGATCCCGAGAGGAGAATGGAGGAGAAGGGATTGCGGCGTGACCATCCCTCCTGGGGGGTGATTTCTCGCTTTCTGTCTCTAATGTCTCTCTCTGTCTGTCTGGTGAGCGCATGCGCCCTATAGTGAAAATCTCTCCAAAAAAAAAAAATTCAGAGAACTTAGGTCTGGCAGGTGGTGTGGTGGTTAAAGGCCCTGGATTCCCACGTGGCCAACTGTGGTTCAAGTCCTGCACCTGTTGGCTTGCTCTCTCGCTTTCCCTTTCTCTCTCTCTCTGTCTGGTCAAATTAAAAAAATAGTAATAATAACAAATTAAATTAAATAAATAAATAATTCTCTAAAGGAAAAAAAAAGAAAATCGATAATGCTGTATAACTTTATGTTTAAAAATGTGGAATTAATTTCTGTGTAAGGATTGAGGTAAATTTCCCACTTGTTTACCGAATTATCCCAGCATTACTTAATGAGGCATCTATCCAGAAAGATCTTGCCTTCCTCCCTCCCTTTTAAGAGAAACCATCTTCTTCTCTGCTCCTGTATTTCTGGAGGGGAACAGCTGTAAGTGGGGGTGTGACTGAAAGCACAGAGGAGGGAGACCAGGAAAGACGACAGTCCTGAACAGGCCCGTAAGTGCCATACAGTCTTCTATTGTGGAATCCACTTCTGTGACTCCATACTGCAGCCTTGCCCAGTGACACAGGAAAATAGACACTTCTGTGAGTAGACTGAGGTATTTGTACTCGGTTTTTTGGCAGAAGTGAAAATGACAAGGTAATTCTCAAGATTTTCTGGCATATTCCTGGTTACATTGGTTACATTGGTCACATAACTTTGTGCCTGTCAAGGCCTTTTTTTTTTTTAAAGAGGTTATTTTTTTTTTAATTTAATTTATTTATTTTTTTGCTATAGGACACTTGCACTTGTTGGAGAGACAGAAAGTGAGAAATCACCCCCCAGGGGACGGCTGAGATTTTTGCTATAGGGCGTGTGTGCTCCATTCTCCTCTTGGAATCTTGCTCTCACACACACATGCACCTGGCCTGAGTTTTACGTCTCTGGGTCTAAAACTCGAACCATGGGCCACTACGCGAGAGTCCAGACACATAACCATTATGTCATCTGCTGGTCCCTGCCTGTCAACAATTAAAAGGGGAACTCAAGGATATATTTCTACTTGCTCATGTAGTATTTTAAGTGATCATATCAGATTTCAATTTTTAAACTAATTTCCCCCTTTTAGGACAGAACCATACAGTTTTCCTCCTGCTTCTACTAAGTGTCCACCCATACCTTCAAAGTGTACCGTGGGCACCCAGACCGACTATCGGGATGCTGATGTTCAGACAGATCCGTACTCACCAGAATATGTCGTGTGTCAGGACTCCATCCCTGAGCTCTTGACCCTGGCCACTCTCACCTGGGGTGAGTGGATCATTCTGTTGAATATTTGCAGGTGACGGTACTAACTGCGTGCAGCCGTGGTTTCAAGTGTTGCTATTGAAATGTCTTGCTTAGTACCGCAACTTCACAGACTTAAAGTTTTCCTGGTACTTTCGTTCACTGAAATAGAGTTACTTCTTCTTTATTGTAAATAGCTCTGTTGTGCCTGTCTCTGAAGCTGACATAATACTGGGTCGCTGGAAAAGTCATGATGCATTTTTGCATCAAAAACATAGAAAAAGGGGAACCAGCAGTTAGCGTAATGGCTATGTCGCTGGATTCCCACGTAGTCGACCATGGTTCGCGTCCCAGACCCGGTGGCTTAGAACTCACGCTGGGCGCGTGTGTGTGTGTGCCCAAGATCCCGAGAGGAGAATGGAGGAGAAGGGATTGCGGTGTGACCATCCCCCCTGGGGGGGATGATTTCTCGCTTTCTGTCTCTCTGTCTCTCTCAGTCTGTCTGGCGAGCACACGCGCCCTATAGGGAAAACCTCTCAAAAAAAAAAAAAAATTAAAAATAAAACCAAGAAAAGAAACCAGAAAAATACGTCATGACTCTTCCAACAACCCAGTATTTTAGCTTAATACTGTGGCTACTTGCCTCTCTCCTCTCTCTTGTTCTTTCCAGTGAATCAACTCCTTTTCATTGAGCAATCATAGTTCTTTACACATAAACTTTGTTTTTGAGTGTACGAGAATGATTCACATTCCTGTATATGTAATAATATTATATTACTTTGCCAAAATGTCTTACAGCTTGTCATCTTTTTTTTTTTACATACTTGATTGGATGGTTTGGATGATTTTCTTTTTTTTGAAAGATTTTTGCTATAGGGCATGTGTGCTCAACAGAGAGACAGGAAGTGAGAAATCACCTCCCAGAGCGGATGGCCACGCTGCAATCCCTTCTATTTCATTCTCCTCTCAGGATTTTGAGCACACATGCACATGCACCAGGTGTGAATTTTAAGCTGCTAGCCATCTGCTGGTCCTTGGATGTTCTCTTTTGATACTATCTCCGAAATGATAAATAGCCTTCAGGTTCAGAAATTCACCCTCAGAATGTACTAAAATCTGGTATAGGCCTATACAAACCAAGAAGAGAAGGTGCCTTTAGAAATTATTAGAAATTAGGGAACAGCATATGGCACAGTGGTTACGTTGTTGGGCTCTCACATAGACCGTGGTTTGAGTCCCAGACCTGGAGTCTTAAAACTCATGCCGGGTTCATGTGTGTGTGTGCCCAAGATCCTGAGAAGAGAATGGAGGAGAAAGGATTGTGGCATGGCCATTACCCTTGGAGGATGATTTCTTGCTTTCTGTCTCTCTCTCTGTTTTTATAGCACACATGACCTATAGCAAAAATCTCTCGAAAAAAAAAGGCTATAGCACACAGGACCTATAGCAAAAATCTCTCGAAAAAAAAAGAAATGGTTAGAAATTAGCTTATCCTACTCATTTGACTGTAGCTGGGAAAACTGAGAACCAGAGAAGTTAACCAGCTGCTCCAAGGCCATGGAGAGAGCTGCACACCGTGATGACGTCTATTAAAGTGAGAGTACTTTTGTTTCACCATTGTGAAGGCTAGCTGTGATCACGTATGCAGCCCAGGCTGTAACGGTGTTCACATGTCAGCTCTAGGTTTGCTTCTCATTTCCTGGCTCACTTTATGAATCCAGACTAAGTATCCTTTTTTTAAAAATTATTTATTTTATTTTATTTATCATTATTATTATATTATATAAAATTTGCTATAGGGTACTCATAGTTAGCAGAGAGAGACAGAAAAAGAGAGAGGGAAAGTGAGAAAGCAAGTTACCATGTCTGGGACTCGAACCGAGTGTGGAAGTCTAATGTCTTAACCATCATGCCACTTGCTGACCCTAGACTATTCTTTCTTCTTCTTCTTTTTTTTTTTTTTTTTAAGAGATTTTTGCTATAAGGTATGTGACTTGTCAAAGAGACAGAGAAAGACAGAGAGACAGAAAGTGAGAAATTAACCCCCAGGGGGATGGCCATGTTACAATCCCTTCTCCTCCATTCTTCTCTCAGGGTTTTGGGCATGAATGGGCACACGTGCCTGGCGTGAGTTTTAAGCTGCCAGGTCTGGGGGACTTGAACCATGGTCGACTATGTGGGAGTCCAGTGACATAACCATTATGCCATCTGCTGGTCCCTCTTTTTCTTTCTTTTTTTGAAGTTTTTGCCTTAGGGTGTGTGTGCTCTCCAGAGGGAGAGAAAGACAGAGACAGTGAGAGAAAAGTGAGAAATCACCCCATAGGGGGGATGGCCACACTGCAGTTCCTTCTCCATTTTTCTCCTGGGATCCTGAACACACACGCACATGCACCTGGCATGAGTTTCAAGTCACTGGATCCATGAATCGAACCGTGGTCGGCCATGTGGGGCTCCAGTGATGTAACCGCTATGCCATCTGCTGGTCCTGAGACTAAGTATTCTTCACACCCACACTTTAAAGCACTCTAGGCCTAGATGACTGATTAAAAATTCACTGACAACTTCCCCTTCTGCTCTGCACAGATAAGAGCTATAAGAAAAAGAATGAATAAGCATGTAGCCACAGTTAAAAACAAGGGAGAAAATATTCATAGTGTAGAACCGGAGATTTCTTCCGAACAGAAACAGCCAGGAACTTTGATGGTAAGCAGGGCTGTGAGAGATGGGGAGCCAGATCCACATGACCTGCCTGAACTGGAGGGGCCAGAGCCTTTCCCCAGCACACGAGTGGAGATGAAGACGGGCTTGCTGTTGAGATTCTAGGCCAGGCTGAGTCAGGCTCTCCTGCCTCCGGCTGTGGACTTATCTCTTGGTGTGACAGGGGCTTAGCGTGGGGCTGCAGAGGTCCAGGGCCATGCAGGGACTCAGAAACGCTTCACCAGAAGATACCTACCCTGGTGCTCAGCCCTGGGCAGCTAAGGTTGAACCGTCATTGAGAACTTCTGTAAGGTAGGCCTACTCCTCCCACTTGTGGGGCCTTGGGCCCTGGGCTGGCACTCAAAAGGAGGCCCACACACCCTATGTTTAGATATTTTAAAATACATTCTTTTCCACGAGTATATCTTCATAACGAATTGAAAGGACCAGTTTAAAGTTAGAGTTCTTAGGCTGCCCAGCATTCAAGGCTGGGAGGTGGCAGCCAGGGACACATCTGCTAGTGGCCTGTCTTTTCCCTCCCAGCCCGCTGCCTTCTGCTCCGTGAGGAGACTGCCATGCATGCATGTGATTGCCCAGCTCACATTCTCAGCCTCAGTGCACATGTTCCTACACACAGCTGCCATCTGGCCATCCCTCGGACTTATGGGGGAACACACAGCAGCCTATCATGTACCCTCCGAAGTCCAACCCTGGGAAGAAGCCCATACAGACTTTGGAGGCAGGCACTGGGGCACTGGTGCCAGGATGTGCAGGGTCTCTGAGGATGGGAGCAGCTCCAGATGGGCTTGATCCCTTGGATTCCTTAGCCTATGGTGTTGAGCAGCACTGTAAAGAATGAAGTCAGGAGGCCGGTCTGTGGTGTGGTGGTGAAGTCAGCTGGATCCCACATGGCCCATGATGTAGTTCAAGTCCTAGTCAGGTGGCTTGAGAACACACTGGGCATATTTTCCTGAATCCTGAAGAGAAGGAGAGCTAGAAGAGAAGGAAGTGCAGTGTGACTGTGCCCCTTTGAGGGTCCATTCTTGCATTCCCTTTCTTTCTTTTTCTTTCTCCCTCTCTTTCTCAGTCTCTAATGAGTACAGGTACCCTCTGCAAATTAAAAAAGGAAAAGAGTGAGATCAGAGTGAGTCCTACCTCCCCTTGCTCATTTAAGAGTGCTACTGTGGGAACCAGCAGTTAGTGTAATGGCTATGTCGCTGGACTCCCACGTAGTCGACCGCGGTTCATGTCCCGGACCCGGTGGCTTAAAACTCACGCTGGGCGCGTGTGCGTCATGCCCAAGATCCCGAGAGGAGAATGGAGGAGAAGGGATTGTGGCGTGACCATCCCCCCTGGGGGGGTGGTTTCTCGCTTTCTGTCTCTATGTCTCTCTCTGTCTGTCTGGCGAGCGCACGCGCCCTACAGTGAAAATCTC
>NW_006204769.1:1550157-1552849 GCF_000334495.1 Tupaia belangeri chinensis
ACAGAAGAATACAAAAAAAAAAAAAAAAAAGAGTGCTACTGTCACGGTGCTTAGGAGAGGGCTCTGCAGCTGGTTTCAACCCCAAGTCCATGGAGCACCCAAAAAACGTGGATACCGGAAGAGACCTGCAAAAAACTCAAGAAAAAGGAGGAGTACATTTCTGAGCAAACAGAGCAGATGGAGCAATCTGAAAAGGACTGAGGAAGTGCTTTTTCTGTCCCCAAAGAGACAAGGGGGACATAGCAATATTGGAAGCAAGAATAGGAGCCATGAAAAAGAACCATTTGGAATCACCAAGGAGGAAAACTATAAAGTTTGAACTGATGCGAGCTCAGTACTAGAACAGACAGAGCTGGAGAGCAAATTAGCGAAATGACGTTAAATTAAGATCTATTCCAGAATGAGCCTACAGAGGCAGAACAAGACAAAAGAAAAGAGGAGCCATAGGGAATAGGTTTATAGGCTCCAGAAATTGAGTATAACAAGACTAGTTGAGAAATCATGCCAGGAGAAGTAATGACTGAGAATTTCCCAGAACCAAAGAGAAATGTGAGTACTAAGCAAGATAAACTTAAAAAATTTACACCTACTAATACAAGAACAAAGAAAAATTGCAAAAGTTATTAGAATAGTCAGATTACCCACAAAGGGAGAAAAGCAAGTTGACCTTTTGTAGTATTATCTTTCAGGTGCAATGGGAAAATTACTGCAAACCTAGAATTATTTTACCTGCCAGACTATTACTCAGAAGTGAAGATGAAATGAAGACATTTTCATACATAAGTATCTCTGATAGAATATTGTAAAATTGGGCAAACTCGTTCTTATAATGTACTCACGCCATGCCCCAGAAATTTTATTCCTAGGTACATGCGAAAGAAAAGTGAGTACATGATTCTACCAACAGAAATGCTGTTTATTCACCAAAAGACATTTTCAAGTGTACTCAAAGCAGTGCTGTTTATAACTCCTGACTGGAAACAGCCCAGATGTCCCTCAACTATAGAATAAATAAAATAAAATATAGTAAGAAAAAAAAAATAATAGGGCCAGCCAGGTGGCATGTTGGTTCAGGTGACTGGATCCCACGTGGCCCACTGTGCAGTTTGAGGCAAACACATGCACCCTATACTAAAACTAAAAAAACAAACAAACAAACAAACAAACAAAAAACCCTTTTTTTTTCTTTCTTTCTTTTTTTTTTTTTTTTGCCATGGGGGTGTGTGCACACCAGAGAGAGAGAGACAGAGAAAGAAGGAAATTGAGAAATCACCGCTCTCCTCAAAGGGATGACTACTCCTCAATCCCTTCTCCATTCTCCTTTCAGGATTTGGGCACTCATGCACACATACCTGGCAAGTTTTTCAAGCTACCAGGTCTGAGACTTGAACTGCACAGTCATCTATGTGACTTCTAACACCTTAACCACCATGCCACCTGATAAGACTCCTCCCAAATTAATTCTTTTTAAGGCATCAGGCTTAAATAGTTTTAGTTAAATTTACCACTTGCTTAAGAAAGAACCAAACTCTCTGTTTTATGCAGAATTTGAGAGAGAATAAAATTTAATTTCTTCATTTTATGAGGCTAGTGTAACCTTGATTTAAAAACCAAAAAAGGACAATACTAGGAAGAAAAATTGCAGGCCAATTCACATGTGAAGAATCGTGTAAAACACATAGTCAAATCTTGCTGTATTTAAAAAGGGTGACTTATTTACAAGTGGGTTATCAAAGAAATTCCAGTTCGTAACAGTTGCAGACAGCCAATCAATGTAATTTATGACTTTTAAAAAAATTTGTTTTAATTTTTGCCAATGAGCATGCATTCACAGGAGAGAGACAAATGAAGAGATAGAGAGAGAGAGCAATAAAGCACCCCCCCCCCCAATTCCTTCTCCGTTTCTTCCAGGATTTTGGATACATACACACTTGTAGCCTGACATGTTTTTCAAGCTGCAAGTTCCAGGACTCAAACCATACAGTTGGCCATGTAAGACCCAGTCATCTGACCACCATGCCATGGGCTGGCCCCATAATTTACAATTTTAACAGAAAATATAAGGTAAATGCTTCACTGGATGCAGGAAAAGTACTGGGAAACATTCAGTGCTCTTTCTTCATATAAACTCCAAAAATACTGGGAGCAAAAGGAAACTTTAGAAACTTAGTAAAGAGGATCTACCAGTTTCAATAAATAGAATACTAAAGGCAAACTTTAGAAGCTTTGCCCTTGGTCCAGTAGGTGGCTTGGTAGTTAAGGTGCTGGATTCCCCCGTGGCTGACTGTGGTTTGAATACTGGACCTGGCAACTTGAAAATCACAACAAATAGTAGATAGATAAATGAATAAATAAACATAAAAACAAAACAAATTAAAAGGTTTACCCTTAAAAAAATGATACCTCATTATCACTATTTTTCCCCACTGATTTGTATTTTTTTGTTGATATAAAATAATTATACTTACTTACAGGGTACATGTGATTTTTCAGTTCAAGAATACAATATGGGGAACCAGCAGTTAGCGTAATGGCTATGTCGCTGGACTCCCACGTAGTCGACCGCAGTTCGCGTCCCGGACCCGGTGGCTTAAAACTCACGCTGGGCGCGTGTGCGTGCGTGCCCAAGATTCCGAGAGGAGAATGGAGGAGAAGGGATTGCGGCATGACCATCCCCCCTCGGGGGCGAGTG
>NW_006204769.1:1552873-1564474 GCF_000334495.1 Tupaia belangeri chinensis
AGCGCACGCGCCCTATAGTGAAAATCTCTCCAAAAAAAAAAAAAGAAAAAAAAAAGAATACAATATGTAATGATTAAATCAGAGTAATTAGTATACCCATCATCTTAACCATTTGTCATTATTTTATGCAACTCCAAATTCTCTTTTTTAACTTCTCTGAGATGTACAGTATATTGTCGTTAATTGTAGTCACCCTATTATCCTCTATAACACTAGAAATTGTCCCTCTTATATTTTTGTGATTTTATTACAATTATTAAGCAATGTACAGAAGATCCTAGCCCAGAGTTTATCAAGCTGGCTATGCCTTTTCCCTAAACAAGGAACCTTTAGAATTATAGGTTGCATTTTCTTATGTGATAATGACTAGGAACTGTTTCTGGCATGTTCTACTCTATTGGAAAAAAATCACATCATGTTAGCAGCAGATAATCACATTATCTAGGAAATTGTTTAATGAAAATATGTGTAAGGCATTTATGGAGAAATGAGAAATAGTTCTTTCTTTTTTTTAAAGAATTATTTGTTTATTTAGTTTATTCATTCATTTTTTTTTAATTTGACCAGACACACACACACACACACACACACACACACACACACACACAAGGAGAGAGAGAGAAGGAGAGAGAGAGAAAGTGAGAAAGCAAGCCACCAGGACTGGGACTCAAACCATGGTTGGCCATGTGAGAGTGTCCAGCGCCTTAACCACCGTGCCACCTGCTGGTCCTGAGGAATAGTTCTTTAGGCACATAAACACAGCTTTGATTTTAAAAAGAGAGAAACACTGTGTTTATGACTAGGAAAACTCATGCGTAAATAAACATGATTTTTTCCCCAAATAATTTATACCTTCAAGCAATTCTAATTGAGATCCCTACTCCCTGTATAACTGTGTGTGAGTTAGCATCTTTCTACTTCTCTTCCCAGAAATCATACAAAAGCAACAAGAACAACAAAACTCCCACAAACTCCATTTTCAGTAAAACTAGAATATATATAATCTGTGAACTACTGTTTGTAAGGACTGTGGAAAGCAGCCGAAATTAGGCAGAAGCAATGTGGGAGGAAGTGAGAAAGTATGGGTGTGGGAAAGGAACCATTGGGGACCTCAAAAAGCCTAAGTAAAAATATACTTCCTGAGGGTAAATTTGGAAATATCCAGAATTTAAAATGAGCATATTTTAGATCTAGCTGCTAGACTTCAGCATTTCCACTTCTAAGAATCCTGGAGAAAATCACGTATGAGCACAAGACAAATACAAGGATATTTGTTGCAACATTATGGGTAATTGAGAAATTAGAAGTAATCTAAATGACCATTTGAGAAGATAGCTTATATTGTAACAGAGCCCTATAGTGGAAGAAGGAAATTAGATTTCTATATATCAATATGGCTAGGCCCCCAAAATAAAGCTGAGTTAAAAAAAAAGCAAGTTGCAGAATGACACCTGTAGTACCATACTGTGTATATAAATATTAAATAAAAAAACAGTACTGTACTTTGTTTATATGTAGTTCATTTTGGGTTCATATTTGTTTTTAGTGGAGAGGGAATGTCTTAGTCTGTTTTACATTGCTATAACAGAATATCACAGGTTGGGGAATTCATATATTAAAAAAATCTATTTCTCACAGTTCTGGAGGTCATGGAATCCAATATGAAGATGCTGGCCTCTGGCAAGGTTCTTCTTGCTGCATTGCAACACAGTGGGAGGCTCACATGGCGGAGATCCTGAGAGAAGAGAGAAAAAGAGGGAGAGAGATGCAAGAGATGACCAAGCTCACTTTTCTAACAAATCCACTTCCACCATAATGACACTAATCCTCCATAACTTAATCACCTCTTAAATGCCGCACTCTCAACATAATCACCTCTTTAATGCCCCACTCTCAACATGGGTTCACTGGGGATTAAGTTTTCAATATATGGCAGTGGTTAAGCTCTGTGCATTTGGAGCTGGAGCCCACATGACTGACTGGTTCTAGAAACATACCAGGCGTGTCTGTCCTAAATCCTGATGGGATAGGGACATAGAGGAAAAAGGAGTGCAGTGCGACTATGACACATTGGAGGGTGCTTTCTCTCTCTCTCTCTCTGGTGAGTACACATGCCTTTGGACAATTAAACATTTTTTTCCCAACACAAAAATTTTGGGGAACACATTTCAACCATGGCAGGGAGTATATATACTGTAGAAATATCCTCGCAAAGCTCAGACGGCCACGTTGACATCCATGTTGATTTCCTCCATTTACCAGCTGTGACCTTGTACAAGTTACTTAAACTTTTAGTTCCTCAGTCACTTCATCTGTAAAACAGGGATAATTGTAGTTTATAATAAAGAGTTATTGAGGAATACATGAATTAGAATAGTGCTTGGCATTTTAAAATGCTTAAGAAATGTTAACTTTTATTATTTTATTTTTTTAAGAGAGTTTTGCTATAGGGCGCATGCACTGACCAGTGAGACAGAGAAACAGAAAATGAGAAGTCACTACCCAGGGGGGATGACCATTGTGCAGTCCCTTCTCTTCCATCCTCCTCTTGGAATTTTGGGCACACACGCACACATGCCCAATGTGAGTTTTAAGTCGCTGGGTCTGGGACTCAAATCGTAGTTGACTATGTGAAAGTCCATTGACATAATCATTACACCATTTGCTGGTCCCAACTTTTATTATTTTTATAATTCATAGAAACATAAATATTATGAGTGAATAGGAGAACCCTCAAATTTCTTTGTTTTTTTTTTGCTATAAGGGCACTTGCATTTGCCAGAAAGACAGAGAGACAGAGAGACAGGGAGAGAGAAATCATCCAGGGAGGGTGGCCACAATTCCTTCTCCTCCATTGTCCTCTTGAGATTTTGGGCACACATGCACATATGCCTGGCATGAGTTTCAAGCCACCAGGTCCAGGAGTCAAACTGCAGTTGGCTATGTGGGAGTCCAGAGCCTTAACCACCACACCGCTTGCTGGTCTCCCAGATTCCTTTTTGTGTTTACTTTTGGAGAAGGAGAAGGGAATGGGGCTAGACTTAATGGTTAGAAGGAACATCACTTTTGGGGTCAACAGGTGGCATGGTGGTTCAGGCACTGGACTCCTACATGGCGGACTGAGGTATGACTGTGTGCCCAAAATCCCTATAGGAGAATGGAGAAGATGGGATTGCCCTGTGGTATCCCCCCAGGGGATGATTTCTCACTTTCCCTCTCTGTCTCTCCTATGGCAAAAACCTTTCAGAAAAATTACACACACACACACACACACACACACACACACACATTTAGATTAAAAAACCAATTATTTATTTATTTAATTCAATTTGTTGATATTATTTCTTTAATTTGATCAGAGAGAGACAGAGAGATAGAGAAAGGGGAAGTGAGAAAGCAAGCCATCAGGTCTAGGACGTGAACTGTAGTCGACCATATGGGAGTCCAACCCCTTAACCACAACCCCCCCTGCTGGCCCTTATTTTTAGCTTTTTTTTTTTTTTTAGTAGGCTGCATACACTCACCAGAGAATAAGAACCTAAAATAAATTTAATAAATAAATAAAATTGATGTTCTTTTTACTTTTAGGTTTATGCCATAGGAGAGACAATGAGAGAGACAGAGAGTGGGAAAGTGAGAAATCACCCCCTCCAGAAGAGATGGCTATGCCTCAATCTCCTGTTTTCCATTTTCTTCCTGCGATTTTGGGCATGCATGCACACCACAGTCAGCCAGGTAGGAGTCCAGTGCCTTAACTACCATGCCACCTGCTGGCCCCATCAGTTTTAGTCTGAATGTTTTCATTTCTTTTATTAAAATGTGTAAAGTGTATATGACAAAATCTGTACAGCATTTGTATTTTTTAATACCTTTTGTTTTTTAGATTACTAAGGAAACACAAAATACACAAAATAATATATACATTCCTATATACATATATATTCGACTTTGGTACATGATTTCACTCAACTCCTTATACATATGTAATGTAAGTAAGACAGAAATGAGCTGGCGGTCTGCCCACTACATGCACCTGGGAAGCGATGACCTCGGGGGAAGTGCAGAGTGAGGAGGTGGAGCACAGGAGGATGGTAGCCTATTCTGTACCGTCCTAGTTATAAAAACAAGAAAGAGCGAATTCACGTATCACTTACTTGTTTTTGGAGAATACAAATATTACAAAAGATTTGAAACAAAGCAAAAATTTTAGAAGCAGCTATTATATATGATAGAAATAATTTATTATTTATTTCTTTATACTTTCCTATATAATCATATTTTAAAATGAAAATAAACAAAGCTTGTTTTGTTAGAGTTCAGTGATTAATAGGAAACTCATCCTAACTCCTCCTTTCCTTTACCTACTTTTCTCCCAGAATGATGATTCAGTAAAACAAGCTTACATTTAGAGACGCCGGCCACTAAGTATGGCTGGGCCTCCAAGTCTTGTCCAAGTAGGCCTAAGTGTTAGATGTCAGTCAAGGTCTCTGAGCTGGTCAGGGGACATAGCTAATGGCCCCCACCCACCTGCCTGACTTAGGTGCCTTGTGGGTCTTTGAGCCCCTAAAACTGGAGGTGAGGGATGGCCCTACACTGTATATTCACTGAGAGGAAGAAACACAAAGATGGTGAATTCTCAGCTAATGGTTAGTTTCTTTATTATTTATTGCAAAACAATGTATATCTTTTTTTTTCTTTTTCACCTTGGTCAAACAAATTCCCTGTGCCTCATCATGTTTTCCATCTTGAGGCTTTGCTACTTCTTTGTTTTTCATGATACTGATTTGTCCAATACAGGTGTGTTTATTCTGTAGTCAACGTTCTCCGATTACTTCCTGGCATCTGATATGCAGCTAACATGTTTTATGGCTGAGTGGCTGATAAGAGGGGGTGCGGGACACAGGCGACACAAGCTGTGAGGTGCATCTGGAGGATGCTTTCTAATGTCATCCTGTCCTGTCTAACCCTGGAATTTGGAGATGAGGAGAGAAACTGAAAGGGAGTAATGTACATGCTAGTAGACACCCACACTTACCCATTGGTTTCTAAGCTGTGCCACTTTACCCCCCAGGCCGAGGTCTCCCGGCAGGACAAGCGGAGGTGGAGATGATAGAACGAGCCCGGGAGAAGCGTGCTTGGGAGGCCACCCTTCCCAAGCTGAGTGACACCTCCCAGTTTGAGAAGAGGAGGAAGATGATGAATATGATGGAGAGGATGGAGTGGGCCTTCAGAGAGCAGGAGATTGAAAAGTAGGTTCTCTGTCACCCTGGCAACTGTTCTGTGCTGATGAGAATAGTGGTCATACTTTTATTGTAAAGTGTGTTCCCAAATGCAGCCCTTAGCCTGTAGAGATAGGGAATGGGGGCTCTGGTTCTTTCAAGAGTGATTACACACTTCTGACGGGGTATAGGAGCTGTCTGTCATTTTCTTTCCAGTCACATCAAAATGTGTAACACCCATTTTGTATGTGAAGAAAGTCAGCCTGGAACCCCAGTTTGAACAGCTCTTCAAAGACATCTCTGATTCTTCTCTTTTCTCTTTAGTATCTATCTAGGCTGTCACAGAATCCCACTGATTTCTGCTGAGCATTTTCCGAACCATCCCTTTCCGGCCCTGCTGTGTGGTGCAAGCAGAAGCTGCTGGGGCACAGAGGCTGAGGCCACATGGAAGGGTGGGGTTCAGTTTCCAGCCCAACCTAAACAGGCTGCATGTGGGGGTGCAGGCCTGCAGGCCTCACCACCTGGGAGGCTGGGGCAGGAGGACTGCAACTCGGCAAGACCCTGTCAAAACTGCCCCTCCCTCTCCTTTTCAGGCTCACTCTCTCTCTCAGAAAACAAACAAGACAAAACACCCAAATCTTGTCCTTTCCTGTATACTCTTAGGCCTTGGACCTTTTCACATTCACCAAGCAGCTTCCTGGCTGGTCCTGTCTCTTACTGCCCTGGCATGGAGTCACGCTCAGGGTGCCTTGGGTTCCAGCTAAAGCTAATGGGTCATCTCGTGTTTGAAAGACAAATTGCTCAAGTCTTCCATTAAGAAATAAGTTTAGGAACCAGCAGATGGCATAAGGGTTACTTTTCTGGACTCCCACATAGTGGACTGCAGTTCGAGTCCTGGACCTGGCTTAAACTCACACTGTGTGTGTTTGCATGCGTGCCCAAAATCCCGAGAGGAGAATGGAGAAGATGGGATTGCAGTGTGGCCATCCTCCTGGGGAGTTATTTCTTACTTTCTGTCTCTCTCTGTCTCTCCAGCAAGCACACACACCCTATAGCAAAAATCTTTCTCTCTTAAAAAACAAACAAACAAGCAAAATAAATGATTTCATATAACAATATGCATAAATGACAATATGCGGAGGTACTTTCAGTTGAGTTTTTAGTCATTTTCACTGATATCTTTTCAGTAATGTGGTTGTTGCTGATATGTAGAAATGATGAGAAATATCAAGAATCAACAAATTAAAATTCCCTAGCAAGCAAGAAAGGAGGGGTACTCACTGAGGTGGTTCTTTTGTTCTAGGCTATGCTGAGGCACTTTATAGGGTACCAAGGCCAGTTAGGGACTCCACTTGGTACTGAGTTCAAAATACAAGTAAGTTCATTTTTTTGCAGCACCTTCTGCTTAAGCCTGAACCAAGACTATATGATATTTTTGTAAATCTTGCAATTTAAAAGAGTATCTGGGGCAAAATAGGTGTGAGGATACCAAATACTGTCTAAAGAAATTTAAATTCATTGCTGTATTTTGGAGAGGTATATGCCTCGTCTGAAGGCATCACCTGAGAAGGTGAGTATGTGTGTTACGCTGAGGACAACTTTAATAAATGTAGTTTGAGTCCCTCCCGCATGCAGGTCTGTGCTGAGTGGAGGAAACAAGGATGTGTCCTGATGGACATCCTGACGGTCCATGGGGCAAGAGCGGGGAGCTGGGCTGGGCTGGGGCAAAGCACCTTCAGACCCACACCTCTCGGGGACAGTCTGTCAGGTGACATGCTGCTTCCTGGGCACGGAGTGCTAGGGGACCCAGGTAAGAGAACAGTCGGTGCTGTTGTCACCCACAGAGGTGGGTGGTCAGAGCACAACAGAGAGGAAGCAGCCTCTGAGCCGGGCACTGAGGATGAGGAAGAGCCATCAGGAGACCGTAACATCAGCGATGATGCCAACGATGCTGATCAAGTGCTAAACCTTACCGCGTGCTGACTCAGCACTAGGCAGCGCTCTCGTCAGTGTGGCTCCAGACCTGCAGCATCGCCCTACCGGGGAACTTGCCAGGAATGCAGATTCTCAGGCCCCACCGAGACTGGGTCCATCAGGCAGTAGGGCCCAGCAATCTGTGCCTTGCTGAGTCCTCCAGATTGTTCCGATGCACCTTAAGTTTGAGAAGTACTGTTCTAGCACTTTATATACATTAACCATTAACCCATTGAATGCTCACAACAACCTTATGAATGTCTACTGTCATTATCTCTATCTTACAATAGAAGAAATTGAGGTCAGTGGTGAAGTTGAAAACTGAACCTAATTTTTCTAACTTTCGAGAAGGGTAAATGTTGGTATGTGCCTTATTTTTAAGGTCCAGCTGCCTCGGCCAGCAGGTGGGATGGCGGTTAAGGCAGCTGGACCCCACAAGGCAGACACCGCAGTTTGAGTTCCAGACTCAGCAGCTTGAAAACCTGTGCTAGATGCATGTGCGTGTGTGCCCCAAACCCCAAGAGGATAATGGAGGAGAAGGGATTGTGGTGTGGCCATCCACCCTGTGGGGGGATTTCTCCCCTTCCCTTTCTGTCTCCCTCCAGTGAGTACATGCACCCTATAGTAAAACAAACAAACAAACCTCCTGCCTCTCCACCCTCATTTGTCACTGCTCACTCCTCCTCCCATGCGAGCTGTTTGGTCTGTCGCCAGTCCTTCTGACAGCTCAGCTCATGCTGCGGAGGAGGCCTCGCTTCTCCCTTGTCAATGTGGCGGATCCCAAACCTTGTTTATCATCCAGACTGCTCAGTTAACAATTGCTCTGAGAAGCTCCCCAAGTCCCTGAGCTCCCCGCTCCTTCTCCAGAAGACTTGCCGTTCCTGCCTGCTGTTCATCCCCCTGTGCCATAAATGCTGGTGTCTGTGCCTGTGCTACCGGAGCAGGGCTTTTTCTAAGAAAGTGTTTTTATCTTGTACGTCATCCTTTGCTTCCTGCCTGGCACATGATGGGCACTTAATAAATACTCGGCAAGTGGGTGAGTGACTAAAATAATGTATGGATGTTTAAGTAGGAGGAAAACATATGTTCAGATCTCTGTTTTAGGAAGGAAAACCTTGACAGCTGTGTGGAGCATAAGTTGGAAGGAGGAAAGACTAGCTCCAGGAGTCCAGGTTAGGCAAGAAGACACAAACATGAGCGAGGGAGCAGATGTGAGAAGTCTGCAGAGGAGGAATCGTTGGCAGAGGAAGAAGATGGAAGGGTGGGTGTGGAGTTCTGGGAGAGCAAAATCAGTAAGGTTCTTGTTTGTTTGCTTTTTTACCATAGAGCTTGTGTGCTCACCAGAGAGAGAGAGGAAAAGTGAGAAACCACCCCCCAGGGGGGATGGCCATACCACAATCCCATCTCCTCCTTTCTCCCCTTGGGATCTTGGGCACACGCACACATGCACCCGGTGTGAGTTTAAGCCACCGTGTCTGGGACTCAAACCATAGTTGACTACATGGAAGTCCAGCCACGTAGCCATTATGCCATCTGCTGGTCCCGAGATTCATTATTTTTATTTATTTGTTTTTGAGAGAGATTTTTGCTATAGGGTGCATGTGCTTGCCAGAGAGACAAAGAGAGAGTGAGAAAAACAGAAAGGGAGAGATCACCCCCTGGGGGATGGCCACTCTGTAATCCCTTCTTTATTCTCCTCTTTGGATCTTGGGCATGCACTCACACATGCCCAGCCTGAGTTTCAAACCACCAGGTCCAGGACTCAAACTGTGATTGACTACATGGGAGTCCAGCGATGTAACCATTATGCCATCTGCTGATCTCAAGAGATTCATTAGTGAGTTGCCTCCCCACACCCCCAATTTTCTCACCACACTTTTGCCAGAATGCTCTTTTTAAAATATACAAGTATGGCTTTTTTGCAACGGGGTGTTTTTGCAACGGGGTGTTTTTTTCATGAAAAGCATCACTGAATCAAAGCCAAATGGGAAAGGAGAAGACTCACATCAACATTGCTGTCATTGGCCGGCAAGTGCACCACTACTGGCCATCTGACCTACAAATGTGGTGGGATCAACAAAAGAGCCATCGAAAAATTTGAGAAGGATGCTACTGAGATAGGAAAGGGCTCCTTTAAGTATGCCTGGGTTGTAGATAGACTGACAGCTGAACGTGAGCGTGGTCTCACCATTGGTATCTCCCTGTGGAAATCCGAGACCAGCAAGTAGTATGTGACTGTCATCGATGTCCCAGGACGCAGAGACTTTATCAAAAACACGATTACAGACACATCTCAGGCCGACTGTGCTGTGCTGATGGTTGCTGCTGGTGTCGGTGAATTTGAAGCTGGTATCTCCAAGAATGGGCAGACCTGTGAGCATGCCCTCTGGCTTAGACACTGGGTGTGAAACAACTAATTGTTGGTGTTAACAAAATGGATTCTATTGAGCCACCCTACAGTCAGAAGAGATACGAGGGTATTATGGAAGTCAGCACGTATGTTAAGAAAATTAGCTCTAATCCCAACACAGTAGCGTTTGTACCCATTTCTGGTTGGAATGGTGACAACGTGCTGGAGCCAAGTGCTAATATGTCATGGTTCAAGGGATGGAAAGTCACCCATGAAGATGGCAATGCCATGGGACCAGCAGTTAGCGTAATGGCTATGTTGCTGGACTCCCATGTAGTCGACTGCAATTCGTGTCCCGGACCTGGTGGCTTAAAACTCACTTTGGGCACATGTGTGTGTGTGCCCATGATCCCGAGAGGAGAACGGAGGAGAAGGGAGTGTGGTGTGGCCATCCCCCCGGGGGGGTGATTTCTCACTTTCTCTCTCTCTCTGTCTGTCTGGCGAGCGCACATTCCCTATAGCAAAAAAAAACCCCAAAAAAAAAAAAAAAAAAAAAAAAGATGGCAATGCCAGTGGGACTACACTGCTTGAAGCTCGGGATTGCATCCTGCCACCAACTCGTCCAATTGACAAGCCCTTGCATCTGCCCCTCCAGGGTGTGTACAAAATTGGTGGTATTAGCACTGTCCCTGTCGGCTGAGTGGAGACTGGTGTGCTCAAACCTGGTATGGTGGTCACCTTTGCACCAGTCAATGTGACAACTGAAGTCAAGTCGGTTGAAATGCACCATGAAGCTCTGAGTGAAGCTCTTCCTCGGGACAATGTGGGTTGCAACGTCAAGAACGTGTCTGTCAAAGATGTTCGACATGGCAATGTTGCTGGTGACAGCAAAAATGACCCATCAATGGAAGCAGCTGGATTCATTGCTTAGGTGATTATCCTGAACCATCCAGGCCAGAACCATCCAGTGCTGGCTATGCCCCTGTACTGGATTGTCACACAGTTCACACTGTTTGCAAGTTTGCTGAGCTGAAGGTAAAGATTGATTGCTGTTCTGGTAAAAAGCTGGAAATTCTTGAAATCTGGTGATGCTGCCATTGTTGATATGGTTCCTGGCCAGCCCATGTGTGTTGAGAGCTTCTCTGACTATCCTCCTCTGGGTCGTTTTGCTGTTCGTGATATGAGACAGACAGTTAGACAGACAGTAGCCGTGGGTGTCATCAAAGCTGTGGACAGGAAGGTTGCTAGAGCTGGCCAAGTCACCAAGTCTGCCCAGAAAGCTCAGAAGGCTGAATGAATATCCCTAATTCCTGCCACCCCAGTCTTAATCAGTGGTGGAAGAACAGTCTCAGAACTGTTTGTCTCAATTGGCAATTTAAGTTTAATAGTAAAAGACTGGTTAATGATAATGATGTATCGCAAAACCTTCAGAAGGAAAGGAAAATGTTTTGTGGACCATTTTGGTTTTTTGTGTGTGACAGTTTTAAGTTATTAGTTTTTAAAATCAGTACTTTTTCATGGAAACAACTTGACCAAAAATCTCTCACAGAATTTTGAGACCCATTAAAACAAAGTTTAATGGGAAACCTGTCTTCTTTTGGTAAAAAATGAGACTTCATAGCAAATGGTTAAGGGAAAAAGTTGAGTTTGTAAATCACTCTTGTATTAAGAACCTGTTGGAACTTTTTAAAGAATAATTTTTAAAAACTCAAAAAAAATTTAGATAATTTTTTTCTGGGTTGGGAGCTAGGGTCGTTTCTCACCTTTCTAAGAAGGCAGAATCTTAACAGAATGCCTGTTTACATATTTCTCTAGAAGGCCAAATCCTGTAATTTCCATGTGTTGCATATGAAATTTTGTAGTAGATCAATATTAAGTAAATTTGTTTGAACAATCTCAAAATAAAAAAGAATCAAATAGACCTGTTAGAGATGAAGGCTATAATATAGGAAGTCAAAATCTCCCTTGAAAGTATTAAAAACTGACTAGATCATACAGAAAATTGAAATCTCAGATGTAGAAGAATTATGGCCTAGAAAAATCCACCATGAAGACTGA
>NW_006204770.1:0-807 GCF_000334495.1 Tupaia belangeri chinensis
ACAAGGGCCTGATGAACCTTTATCTGACTTTTTACATCGATTAGTTACCACATCAGAAAAAATATTCGCTAATGATGATGCAAGTACAGACTTTGTAAAACAACTGGTGTATGAAAATGCTAACGCTTCTTGTCAGGCAGCCATTAGACCGTACAGAAAAAAGACAGACCTGACAGGGTACATACGTCTGTGTTCAGAGATCAGATCAGCATACCAACAGGGATTGGCCATGGCCACTGCCCTTCAAGGGTACACCATCCGCCAATTTCTTGACCACAATAATCGAGGTAATTGTTTTAAATGCGGTCTCCCAGGACACATGGCAAAACAGTGTAAAGCAAAAAATATTAAAGATCAGAGACAGAATCGACCCCTTGAGTTATGCAGTAAATGCCAGAGGGGACATCATCCTGACAACAAGTGCAGGTCCAAAACAGATATCCATGGCAGACCACTCATTCACTTTCAGGGAAACGGGAACAGGGGCCAGCCCCAGGCCCCGAGACCCAAATAAGTTTTTGGGGCGATGCAAACTGTTCCAACAAACAATCCATTCCAGACCTCTCTAGAGCAACTCCAGGAAGCGCAGGACTGGATCTCTGTTCCACCACCCACACAGTATTAACTCCCGAGATGGGGGTACAGGCCTTGTCTACCGGAATCTTTGGCGCTTTACCTCCAAACACCTTTGCAATACTCATAGGTCGTAGTAGTGCCACTATGGAGGGACTTCAAATCTTTCCAGGAGTAATAGGTAATGACTATGAGGAAGAAAGAAAAATTATGGCTTCCTCTCCAAATTTAATC
>NW_006204771.1:0-19207 GCF_000334495.1 Tupaia belangeri chinensis
TTATAAACATGTTTTTGTTTGCTAGAGTGTGCTTGCTCCAGCCAGATAGAGATCGAGACAGCACGAAGGGAAGTGAGAAAGCACCTCCCTTGCGAGATGGCCACACTGCAGTTGGAATCTCCTCTATTTCTCCCTTCAGAATTTTGGGCACACCCATGGGTATTAGGCTTGTAATTCAAGCTGTGATTCCAGGATTCAAAATATGCAGTTGACCATTGGGTTCCCTCTGCATTCACCACCACACCAATGGATGACCCAAACATGCTATTTGCCCTTCATATAGGAATTCTGGGTTAGGGTATGTAAATATTTCTTAAAGCAACCTTATTTGGCTATAAGGCTCAAGTACTAATTTTCAGCCTTTTAAAAACACAGGTCATCGACTTTTGTAACTTTTGTATTTGTACAGAGTCATGCAATCACCACAGTTCAAATGGAAGAATTCAATCACCCAAAAAAGACTCCCTCAACATTGTTCTAATAACCACATTTTTGTGGTTATGGTAGCACTAAAAATATTTACTATAAAATCTATTCTTTGAGTAAATTTATGTAAAGGCATAAGTGTACATAACAATATTGCCAAATGGGAATAAAATAGTACCACAAATTTCTAGGACTTAGTTACCTGGAATAACTGGAAATTTATCAGTTCCTCATTAACCTCTCCTCCAGTCCCTGGAAAGAGCCATTAAACTCTGCTTCTATGTTTCACCTGTATTTTTCCTTCTGTTACTTTATTTCTTAAGGTTTTTGTATATGTGTGTGCACTCACAAGAGACAGAGAAAAATGTAAGAAATCACCCCTCAGGGGAGAGAGCCATGCCTCAATCCTTGCACCCTTTTCCCCTCAGGATTTCAGCTCATACCCACACATGCTCAACATGATTCTCAATCTACCAGGTGAGGGACTCCAACCTAAGTGTTAGCTACATAAAATCCAGTACCTTATTCACCACACCCTCTGCTGGCCATTTTACCTGCTTAGAGGATCCATGGAAGTGTTATCATGAAACATTTGCCATTTCCAACTGGTTTATTACATTAGCATAAATTTCTAACTGGTTTATTGCATTAGCATAAAGTCTTCCGTGTTCACATGTTGTCATGTGTAATAGGATTTTCTTTCAAATTTATTTTAAATTGAGAAATAATTGTGTTTGGATGTATACATACAACATAGCAAGATTCAGTGAAGCTAGGTGAGATCAACCAGGCACGGAAAGACAAGCTCTGTACTCTGCCTCTAAGTGAAATGCCAGGACCTTGCTGTCTTGGAGATTATAGCTTTGCAGCATATTTTGAAGGACAGTAACATGACGCCTTCAGTTCTGTTCATGTTGTTCAAGATTGCTTTTGCTCCATGGGGTCTTTAGCGCTTCCACAAAAACTTTATGATTTCTCTTCCTATCTCTGTGAGAAGAACCTCAGTGGTATTTTAAGAGGATGCGGATCTTTATTTTTTGCAATATTAATTCTCCATAAATAGGAAATATATTTTAAATTTTTTGTCTCCAACTTCTTTTCTTTTCTTCTTTTTATTTTATATTTTGCTAAAACACATGTGTGTTCACTGTCAGGACCTGAACGGGATTGCTTTCCTCTGTGGACCTGGCCCCATGTGGTCCTGAGGCTCCAGGGGATACTCCTCAGGTAGGTCTCAGCCACAGTCTTCCTTTGGAGATTGACACTCTGGGCATTTCTTCTCTGGAGCTCACCTGTGTCCTCTGGAATATCCTCCTCCTGAAACTAGCCACAGACCTATCTTTCACCTGTGTGTATAGACACCGTCTAGCCACCACCAAAAGAGGTGCATAGAGGCAACTGAGCTTCCACAGAGTCCTGAACATGCCTCTCACTGGCTGACTTGCAGGGTAGAAGCTGGAGAAGAGCAGCCACAGGGAGATCTTGGAGCCCCAGGACCATGGGTAGGATGGCAAAGAGTACACAGGAGCCCCAAAGGCAGGTGGGGCTCATGCTGCTCCCTCTATAGCTTCCTAGCCTTTATGTGATCACATTCCTTCTGTGGGGAGCTGGAAAGGGGACCATTTGCTTTTCAGGTACAGAGCAGGCTCAGACTCTTGTATCCTCCTGCATATCATTCCTCTCTCTCTATCTCTGTCTCTCTAAGGAAGCATAATCAAAATAGGATCTCTGTGCACTTGTAGATAATAGCGGTGCATGAAGTCCAGGTGAGCCATATGTCAAGGTCAAGGTCAAGAACTTTTGTCTCCAGGAAACAGCCAGTGGAGGCAGTGGAGGCAGCTCACACATTTGAATGTGGACAGAGGTGACAAGACCTGTTGACAGCAACTGTGCTGTGGATATACGTATGAACAGCTCCACAACACAGAAACTCGAACTCCATCAGGGTAGAGGGGTGGCAAGAACACACACAAAACGAAGGTTGCAATGTCCTGAGAAAATATGTGCATGTAGGGGACCAGCTGCTAAGACTTAAGTTCCCACAGGGTCTGGGAAGGTAGGAACGCTCAGGCTGGGCTGGGAGACTCCCCTCTGCACTGAGTCAGGCCTGTGGGGAGGAAAGTGGGCCCAGGGCCACTCAGAGAGGAGTTTTTGGTCTCATTTCCCCTCCGCCTGTGTCACTGTGGGTTACACATAGCTGCTACCACTGCCATGGTTCACTCCACAGTGGTAGTCACTCTCGTCATCTTCCTGGAGGTTCTGGATGGTCAGGAATGGATCCAGGCCAGAGCCTGAACCTGAGAAGTGATTGGAGATTTGGAGATTCCATCCCCTTTGGATCCCAAAATACCACTAGTGCCTGCTTGCATCACAAACCTGGGGCCCTTCCCTGGGCTCTGCTGGTACCAGTCTACATCGTAGTTGTTGTAGCCACTGCTCAAGGTGCAAGTGAGAGTGACTGCTTGTCCCAGGGAGACAGATGCAGAAGGTGGCTGAGTCAGAGCAGGCTGAGAGAGAGACCCTGGAAACAAAGATCCTCATTAGGGCTTCAAGGAGAGGGAGAGCCAGTGAACTGTTGCATGAGCAAGAACAGGGATGGAGTTAGGGAACTGGAGGTGGAGGACCCTATGGAGGCATTGCCCACTGCCCACCCTGACCTGTGAGGAGAGTGAGGAGAGTGAAGAGCAGAAGAGCCCAGGCCATGGTCAGGATCCCAGTGCTGGATAGTTCAGGTCATCAGCTGAGCAGGGCTCCTGAGCCTCTTATCCCCTCAGCACAGAACTGGGCTGAGCACAGCCCTCCCTGCAAACACTCCATACAAATCTGCTTCCCACAGAATGTGGTTCTAACTTGCTCAGGGAGCTCAGAGTGAGCTCAGTTTTACATGATTCCCAGGGTTTGTCTCCCTCTACTGGCCCTGGTAGTGACTATAACCCTCAAGGCTCAGAAAAGCCTCTCTGGGTCTCTGAGTCACAGTCTGTTGGTGGAGCCCAAGTGCATGTACTGAGTAGTCATCAGGTTCCACTTCCGCTGTCTCAGCACTGCTTTTGCCTGTCTGTTGTCCACAGTGGAATGCAGCTACTGAAACACTTAATCCTGGAGCCTGGCCAAGGAGTATGGACAAACTTTGTTCTCAGAATAACAGAGTAGTTCAGCTCATATTTTACAGTAACCAATAATGTGCTCTCACAGGGCAATCCCCATTCTTGGCCCTGGGTGAGAGAAGAAAAGTGGAGACCTTGTCCCTTCCTCAAGATTATTTAGGCCTTCACAGGAGACATTCTCCCCACATAACATCAGTTAATGCTTAATGTTGTCACTGGGTCTCTAATTGCTTCCTAGGGAGGCCCTCTGGGCAAGTGAAAGGTGGCCATATTATGATGGTTTAACTGCAGATGTGTGAGTAGAATCTAGCCGTGAGCACAAGAAAATGCAAAGTAAGAAAGTTGTAAGAAGCAACTTACATTAAATTTTATTGTCCAAATTTGAAACTCTCTTCATATAATGAAGGCCTGAATAACAAAGCCATTGTGATGGTTCCATTTGCATTAGAGTGGAAATAAATATCCGTTCAATTTTACCATATTCTCTCTCTCTCCCCCCTGAGTATTTTTCTTCATAATCTATTATGTAGCCATGATACATTTGTATGAAACAGCTGTTTGAAGGAAAACAATATAGAACAAATTCTGTCATCTGGGGAGTTGGTGGTCTATTCACTGGAAGGCATCTTTTCTGTTGTCATCCTTTCTTGGGGCTCATATGTTGACGCAGTGGAGATGTGTTTTTTTTTTTTGAGAGATTTTTACTGTAGGGCGCATGCGCTGGCCAGCCAGACAGAGAGAGACATAGAGACAGAAAGCGAGAAATAGCCCTGTCCCACCTGACTGGTTTCCAGACTCCCCAGGGCTGATCTGTGCTGAGCAGACACCTCAGTCTACTCCTCAGACTGGGCTAAGTGAGTTTGGGGTTTTCCCCACCCCCACCAAGAGGATTAAGCAGGAAGCTGCATAGGGACATGGATGAGCATCAGAGAGGTTACCCTGGCTCCCTGAGGATCCTGATTCCAGGCCTATACTGCCACCAGGTGGCCAAAGGAAGGATTCGCTCAGCCTGGGAGGGCTCAGGTCTTGACAACCAGAGCCTGGCCCTGCCTTCTCCAGCCATCATGGCCCAGCCCTGAAAAATGAGTCTCAATGGTGAGTGTAGGCAGGAACTTGGGCTTCATTTGAAGAGACCAGGGACAGTAATGGCAGTTGCAGCATGTGAGGAAAATGTGTGCACAGCCCTAGGCTTCCGAGAGGGGAATCATATGAATCTGCTTGAGAAAAGACCATGGTCACTGTAGATGATCCCTACTTTTATAGAAGACCCACATCTGAGGTTAGTCTTGAAATAATAATGATATACACTGTACAATAGTACGATGACAAACCTGAGTAATGGTTTCCTAAGACTTTCCCAACCAAATAGCACAGGCTAGGTGAATTTTTATCCTGGATTTACAAAGATTTATTTTCTGATGGTTCTGGAGACTGGAAGTCCAGGGTCATAGCTTCATAAGGTTTGGTCTCCCCTGGATCATCTTTCTGTGGTTGCACATGAGCAACTTCTCCCGTGTCTTCACACGAGCTTTCCTCCTTCCATGTTGCCTGTATGCAACCCTTGCCCTGTCAGGACACAGCCTTATTGGACAATGGCTCCACCTACATGAACTTATCTCTTCCTAGTTTCTTCCTGAGAGGTCCTGTCTCTGAACGTGGTCACACTGGAGGGGGTTGGGGTAAGACTGCAACTTGTGACTGTTTTGTGGGACAGAATTCAGTCCACAACAAGCAGTACATACTGTCATTTTTTTATTAATGAGAGTGAGTTATAGCAGAGTTGAGTACATAAGTGTAGAAATGACATTTTTCAATGTATAATTTTTCATACAATTTAGGCATTAGAACTAGCAGTATTTGATCATGGTAAATTAAAACATTAAATTGGCCATTTTAGTCAACTCTATGAGTACATGTTTTAATCAAGTTGAAATGTAGAGTTAAGAGAAGTTAAGCCCATCTTCAGTGTGGTCCAACCATTATCATTATCCATGTCCAGGAGTTTTTGACTGTCCCAAAGGGGAACTCTGTAACATTGAAATAGTGACACCCTCTCCTCCCTCCCAGCAGTATCTGGTGACCAGTGGAGAATGGAGGGAAGTTAAAACGGATAGGGAGGGAGCTCCCAGAGCTCCAGGAATCCACCTCAATGCAGCAAGTACCAGAGAGGAGAGAGCAGCGCCCCTGGTGGCCCCTGGGAGATGCTGATTGACCCAGAAAGCCCCTTTCTCTGGACTGAGTTTCTCCTCCATGAAGGACTATGTGAGAGGCTCACTAGGGGACACTGCATCCATGAGCACTTTGGCAGTGTGTCCAGCATGTCCACCTCTCTCTTCCACAGTGTGTCATCAACATACCCCTCTTAATGGATCATTTGAGAGTTTTTTTTGTCTTCTCTCCACTTTCCTTCCAACACCAGTTTAAACTGACTCCAGAGACCTGTCCAAGGTGTTGTTTTCAGCCTAACTCCCTCATGGTCAAAAATTCTTTCAAATGAACATGGGTACTGCTTGATATTTTGCTGAAGAATGTTTGAATTCTTCAGCAAATTTTTAGTTAATTGAAATTGAACTATTATATTCATAATTCTATTCATGCTTGTTTATATGCCATCATATTTCCAGAATTAGAAATGAGTTTATACTATGTGTCATTTATTTATTTATTTATTTATTTAATTTACCACAGAACACATGAGCTCACCAGAGAGAGGGAGAGAGAAAGGACAGAGACTGCAATGGAATGTGGTCACACTAGAACTTTTTCCTCCATTCTTCATCCTGTCAGAATCTGTTTCAAGTACCCACACACACCTCATCTATTGCTGAAGCTGGGTCTGCCATGTGGGATCCAGCTTCCAATGTACAGTGCTTCACCTCTGTGCTCCAGGGCTGGGCCTGTGCCCTTTGCTTTTCCTCCTTAGACACATTTCTTGCATGTTTGGTACCACTTTTCTGTGATGCCGCTTGATTAGGGCTTTGCTTAAGAGAAAATATTTGGTCACTGAAAAAAAATATGTGTGTATGTTAATCGTATATACATAAGCATGTCTGTCTATATATATTTACATGTATTTGTGGAACTTTTTTCACACAGTTCCATCGACTCTCTCTCTATGGAGGATGGAGGAGCTTGTACAATCTAACTATATACCTGGGTGTTGGGAGAGAAAACAGAAAGATAGGAGGTCCACCATGGCACCTTGTGCTAGGAGGAAGGAATGTGAGGGGCCATCTCTCTCCTTTATTTGTTCCTAAAGGTCTTGGTGTCAGATGATGGAGGAGGGTGAATAAAAGAGATTCAGACTGTGACTGAAACAACCCACAGTTGGGTGCCAGTCCTTTTTGGCCTTGAGACTCTCCTTTCCCAAATGCTCTTAATTTTCAGCACAGTCCCTGAGTCAAGTCCCTTCATGTAACTATCCATGGTGTGTGACTCTCTACCTACGTAAGCCAGAGCTGGCCTAGATCACTCAAGGCACCTGGACATTCAGTCGTAAGGTCAGGATGGAAGAGACTCTATGGAATGAATTGTTTTTTAATATATGGAAAAATATCAAGAAAGAACCTGCTAAGATAACTTATCTTTAAAACAATATCAGTACCTGTTTTTTAACATCAACAAAGAAGCCGCCACCTATAGACTTTGAGGTTTTTTCCCACTTCCCCACCTGCCTGTGTCACTGTGAGATGTACTACTCTGCCTAATTTGACAGTAATACTCAGCCTCATCCTGAGCCTGGAGCCCAGATATGTGCAGAAGCACTGGGTTCTTTGAGGTATCTTTGGATCCAGAGACTCGACTGGGTACCCCAGGCCCCAACGGCTTGTCAGAGTCTGAGTAATAGTACAGGAACCACCAGGGAGGGTTCCCTAGCTTCTGTTGGTACCAGTACATATTGTGGCCACCAACATTGATGTCACTTCTCAAGGTGCAGGTGAATCTGGCTGTTTCTCCAGGAGATGCAGAAAGGGGGGGGGATTGGGTCAGCACAGGCTGGGAGAGGGAACCTGCAGACACAGACACTCATGGGTAATGGGGTACAGACGAGGGTACACTGATTAGGGCCTGAGACAGAGGGGCTGATGCAGACCAGGGGCCACCCTGGTGTCTGACACCAGGCCTTACCTGTGCAGTAAGAAAGGATGAAGAGATGGACAGGAGTCCAGGATATGGTGGACACAGCCCTGTCGAGGTCCCCCTGCAGGAGCCACCCTACCCCAGGCCTCTTATTTTCCCCACTGGCAGGAAGGGGAGGTGCATCCACACAGATTTCCTGCCCCTGGTGGTGATCTCTGCTGCACTCTGAGTCCAGCTGAAGGCGGAGCTTAGCTATTTTGACAAATATGGTTGAAGCATAAGAGTCAGAGCTGACCCCATGGGGGAAGGGGAAAGCAGCTGCTAGGCAGCGGCTCATCCCACACAGCCATGAACAGGAGTGTGGGCCCATCCCAGAACAGACAGGGATGTGGGTCACCATCAGCACAAATAGGCTCCCATGGCCCACCCCTGGGAGTGTGGGGAGGACACAGCTGTGGGCACCCACTTTATAGATTGAGACAGACCTGCAGCTCCCCTTGCTGCCCACTGGATGGAATTCGGTCACCCTGTGGACATGATGACAGGGGCTAGACCTGTTCTCTGGTCACTACCATTCCATGACCATGGACCACACACCCTGGTGTCCCTGAGTAACTAGTAATAATGATAAGACGTTTCCAGGGAGGGCATTTGGACTGCTAGGACAGGAGACATGGACAATATGATGACTATATTATGTGAGGAGGCTGCAGGGAGTGAGAACACAGAGGGCTCTGGGGTGCCGTCTTAAGCATCTACTTCCTCAGGACCCAGGAATTAAGGTGAATGGGAACTGGGTCTGAGTGAGAAGTCTGGCCCTGCATCAGCACAAACTCAGAACAAGGTCTGAGGAACTGAATGGGTTTTTAGAAGATGCCCCACAGGGTGCACGTTTGGCCCTGTGCTACATGATGATGTGCAATCCATGAGGGAAGGCCTGTGACAGTGTTGTCATGAGGGACAAAGGTTAGACCCCAGGCCTGGATGGGCCACAGGCTGTCCCACCTGGATTTGTGCAAGTTCTCCCTATGATGTTTGTAAAAAATAATTGCCTAAAAGTACATTTTAGTAAGTGTAACCACCACCAGCAGGTGGCATGATGGTTAAGGTGCTGGACTCCCACATGATCAAGGTTTGAGTCTCAGATCTGGTGCCTTGCTTTCTCATTTTTTCTCTGTCTCTTTCTGGTGAGTATATGTACCCTATAGCAAATGGAAAGAAATAATCATGAATAAAATTAAATACTTATTAATAAGAAGAATGAAGAAATGTGGGATCAGCAGATGGTGAAATGGTTGTGTAGCTGGACTCCCACATAGTCAATGATGGTTTGAATCCTGGACCTGGTTGCTTAAGCTCACCAGACACATGTGCATGACTGTCCAAGATTCCAAGAAGAGAATGGAGGAGAAGGGATTGGCCATGCCCCCTTGGGGGGTGATTTCTCACTTTTGTCTCTGTTTTCTTCTTTCTCTCTCATGACTGCAAGTGCCCAATAACAAAAAAAAAAAAAAGGTCTCCAAAAGAAAAAAAAATGTAACCTCAGTGCTCAGGACATAAGATAGTGCCCAGGATACAGAGGTGGTGGAACTTAGGAGGTGACTGTGTGCAGTGTCCTATGGTCTTGAAGTGGCTGAAAAAGTGAGAGTATTTGGATCCAGATCACAAAGACCCTTCTCTGACATCATGAAGATACCGAAATATTTTTGACAGTTGTGGGATTGATAGGCCATCAACTAACCATATTTAATGTGTCTAAATTAGTATGTTGTGTTATTTATATAAACCTCATCAAAATCAATAACAAATTAAGAAAATAAAACATTTGAACATCTACAAAATTTACTTATGTCCCTTAGAAATTTTTCTCTCCAATTATCTCCTCAGTCCAGGTAACCACTGATTTGCTTTCTCCCATAGCATTTTAGATCTTATTTTTAGAAAATGTATATAATTAAATTGTAAGATATACATGATCTTTCTGGGATCTTTTATTAGACATGTTTAAAAATTTAATCCATGTTCATATTTGTGTGAATAATTAACTTCTTGGTATTAATGTTCTACTTTATGGATATATCACAAAGGTTTATCCAAATGCCTACTGGAGGGCAGTGGGGATGAGTTACAATTTGCAGCTTCTCTAGATAAAGCTTTTTGAGCATCCACATATTAGCCTTCGTGTGAGTATTATTTTATCTTTGATAAACTCAGGATACTCTCAACAGGCTCATGTCTAATCTTTTCAGAAACTGTTCCTTTTCCATGGTGCTTTCACTATTTCTCACACCTTCCAGCAGTGTGGGAGAGTTCTCATTGTGCCTCAAGTTTGCCAACCTATGGCATGGCAGACTTTGTTTTAATTCCAGAGGGCACATGTACATGTGAGAGGATGAGAGAGAGAGAGAGAGAGAAAAAAAGGAGAAGGCACCCACTAATAGGGCTTGATAGCCTCACACTCACTTCTCCATTTCTACATGCTGGAGGGGTTTGGGGCCCACACACACACCAGTCTAGTGTGCTTTTCAAGTTAGCAGGAGCCCATATTTGAAAGGTAGTTGGCCATGTGAGATCTGGATCACTGACCACCAGAATGTTTTTACAAAATGCAGCTATTAATAGTTGTCTGCAGGACCAGGAAGCCCAGACAAACACAAATCCCCAAAATGGAGCATGTGCAAGCTCTAGTGTGAAAGCTGTGAACAACTGATTCCACACTGAGTGAGATCCTTTGCCAGAGGAAATCCTAGTGGAATAGGGAATGGAGATGTGTACAAAGGTGTCCTGAATGACCTTGGTTTCAATCCTGGCTCACGTGGGTTGAAGAACACAGTGAACACAGATGTATGTGCGCCCCCAAACCTGATGGGATGGTGACGTGGAGGAAAGAGGATTGCAGCTTGACCACATCTCATAGGGGGCTCTCTCCAGCTCTCTGGAATATATGCATGTCCATTCACAATTTAAAAATAATTAAATAAATAAGAATAAAACATTTTAATACACTTTCTGGCAGGAGTGACTGAGGCACTTCAGCAGAACAGAAGGGAGGCTTTTGTATCACTTCCTCCAGCGTCTGGAGGACTGTGGAAGCCTTCGAGTTCTCATGCCATATATTAATGTAATAGTCAGCCTCATCCTCAGGCTGCAGCCTAGAGATGTGCAGAACACCTGTATTGGCCAAGGTGTCCTTGGATCCAGAGAAGCAACTGGGAACCCTGGAGCCCTGGTGCTTATTTGAATCTGTGTCATACCACAGGAGATAGCAGAGAGGGCTCTCTGGCTTATGCTGGTACCAGCAGAAGCCAAAGTCACTGACACTGAAGCCACTGCTCAGGGTGCAGGTGAGGCCATGTTCATGGGCCTCAGTCACAAGAGAATGAGGTAGGATGAGATCTGCCCTGTGTCCGCAAGGCCTGTCCCAACCAGTGCAGTGAGAGAGGAGCATGAGGAGGAGAGAAGTCCAGGCCATGGTGGACACAGCCCCTGGTCCCCAATGGCTGGGCTATCCAAGGTCTCCTTTTCTTCCCACCCTCTACCTGAGGAGGGGCTCTTCTGCAAATGTGTGTCCATCCAGTGACTTCACAGCCCCTTCCTGAGCCTTGGGCTGGGCCTCAGCTCAAACTGCAGACTTAAGGGCAGGGAGGTTGGCCCTACCCCTTGGGGAGACCTGGGAGGAAGCACCTGCTGGAACGGCACAGAGGGCCTTGCTCAGGGGACTATGCCAGTCAGAGAGGACAGAGCTTCTGGGTCTCCATCAGGGACCACAGGGACAGCCCTAAGCTCAGGCTCTTTGGGCAAACATCCTTACTTAGTAGCTGTGCAGGAAGCACAGGGCAGTCCCCCAGTGCCCCCTGCTGGTTGTAGGCAAACGGGGCCTCATGGCCCAGAGACCTGGGAGCACAGCTGGTCCCTGCAGCTCACCAGGTCCTGTCTGTGTTCATTACAAAGACTCTGATTTCTATGGGGAGACTGTGATCCTGATGGTCTCCCTCCCAGCAGGTGCAAACATGTGCACAGGCACAACCCAGCCTCAGCCCCCAGCACAGTCTAGCTAAGGCCTCCTGGAGCACACATGCCTTCAGGGCAGCCGTAACCAATAGGGACAGTTGAGTGTCCAGTGTTGGGAAGGTGTCAGCCAGAGCCTAAGGTGCCAAAATGCTTCCACAGTCTGAATTTCCACCAGGTTATAATTTTCCATTTCAAGTTAATATCATGGTAGAAGTGAAATGAACTGTAATTTTTAGTTTTCCAGAAATATATTAGCTCAGTGAATTTTGGTAAAGACTTATTTTGTAACAAACATAGTCAAGCTGTGTAAGTCCAATTTTCAAAACCTCATCTGGAGAGAAACACTGAAAGATACTGTCTTCTAATGTCCCAGTTTCTTGATGTTCCTTTATTTGCAGTCAGCTTGGCAGGTGGAGGAGAGTTTCTGGAAGTCAATCCTACAGGAGGTGGCCACCTGCACAGAGACTCTCCCACCAGACACAGAGTCCATCTTCAGGAACTCGGGTTTGTAGAAATTATTCCTATCAATGTGCTGCAGTTAGACATCAAGGCATAGTTCTCAGCACTGACCCGAGGCTTTTAATTTATTTCTGAGTATTCTTGGAAGTATGAATGGGAATATGCGTGGGACTGGGTCATGTCCTGTGACCTGAATATTAAACAGAAACCCCTGGGAATACTTTCACAAAGATCAAAGCAGAGTTTCTTTTGTGAAGTTCATATTTATAAAAATCTCCTGGAGATCTTGTGACAGATTCTTAGAAACCAACCACTACCAACCACTGATGCAGTAGATCCAGGATGGGATTTGCATTTCTTTCTTTTTTCCTTATGGTATATATTTACTTATTTATTTTTATACATTTAATCACTAATTCATTATAGCATACAAATTTTTCCCATCATGAATATATGAGACATTGGACCAGTCAAAAACATTACCATAAACATTCTAATGAACAGAATTCTTTCCAGTTTGGGTCCCTTAAATGTTTTGCTTCTTCCTTCTTCCCCTTGATTCCCTCTCCTTCACCCTTCTCCATTACCCACCCTCCTCCCCTTCATGAATGGTGCTGAAAAAAATCAGTATACACCTGCAGAATGATGAAACTTGACCCCTATCTCTCACCATTAACAAATATCAACCCCAAATGGGTCAAATATCTGTCTAAGACCTCAAGTTTACACTCCTGTGGACTCCATGTCCTTAGGCTCCTCAGTAGGCTTTGGTGTCCTTGGGCCTTTTCATGCCTACTTAGACCCATTAGGGGGAGAAGGACCTTCATGCAAATCAACTCCTTGCCCCTCCTTCCCAGGGCTCCCTTGATCTCCACTGCAAGAGAGCTATAAGGAGGAAGATGCTGGGACCTCACAGAACAGTGTTCACAGGGGACCATGACACTGAGTGATGAGGTGACAATTTCACCAGGTAAGCTCTCTACTTCTGGTGACCTTGGGGCTAAACTCCATCTCTGTGGAGCCTGAGGTTGAGTGGGGAGCAGGGAGAGGTCCTTGCCTTCCACCACACACAATCTTTCTCACCTGACCCCAGCCCTGGGCACACTCCTTCCCTTCCCAGAGGAATGACTCCATGTCTTCCCTGTGGGTGATGAGAAGGTCCTCCTCTTGCAACTGGGATCCCAGTGGACAGCTCAGAGCCCAGGTCTGGGAGTGTGGAGAGCAGGGTCCTATAAACCAACTACAGTGCTAACCTCTGAAGGACAAGGCTGCGGTGCAGCACATGGAGTGACACTGCCAGGGCAGGACCCCAACACTTCTTTGAGCTAAGAACCATAAGCCATGGAGCTCAGCTCAAGTGCAGGTTTGATGGGAAGCCAGCGGGATTGCCACTTATGCTGATTCCTCCATCAGGACACAGGACAAAGTGGGAAACCATCCTGCCACCATCAGAGACAAAGATGATATTGTGTGAACATGGGTGTTAGCATCCTGGTCCATGATGAGACACCACATGACTGTAGAGCCTCTTGTGGAGCAAGAACGCTGGGAAGGTGGGCCAGTCCTCCAGAAAATGGTTTCCCCCTGCACCCTCAGTGCTCTGGTCTCTATGTGCCAGGACCTGGGTGGTACAGAGGAGCTGCACGTTCACAGCACACAGTTCTCTCTTCTGGCCTGTGGATTATGAAGATCCAGGGACCATGTGGGGAGCACCCAGCACAGCCTATGGGGTCTACAGCGTGGACTGGGGACCCCTGAGCATCAGTCCTCTCACACATGTATGTTCCCTCCTCCTGTCTGTCCCTCCCTTCCTTCCTTCATTTATTCACTCCCACATTTTCCCTTCTCTCATTAAATTCCTTTATTTATCTGCCCATAGTTTTCATCATATCCAATTAATTATTTCTGCATTCATTGTTGGGATGTATTTCTCTAATGTTTCCTTTCAAGATTTTTACAGCTTCTGCACTAATGTCAGTCCTGGCTCTACTTCACATTAGCAAGTAAATCTCCACTTCCCACAACAGCATTTGTTGAAAAGACAGTGCTTTTCCTCCTGATGGCCCTGGCCTGCATGTGGAAAACAGCACAGCCACGTATGTCAGAGTTTATGCCTGGGGTCTCTGTTCTACTCGATTTTTCTGTACATATATCTATCTATATGTCAGTACTAATCTGTTTTATTTTTCAATGTTATTTATTTTACTTGTTGATTGCCTGAGGCATGCATGTTCACCAGATAAAGAGAGAAAGGGTGAAAGCGTCCATTGTGGGGCATGGCTACACCGCTAACTTTTTTCTTCCTTTTCTCTTCTGGTCAGGATTTCAGGCTCACATGCACACATTTGCCATCTTTTCAAGCTGCTAGGGCTGGGTTTCAAACTGAGGTTGAAGCTGCAGTCAATCATGTAGAACCAGGATCTCTTAATGACTAGGTTTCAGGGCAGGCCCTTGCCAATGTTTAGTAGTTTAAAATGAATGAGTTTATCATGTCCTCAATTTAGTTTATTTCCTTGTATTTTATTATTTTTAATAGTATAAAGTACATTATTTTATTAATTTTATTTGAGGTTATTATTCAACTATGCCAAATCAAAATATATTTGTGTGTTGATTTTATATATTAAAACTGCTAAATTTATTTCATAGCTCTTATAATATTTGGGGGAATTTTTAAAGATTTATCTACCTAGAAGTCCACAGGCTTGGAAAGCAGAGATCCTTTTATTTAATTATTTCTAATTTCTCTTCTTTTCTATTTCTGTGTTCTTTCATTGCTCTGTTAGATCTTCCAATCCTATGCTGAGTGGACGTGGGGAAATGGACTTCCTTGTCTTGTCCTGATATCAGAGAACCCTCCAAGGTGAACCTTCCCACCCTCTACACTCACCATTTTTGTTCTCCTGAAACACATGTTATTCTTATTACTATTTTTTTATTTATGTCCCCTGTGTTCCTTCAGACGATGTCAGCTATTTGAGGAAGGGGCCCTTCCTGTCTTATCCCCACTGTGTCCTGAGCTTCACAGCCACCTCTGGAGCCTGGTGCACAGTAGACAGTAGAAGCTCAGTACATGGTGTGGACAGAGGCCCTCCAGTCTGCTCTTGGGTCAGACCCAACAGTGCTCTGAATCCTTGTTCTTCCCTGGTCCCAATTAGGACTGACTGTGGGCTCCCAAATTTACATGTTTAGAGCACTACTCCCAATGTGTGCCTATTTGGAAATTGTGCTTCTGTGGGGATTATTATGGTTAATGAGGTCCTAATGGTGGGGTCCTAATTACCAGTAATGGGTGTCACAAACCACACAATGCCCACGGGGTCAGTATGTGGTGACAAGGCCAGAGATGATGACCTGTAGGCCATTGAGAGAATATTAGAAGGAACCAGCCTGCTGACAAGTGGATCAGGACTTCCAGCCTTTGGACCTGAGAGGAAATAAATAACTTTGGAAGATCCCCAGCCTGGGGCCTGTGCTATGGGAGCCTCAGAGACTAATGTGCCCCTGGACTCTGCTCAGGGCTACCTGCCCCTGCCTCCTGGACTGTCTTATGTATTCAAGAAACATACACAATGTGTCATTGCCAAAGACCAGATTTGGGGGCAGGATCGGAGAGGGTGAAGATATGTTCTCTATACAGATGTCACTGGACAGGAGCTCTGACCCAGATTTTAGACCAAACAAAGAAAGGAACAGCTGACTTGGCCCTGGGTGGTTGCTGAGCAGAGAAGCCCTAGGGTTGCCGAAAGCAGGTTCTTGTCTCACTTCCCCCCCTGGTCTGAAAGAATGCATAAGCTCTGAGGCTGCTGTCATAGGACTGAGGCTAATAGATACCCTCACCCCAAGCCTGGAGCTCTGAGATGGCCAGGGAGGCTGCCATTCCAGACTTGGAGTCAGAGAATCCATCTGCGATCCCTGAGGGCCAATTGCTGTTATCATAGATGAGGAGCCTGGGGGCCATTCCTGAAAACTGTTGGTACCAGTGCACATAATATCCAGCGACGTTGTTGCTGCTTCCAATACAGGAAAGGGTGACCCTCTCACCCAAAGCCCCAAACACGGAGGGCAGCTGAGTCAACATAGACTGCGCCCAGGACCCTGGAGGTGGGAGAGACATAGAGAGGGTGATTCTGGGTCTAGAGACAAGAGGAGAATGCAGGACCCATGATCTTCCCAGGCCCTTTCCCTGGCCCTATATCTAGTCACCTGTGCAGTGAGCCAGGAGGGTGAGCAGGAGAAGGGACCAGGCCATGGTGTAGGGGATCCTGGAGTTTTGCCTTCTGAGCTCAAAGCTGAAGCAGAGCTTCTCCCAATCTTTCTCTTCGGCTCTTCATGCTTTGAGAGGACAGGGGCCATTCATGCAAATGAGACCCCACCCCTAGCTTGCTGGTCCTAATGGACCTGGGTCAGGGTCAGGCTCCTCTGCCTGAGAATAGCAGGGGCAGCAGGGGTGGGGCTGTGTGGGCCCTAGTGTGGGAGGTCCCAGCTGTGAGCCCTGAGCCTAAGACAGCAGGAAGGGCCAGGTGGAGGCTCCCAGCTCTGCTCCCTCTTAGACCTCTCATGAACTGGACCTGGGTGGCCCCTGGTGTCCCAGAACAGACACAGCATCCTGTGACCTGGTGACCTAACTCCCTGAGAGACAGCCCTGCCTCCCTGTCAGTTTACAAGGCCCAGGTGAGACTGCTCAGTGGGAGCTGAGAAGACCAACCAAATTGGGGGTGAAGGAAACAATGTCATTCTTCTTAAAGGTGTCTGATATTGTTCTGTTTAAAAATGAGAACAAAGAATTAATTTCTGATCTGAAAGTTTATGTATATAAATTATTTTGTCAAAATTATCAATTTAAAAAATTGAATATACTAAAACTGTCAAAATGAAGAATGGTTTGTGCCACAGTGGAAGTTTCTGCCCCTCCCTGTTACCCTAGTTTCTGTGTGGAGTTAGAAGGGCTTAGAGAAAAACAGCGGGCCTTCAATATAGCCTCTGTATTAGAAAGTGTGTGACCATAGGATTCTGCCACTTGAGAGTTTAAATGCATTAAAAATTTTTTTTTGAGAGATTTTTGCTATAGGGCGCATGCGCTCGCCAGACAGACACAGAGAGACAGAGAGACAGAAAGCGAGAAATCACCCCCCTTAAAATTTTTAAGAGATTTATGACAGATTTACATGTCTATGTGAAAGAGAATCTATGGTGCATTTTAATTTTTCATTTATACCCATTACCAAGTTGAAATGATCTTTAACTCATGTTCATTTTGACTTGCAATTTTTTTGATTTTTTTTGTTTGTTTTGTACATACAGGCAATAGATATTTTATGTTTATAGCCAAAAAAGATAAAATTTTTATAAAATGTCTATGAAGTTTTATTTATTTTCAAGGTTGAAATAAATTTTGACAAATACACTTGTGACCTGTATTCTCAGTATTGCTTGCTCTTTAATGAGGCCTCTGCACCCCCTGCCATCTGAGGATCAGATTCCCCTAGGTCTGGGATGCACAGCAGAAGGCCAGGGAGAGAGAGCTGGTCTCCTCACCCCCTAGGCCTCTGCCCCCTCCACAGGTAGGCAGGGCCTCTTCACTGCTCAGGAACCTCCTCTGCAGGCTGTAGAGGCAAATCTGGACCACTGGCTGTTCTATTTGTTAATAAATTGAAATTCACATAATGTGAAAGAACTTAGTGTCCACCACATTGTGAACTACCATGCCTACCTAGTTCTGAACACTGTCACTGGCCTAAAGGAGACCACACACCATTATGCAGTCACCCCTTCCACACTCCTCTTACCCTGGGGGCCACTAGATTTTTGTGTTTCTATACATGGACATATTCTTGATACTTCACATAAATATACTTGACACTATGTAACTTTTAAAAAGTAATTATTTTTAGTTATTATTAAGTTAACTTTATCATTATTATTATTATTTTAATTTGATCAGAGAGAGACACAGAGAGAGAGAGGGAAAATGAGAAGGCAAGCCACCAGTCCTGGGTCTCAAAACGCAGTCAGGGATCAGCAGTTAGTGTAATGACTATGTTGCTGGACTCCCATGCAGTCAACCATGGTTCGCGTCTTGGACCTGGTGGCTTAAAACTCACGTCGGGCACATGTGGGTGTGTGCCCAAGATCCCAAGAGAATAAGGGAGAAGGGATTGTGGCATGGCCATCCCACCGGGGGGTGATTTCTTGCTTTCTGTCTCTCTGTCTCTGTGTGTCTGTCTGGCAAGCACATGCAACCCAAAGCAAAACAAAACAAAACAAAACAAAACAAAACAAAAACCAGCCATGTGGGACTCCAGCACCCCTAACCACCTCACCTCCTGCCAGCTCACTACATGACTTATTATGTTTGGGTTCACTTTCTCACATGTATCAGAATTTCCTAACAGTTATCCCCATCATAACTGCTGCATGGATGAATAATATCCTACTGTGTGGACATATCACATAGTGTTAATACACCAATTTATTGATGGGCATCTACATTGGTTATCTACATTGGCTAGGGTGATGTTAGGAACATGTGTCTACACATTTTGTTCAAATATGGGTTTCTAATTACTTTGGCTTATGTGTAAGAGTGAACTTTCTGGGTCTATGATACATTTTTTGGTCATTTTTCTGAAATAAGGATATGATTAATTGAACATGTCCTTACTTTACTGTTGGGATAACATTACCAAATTAGTTTCTTCATGAGGAATTGTGTGTGATTTATCTTGTTTTTATGGTCATAAATCCCAAGAATTTATTTTTGATTGCTGTGTCAGGACCTTGTGGTCCATGTATGTTAGAAAAGAGAAATGCATTTGGGGGAGGGACAGGGAGGCAAAGCATTAATGGCACAAAGAGGTGTGGTATTATCTGTTGAAGATATTTCATAGTTTTATCAACAGTACTAGGGAGAAGTGTTCACGTGTTTATCCATTTTGTAAGACAAATAATAATGTGATTGAATGTATGGAAGAAAATGAAATTAAAAAAAGGAAAAAAAAGAAAGAGAAATGCAAATTTGGCAAAAAAAAAAAGAGAAAAGAAAATACTTCTTTTTTTTTTAAGAGAGTTTTTTTTTTTTTTTTTTTTTTTTTTGTTATGATATAATCGTCTTCTCATAAGAAACA
>NW_006204771.1:19233-23927 GCF_000334495.1 Tupaia belangeri chinensis
TGACCACACCGCAATCCCTTCTCCTCCATTCTCCCCTTGGGATCTTTGGTACACATGCACACGCACCCGGCATGAGTTTAAGCCACTGGGTTCGGGACTCAAACCATGGTCAACTACATGGGAGTCCAGCAACATAGCCATTATGCTAACTGCTGGCCCTGAAAATACTTCTTTCTTAACCTAAAAAGTAGGTACTTCAATTCCTTGGTCAGCAACTGGATCTTGGCCCCATCCTATGTGGGTAGGTGTGAACCCCTTATTGTTTGGTTAAAAGACCCCCCAGGACCCCTCACCCTTCCCAACAGACCTCACAGCCTATCTAAGGTGGAGTCTCTCAACCTCAGCACCACTGACATGTGGGAGGAAGAATCTCCTTCTGGGGAGGGATCCTGGAGCTCAGCAGAGAGCAGCTGGGACACCACATGGGGTTCCAAGAGGACCCAACTTCTCTGGTGTACTGTCTGGGAGTGGGGATGGGGTCATCTGGTGACTAGTCCCTTCCAACATTCCCAGCTCTCTTCAGCTGCAATTTCAGCAGGATCTGGGGGGCTGGGCCTTTCTGTTCTAGCTGCTCCCATTATCAATCTCATAGGAGGGCAGGAGGACACACTGGCCAGATTCTCAAAGCAGGTGGGGGCTTGGTGATTAAAGGCACTGGACTCCCACATGGCCCACTGTGGTTCAAGTCTGGGACATGACAGGTTGCTTTCTCACTTTCCCTCTCTCTCTCTCACTCTGTCCCTCTCTGGTAAATTTAAATAAATAAATAAACAAACAAATAAATTCTTTAAAAAAATAAACACTGGACACCTGGAGAAGGAACTCCCAAGCCAGGAACCTACTCTCCAGCAGTCTCTCATCTGCTGGGCTGCAACCTCTGTCCCTGGCAGTGCCCCTAGAGCTCTGGGATGCTGCCTCAGAAGTACCTCTACCCAACCCTGAGCTCATCACATTCAAGAGAAACCCTCCTCAGCCCACAGCAGGACATCCTCAATTGCAAGAAGTGCAGTGGGTGAATCTAGAGCCTTCACTTTGCAGTGGGTCTTGTGTCTTTTCCTGGGGCACCTGTCTCCCTGCACATTTCTTGTTGGGGCTCTTGGTCCACAGTCTCCGGAGCATCCTTACTGATCTCATGGCTCAAAGGTACCCTTTCTTCTCAGAGATGCGTGCCCTCGTTTGCAAGTTCTGTGCAGGCCCTCCATTGCACATTCTGTGCACACACTCCCATTCTTTACTCTTTTCCAAAATGATCCGAGCAACTGACCCAGAAGAGCATGTGGCTACTTTGGCAGTTGTGGGAGCCAAAGAAGAGCACTCTGATCCCGATCACAGATCAATTATTGAATTCACCCAGCTGTTTCCATGGGAAGTTACCAGGGCAAACTCTGCCCCTCAGCCCTGCCCTTGGCCCTGGGGGACTGGGACTTGCTGGAGTAAGTACGCCATCTAGAGCCCACTGACAGCTCCTGCCCTGTGCCTGTGGCTGGCCAGAGTTACCCAGCTGTCTGTGTCCCTAGATCCACTTATAGGCCATCCTCCAAAGGGCCAGTGAGACTGCACAGGCAGTTCCACAAAGCAGTGGGGAGAGGGTGTTCCAGGATCCTGTGGACCCTGGGCTCCTGTCTGAGGGTCCTGAGCTCAGTGTGCAGGTGGGGGCTTCAGAGGAAGCCTGGGCTCTCAGTTCCCAACTCCAAGGCTTTCTATAGGGTTCTCTGCTTGGCCCAGGGGCACAGAACCACGAGTTTGCAACCTGCAATACCTAGGGGTGCCTGAGACTCCTCTACCAGCATCTCATTGAAGGGCCTTGGAGAGAGCAGACAAGGGGAGGCTGAGGGGGAGGAAGACCCTCAGTGCCACAGAACCCCAATGACCTTAGAAGGGGCCTCCATGGGGCTGGGCAAGCACAGTCAGCATTTAGGCCTCTCAGAGTCACTGAAGGTCTCTGCTCCTTCATTCTTAAGCCTGGGCCTCTACAGAGATAGGTCCCTGCCCAGAGTTCAGAAGAGAGGGCCAGGAGGGAGGTCCAGGGCTCTAGCCTCATGTCCTGCTCTGTAAGAAAAGCCATCACAAACTCCTACAGCTCCAGTAAGGGGTTCCCCACATCCAAGAGTAGGAAGGTTCCAGCCACATCCCACTCTAGGGTGTCCCTCAACACCCCTAAGAATGAGAACGAGGACCTTGCTTCCTGCAGAAACTATGTGGCAGCCCCCTGGGAAGGGTAAAGATGGAGGCCCTGTGGCCCCCAGGACCTCAGTCACAGTAGCATCAGGTGCCAGTTCTGCCTTCCTGACTGTTCCCATGTCCTCCAGGAGGAAGAGACCCACTCCCTTGAGTGTGGACCCTCCTGCCTCCCCTTCACAGAGCCTCCCTATCCCCCAAGTCTTAGCATCCCCTTCACCCTTGGTCTTCCCTTCCCTGTATCTGTGGTCAGCTCCAGCTTCTCAAGCAGCATCTCTGCAAGCTGGGCTCCCAGGCCAGCGTCTGAATTGCAGGTCACCCCCATGGAAATCATTCTCCCTCCCCAGACTCTCTCCTAGTTCCTGGGGGACATTCCCTCCACCTTCCCAGGACTTTGGGACAGCTCCCAGTGGCAGTTCAGCCTCAGGCAGGGTCACCAGCACCCTGTACCAATACCCTCCCACCAAACACACACTATGATGTTTTCTGTTGCTATCCCTCAGTCCATATTTGGGTCCCCCCCATAACCAACACCACAGATCTTTCAAGGTTAACCACTCTGCAGATTTCAGGCCTAGCAGCTCAACCTCCAGTCCTGACCCCAACCTCTACTCCAGGCCATCCAGCCTTGGACAACAATGAATCAATTTGGAGGTTCATTACTCCCAAACATCACCTTGGACAACCAAGCCAGCACCCAGTCTGCCTTTACTGCCACCCCACCTGTCCTGACTCCCAGCCCTGACTTCCTCTGGTTTTGCAGGGACCCCCTACATACCGAGCCCTTCCACTAACTCTCAACCCAGCACCTGGCAGGGCCACTCAGCTGTTGGTAGCAGAGGCCCAGCCCCCTCCAGGTTGGTGGGTTCAGGGGGGAAAAGCACTGGAAGAGCCCACAGGCTGTGGGAGATTTGTGCTACAGCTTCGAGTTTCTCCAAATTACACCAAAAAAAAAAAAAAAAAAAAAAAAAAAAAGGAGAGGGACCCTCAGCACCACACACCACAGTTGGAAAAGCTTCAGCCTGAACCCCTGGTGGATCTCTATCCAGCATGTTCCCATTCTGACCACAAACCTCAAGGTTTAGAGACAACCTTGCACTTAGGAGCACTGCTGTCCCTCCCTTTCCTCACAGCACAGGGGGACAGCCCACACAGAACCCCCTCGTGAATAGGGGGCCCAGCCTTTCTATGAACTCGGCTGTGTGTAGGTGCAGCTGTATGGTGGTCTCATTCCCGAGCAGCTCTGCTGCTCTCATGCAGTCAGAAAAGTGGTGCCCTGACCTTGGCGCCCCCTTTTTCTGTGGTGAAGAGGTCTGTTGGACCTTGAGCTGCTGGGCTGTCAGCCAGTTCATCCTCTGGGTCAGGCTCCATTCTCTTGGGACCCAACAGGTGAGTCTTGGACTATGAGAACAGCTCCTGCTTCCTGCAGGAGCAACCAGTGTCCAGGTTCCTCCCAGGCCAGACATCAAGTGAGTTCCAATGACATGTGAGACCTGAGTCTACCCTGACCGTGAGATCCTGGAACCACATGGAGGCTCAGAGCTGCAGAGTACACTTCCACCCCTTCCCTGCAATTTTGCCATCCCTAGTGGGTGGTGTCATATAGTCTGGGGTAGAGGGTGTGTGCAGATTTTTTAGAGAGTATAAAAAAGAAATGTTAAAGACAAGGCAGCTGGAAAAAGGGAGAATGTAGAAATCGTGTGTGATTGAATTAAGTGAAGCTCTCTAAAGTAATTCAAAGGTACACTCATGGAAGCCTAAAATTGTTTTTGCTCTTAGAATTAAGTTTTTCTATAATATTATTGAAAAGAAATATTTTTCTTCTTTTTTCTTTTTTTAAACACATTTGAGTGTAAAAACAAGGGATGGGAAGGGCAGGGGGATTCTGTGTGCCTCTGATGTCTTAACAGGTCATCAAGTGACTTGACTAGGAACGATTAAGTCTCCTCTCTATGAAAGAGTAAAGTGTTTTTTGCTTGTTGTTGTTGTTGTTTTTGCTACCTATGTTTTAAGACACTTCTGTTGCTTCGTTTAAATAACTGACTGGCATGTACAGAAAACTGTGATCCTGATTTGACCAAGTGTTTCAAACCTTTCCCATTTGACAGACTTCTCACATCAAATTTATACTTCCAGTTGAAGTCTTTGAGCTTCAAACTAATTTTGGGGAATTCTCAATGGTCGCTGGATGTTAGACATACCCGATACGTTGAAATTGTATGGGAAACATTGTCAAACAGAAAATTATGTTTAATATATGTAAGTTATATTGTGTGCATGTGTTATTGGTGTGTGTTCCAAAACAATCTGAGATTCCTAGAAGTCTGGTATGTCTCCTGTAGTGTGAGCCATAACTGTGGTGCTCAGTAGGTCTAAGGTTCACTGTTCTCTGTCAGAGCAATGACCATGGGCATCAATGGCTTCAGCTCCTCTGTCCCAGGTAGAGGAACCTGGAACACGGCAAGTAGTCAATTTGCTCCCTTAGGAGAGTTGGGCTGAGTTGACCCCTGGACTAA
>NW_006204771.1:27424-31045 GCF_000334495.1 Tupaia belangeri chinensis
TCTCGATCGTCTGTGTCGTCTGGCTACTGTGGGCCAGGCATCGTGGTTATATACACTCTGGTGGGTTGTAAACGGTGGGTCGTGATTGGTTGTAAATGGAGGACTGTGATTGGTTGTAAACGGTGGGCCCTGATTGGTTGTTAAAGGTGGGTTATGATTGGTTGCTTTTGGACCAATCATGAGGTGCCAGATATGCAAATTTGAAGGATTCTAGTGGCCAATCAGAGCAAGGTTTCAAAGGTCAGGTTTTTGGAAGGGAACCAATCATGGTAATTGTTTGCCCTCTGAGAAACCTCGGCAGACTCGTTGGTGTGCAGCTTCCCACAGACTCAGAGGACCCAAAACAGCAGAATGGTAAGTGTGTTTGGTATTGGACAAAGTGCCCCAAGAAGAAAAAGAAGTTTCAGAAGTTGGACGGAGCATTCAGCATGCAACCCAGCACAGAATGCTTTGAAAATTTCATCTGTAGAGAACAGAGGCAGGAAAGATGATAGAAAACAGATTGCCCCTTTTGAACTACTACCCTAGGTAGGATGGGAACTCAGAAGGCAACTAATCTCTCAGTGGAAAAACACCAATGTGCCACTGTACAGAAGAAGGAAACTGGAAGAAAGATTGGCCCATGTTGAAGAGGGTGAAGGTGGAAGTTAGGAAGAAGATGAGGCCTCACAGGGGGTGGAGAGGGAGGGGTGCTCAGATGAAGACTGAAGGGGTACAGAGGCTCTCCTAGATTTGAGTCACCCTATCCAAGTTTCCCAAGGAGCCCCAAGATTAATTGTCAGAAGGTAACAAACAATTCTGGTAGACAGAGGTGCACCCAACCTATTCGATTGTAAATATAAAATTGGAAAACAAACTTGCTAATCAACTGCAGTTACCAGAGTTTCTAGAGCAGCCCAGGATGGCTTCTTCCTACAACCTTTGGAATGTTATTTGGAGACTTCAGCTTCAAGCAGTGTTCTGTACATGCCTGAAGGTCCCACCTTCTTTTGGGCTGGGATCCCCTTTGTAAATTAAGTGCCCAAGTGCCTTTTAGGGAGGAGAGCTGGGCATAAGAGATCCACCAGATCAATCGTGGATCTGCAGATGGCTCTATGGGAAAACTAGAAAACCCTCCCTTTTCCTCAAAATATACAAGGAGGTACAAGCCCAAGTAGAGGTAGATGGCCCAACTCAGGGTAAGTAAAAAATGCTTGATTTTTTGGATCTGACTCAACAAGCGTTCAGGGACTCTAAATTCTTATCAGTACCCATTGAGTCAAGAAACCTAGATGGGCATAAGACCAATTCTTGAAGGTTGTATTAAAACTAGACTTAATCAAATCTCACCAATCTTATGTAACACTCCTATTCTCCTGGATAAGAAACCTATCTTGACAGGGTACCATTCTGTTCAGAATCTTCAGGGTCTAATGAAATGGTTCAGGTCTTACACCCTGTGGTGTCCAATCCATAGACTCTGCTCATCAATTGCCAGGGGTTATAGGAATGTTTATCAGTGCTGCATTGAAAAGCCGCATTCTTCTGCTGAAGAATCTCAGCAATTGTTACTTTTAAAAGGCAGGCCCCAGAAACCCAAATGACCCAGTAATCCTTTTGGACAGTTGAACTGCAGGGGGGAAAACAGAGTGGGTGAATTCTTTTTTTTTTTTTTTTGAGATGTTTTTTGCTATAGGGTGCGTGCGCTCGCCAGACAGAGAGGCACAGAGAGACAGAAAGCAGGAAATCACCCCCCAGGGGGGATGGCCTTCTCCTCCATTCTCCTCTCGGGATCTTGGGCAAGCACACACACGTGCCCAGCATGAGTTTTAAGCCACCGGTCAACTACGTGGGAGTCCAGCAACATTGCCATTACACTAACTACTGGTCCAGAGTGGGTAAATTCTTGAATTGGCCTATTTTGTTTGGACCAATGCTGGCTGAGGACCTCAGAAGCCTTGAGTTGGATGAAGGTCTTTACTTCAACATGGAGATGACTTGCTAATGGCGAGCCCCACCTTGACTGCTGACTGTGGAACACTGAGGATTCTGAACTATCTGGCTGAATGTGGATACAAAGTCTCTCAGAAAAAGACCTGTATATAAACAACACATGACACACTGTCTTGAATAGGAATCCTGTACCATTGAAATAGTGACACCTTCTCCTCGCTCCCAGCCTTCCCTGGAGACCAGTGGAGAATGGATGAAATATCCAGTTGGATACGGAGGAAGCACCCAGGGCTCCAGGGGCCCACTTCAATGCAGGAAGTGTCAGAGAGGAGGGAGCAGCACCCTCGCTGGCCCCTGGGAGATGCTGTTTGACCCAGGAAGACCATTTCTCTGGGCTGAACTTCTCAACCCTTAGGGTCATTGTGGACATTGGCTGCTCAACAGAAAAACTGCATTCATGAGCTCCATGGCAGTGTGTCCAGCAGGTCCATCTTTCCTCCCACAGTATGTCTGGAGGAAGCACTGAGAGCCCAAGATGCTAACTATGACAGTTAACAGATAACTTATAGGAAAGTTATTTTCCAATGTGGCCTGGTCCAGAGCCCTGGCCTCAGGAGCATCTAACAGCACCCCCTACTGGTCTTTGGTCCTAGTACTCCAGCTGCTCTGACACCTCCCAACACTCCTGGTAAGGTGACCTCAACACTTAGAAAAGTAGACAGAGTGGGTGTTTTCCTCCTGTACCATTGAAATAGTGACACCTTCTCCTCGCTCCCAGCCTTCCCTGGAGACCAGTGGAAAATGGGTGAAATATCCAGTTGGATACGGAGGATGCACCCAGGGCTCCAGGGACCCCCCTTCAATGCAGGAAGTGTCAGAGAGGAGAGAGCAGCACCCTCGCTGGCCCCTGGGAGATGCTGTTTGACCCAGGAAGACCATTTCTCTGGGCTGAACTTCTCAACCCTTAGGGTCATTGTGGACATTGGCTGCTCAACAGAAAAACTGCATTCATGAGCCCCATGGCAATGTGTCCAGCAGGTCCATCTTTCCTCCCACAGTATGTCTGGAGGAAGCACTGAGAGCCCAAGATGCTAACTGTGACAGTTAACAGATAACTTATAGGAAAGTTATTTTCCAATGTGGCCTGGTCCAGAGCCCTGGCCTCAGGAGCATCTAACAGCACCCCCTACTGGTCTTTGGTCCTAGTACTCCAGCTGCTCTGACACCTCCCAACACTCCTGGTAAGGCATCCTGATATTGCAGGTGGATCTTTCTGACCTCAACACTTAGAAAAGTAGACGGAATGGGTGTTTTCCAAAGGGTTCAGGCTGAAACATTAGTATGTACTGGTCATAATGTCAATCCATACTGATAAGCGCAGTATCTTGTAAAGTTCTTATGTCACCACATATGCCCGCATGATCTACCATCTGAGCTTTCTACTGACAGGTTCTTGGGATTATTATCCACCTAAAACTATCAAAATCCAAGTTTAATGCTTCAAGTTCCTCAGAATAATTCATTGTTTTTCACTTGGCAATAATTCTACATGAGTACCCTTATTGTTTATAATAATAATAATAACAATCATAACAATATTATTTATGTGGCTTTGTCCTAGTTGCTGTGAGTGTTCCCTGGCAGGCTCCTTCACCCACCATGGTATACCATGACCCCTGATCCTTGTCT
>NW_006204772.1:0-1049 GCF_000334495.1 Tupaia belangeri chinensis
TAAAGAAAAAAATATAAAATAAAATAAAAAAGAAAAGAAAAGGGGTGCCAAATGATTTTACTGCAGATGGCTGACTCACCCAGGGATAACAAATAAACAACCCAAATGCTGTAAAAGACCACTGGATGTTGTCTCAGGACCAGCTTAATCACCCCACCCTACATCCCATTCTTTTTAAAGTCCCTAGCCCCTACTCTTCAGAGCCTATGCCTGAAGAGACTTTCATCTGGCTCTTTTCCTCCTTTTGGAAAGTGAGTAATAAACCTTTTCTATTCACTTACTTTCTGAGTCTGTGAATTATTTCATAGCCCACAACACAGATCACCCTAACAAATTACATGAAAAGATTATTTATAAACAGCCAAATTAGTTCTGGAAGAGCTTAGGATCCCTTTTTTAAAAAAAAGTCACAACAATATGGTAGAAGAAAAAATCTGAGAGTGACTGGACAGAAAGGATCTCTGGGGAACCAATGTAACTGTCATATCAGTAGATGATGAGGAACAAAACAGAAGAAAGATTGCACCCCTTGAAGATATAGAACAATTAATTGAGGCTAGCTGGTGGTACGGTGGTTAAGGTGTTGGATTCACACATGGCTGACCACCCTTTGAGTCCTAGACTCAGCAGCTTGAAAATCATGCTACGTGTGTGTATGCCTTGGGAGTCTGCAGGTGAGGTGAGGGATCAAGCAATGCCCCTGCCTCTGGATCACTGGTTGGCCAGAGGCCTGCTGCTGGGTCTGTGGCCTGCTGCTGGGGATAGGGGAGACTAGGGGGTGGGCGCTTGGGCTGGGTGTCTGTGGGTGAGGTGAGGGAGCAAGCAATACCCCTGCCTCTGAATTGCTGGCTGGCCAGAGGCCTGCCAACTTATTTAAATATTAATATAGTGCATTTTTATGAAAATATTTTGACTATGTAATTGAGTGATTAGGACACTTAAGGTTTCACCAATAGATTGAATTGAAGTAAAATGCAAAATTCTATTACTACCAAAAAGAAGAAAAATCTTCACACTGAATTTACATGTCTACCAACAGTGTAGGAAAG
>NW_006204772.1:1272-3953 GCF_000334495.1 Tupaia belangeri chinensis
AAATATATTATTCCCCTCTGAGGGTTGTCTTTTCATTCTAGTTTTTGTTTATCTTGCTGTACAAAAGCTTTTTAGTCTAATGTAGTTCCACTTTTACATTTTAGGAACTATTGCCTGTGCTTTGGAAGTCTTCTTTAAGAAGTCTTTGCTTACTCCAAGGACTCTAAGAGTTTCCCCTGTGTTTTCCACCGGTAGTTTTATAATCCTACTGTTAGATATTTACCCAAAGGATAGAAGAACTCTCAGGTGGAAAAAAACTTGCACATCCATGTTTATTACAGCACTATTTAAAATTGCTAGGACATGGAATCAATCCAAATATCCAAAACTAAACAAGTGGGTGGAAAAAATGTGGCATATATACTCTATGAAATACTACTCAGTCATAAAAAAATGAGACCCTGATATTTGACACAAAGTGAATAAATGTGGAAAACTTGATTCTAAGTGAAGCAAGCCAGACCATGAAAGACAGTCTTTGTATGTCACTGATAAATATATACCAAGTAGACACTCTATAGTGGAAATTAACAGGTTGGAAGGTTTAATAGCAGGGAAGGCAACTGCAGATATGAGAAATAGTAAGAGAGGGAGTGATGAGGATGGGAATAGGGGAGGGAGAGAGGTGTACAGAGAAAAAACAATCAACATGATTAATTGACACAAACATGAAAAACTATTTGCTGATGATAATGTAGATGGTTGTCTTTGTCATGGGTAATATTCACTATATTTGTGCTGGGAAAAACTGTGTTGTACACTGTAAAGATGAACAGTGATTAATTGTAAATAATAAATATATATTTAATAAACAAGAGGAAAGATCTGATCTGCATCTTCCACATGTAGGAATCACCACATTATCAAGTGGCTTGACAGGACCAAAATTACAAAGACTTATCTATTGAAGAACTCAAAAACCCTTGAGGTCAATGTGCATCTCTCCTCTTACCAGCAAGGATCTTTCAGTGTTCATTTTTGTAGAGTCCAGTGACTTGTTCTGCAGACAATTCTAGCAAATTTTGTGGCTTAGTAAACCAATGGCCAGGGACCAACAGATGTGAAAATGGCTGCATCACTGGACTCCCATGTAGTCGACCATGGTTCAAGTACCAGATCAAGCAACTTAAACACATTGGGTGGGCGTGCATGCATGTCCAAGATCCTGAGAGGAGAATGGAAGAGAAGAGATTGTGGCATGGCCATCCTCCCTGGGGGGATGACTTCTCACTTTCTTCCTGTCTCTCTGTGTCTCTCAATCTTCCTAGCAAGTACACATGCCCTATAGCAAAACAAAGGAACAACAACAAAAAAAATTCCACACACACAGACCACCTCTCAAAAAAACCAATAACCAAGCAAACCCCATGCACACCAGCAGCATATCAGTAGCAAACCCCATGAAGCTTTCACTGCCAAGAGCCCCTAATTTTTTTCTACCTTTGTTCTACTTCTTTTTCTCCTGAGTCACCCTCCTGAGCAACTCATGTTGCTCTTAGACCTAGAACCACTAAGAGTAACATGACTCTTGCCCTGTGGTAGCTCAGGGAACCAACCTACTCGTTTTCATAGTCCCAGGGTAATTTACCCACCAACCCAAATCTGCTTCTGCTATGAGTATCCTGACCCAGGAACCCAGCTAAGAAAAGTTTATATTCTCCAGGTCCTAAGCCAGCAACCATCGTCCTTGGAACCGCCACATCTGCTGCTTCTGTGGGTTCTCTCACCCAGGAACCCAGTGCAGCTACTGTATGCATGCCCACAAACAACCTCAGTGTGCCTCCTCCCACCACCACTATAAGCTATGGTCTGACTACAGTGCATACCCAAGTTTTAAAGACTTTTTTTCTTTAAATTAAGACAAAAACTCAAGTCTCCATGGAGTTTATTTTATACACAGTCCAGCCAGTCCTGATGGAAATGTAAATATCTAAGAGTTAATCCAATTAACGCAATTAAAACAGAAAAAAGGGAGGTGGCCTGGCTGGCCAGGACAGGGACAGGGGGTGCACACCACTGCAGCACAGCCCCTGACACTTTATGTCTTTACTTGATTTATGCATACTTTGTTCTTAAGAATGTAACCTAAGCCTGCATTTGGTAATGGCTTAGACCATTCTCCACCTGGCTGTCAGTAGGGCTTCATAGTAAGTAAACTCATGGCTTTCTCTGCTGGACCTCTGCTGTCCTTTGGAATTGGTAAACATCATGGGAAGGTCCCCTCTGAGTTGGGTGCTCCCCCAAAATATTTTGTAGATTTTGTGAATTTGGACAAATATGCAATGACATGTATCCACCACTATGGTGATATACACAGTAGTGGATTTTGTTTGTGTTTTGTTTTTGTCCCCCAAATCCTGTGTTTCACCAATTCACCTTTTTGCCCCTACTCCTTGGAAACCACTAATCTTTTCTCTATTTCCATCATTTTGTCTTTTCTTGAATATTACATGATTAGAAGAATATATTATGTAGCCTTTTGATATTGGCTTCTCTCACTCAGTATATAGATTTACATTTCTGTTTCTTCATGTTTTTTTTTTTTGTGAATCACTGCTAGTACCTATTTATTTTTTATTTTGAATACACATTTAAAATTTTCTACTGTAATAGACTAAATGTAATTAGGATTCTTGCCACATTGTTTATAGACATCAAAATGAGAATATAATGGTGTCATG
>NW_006204772.1:5600-7548 GCF_000334495.1 Tupaia belangeri chinensis
CCACAGGCAGTGGCCACACGCTGGCCTGGCGGCCACACATAGGCACAAGCCCAGCGGCCACGCGCAGGCCCGGAGGGCACACGCCAGCCCTGGAGAGGCAGCGGAACGCGGAGCAGAGCCCAGGCCGACCAGGCCCAGGGGACCGCGCAGGCCCGGGGGCCCACGCAGGCGCCGCTGCCACTATGCAGGACCCGGGGGGCCTGCACAGGTGCCGGGGGTCCACGCAGGGCCCGGGGGACCCGTGCAGGTGCCGCCGCCGCCGCGCAGGGCCCCTGTTTCTTCATGTTTTGATAGTTCAGTTTCATTTTACTGCTGAACAATAATAGTGCCTGAGTTCACCACTTTAGTCAGAATATTATATTATTATTTTTATAAACTGTAAAACGTCTTTCTTGGTCCATGTTTTAGAAATTATTAATAATTCTGCCCAAAAAATATGTATGTAAGTTTTTGTGAGGATATGTTCATTCAACTCTTCTGGATAAATATAGATTTTAGTTTCTACATCACATGGTAAAAGTAGCATTTCTTGGAAACAGCAGGTGGTGTGGTAGTTAAGGCATTGGACACACACCCATGGCCTACGATGGTTCAAGTCCTGGACATGGTGGCTTACTTTCTCACTTTCCCTCTCTGTCTCTCTCTACATTTGTCTCTTTCTGGTCAAATTTAAATAAGTGAATAAATAAATAAAATTAAATAATTCTTTAAAAAAGTAGGATTTTCTTTGTAATAGAATGGCAATTTTTTTTTTCAATATGGCCATGACATTTTGTATTCTCACAAGAAATGAATAAGAATTCCTGTTTAAGAAAGAAACCTGCTAGCCACTTCCATGTTTGCCTGTTTTTGGTCTCTGGCTTCAACTTCACAGCTGTGAAGTCACCCCAGTCAGTGACCCCCTGTCCCCAGACCTGGAACCAGACAGATAGGGTAGCTGCTTTGCTCCCTCTTGCTGTACTCCTCTTTTCATTCATTTTTTTTCTCTTTTTGAAAAAACAGCTCTCTTCCTCCCTTGGGTCTTCCTCTTTTTACTCTCTGCCCTTTTCTCACCTAGGACAGAAACCTGCTAGCCACTTCCATGTTTGTGTATTTTTGGTCTCTGTATTGGACCTGCATGTCCCTATGTTAGCAATAATCCTGAAAATTCATATTAGCAATAATCCCCTCACACTTGGTATGCAATTAAGACAATTCATTCCCACCCTTAATGTCTAAGTCCTAGGCTAGCTCTAGCAAGATTCCTATGAGGTCAGTTTAGAAAGGATTATCCTGTGCTGGAGGATTTCTCTTAATGATTCTCCATTCATGGGACCAGCAGATGGTGTAATGGCTATGCCATTGGACTCCCATGTAGTCGATCATGGTTCGAGTCCCAATCCTGGTGGCTTAAACTCACGCCAGGCATGTGTGTGTATATGCCCAAGATCCTGAGAGGAGATTGGAGGAGAAGGAATTGTGGAATGGCCATCCCTCCTGGGGGGTGATTTCTCACTTTCTGTCTCTCTGTCTCTGTCTTTCTGGCAAGCGCATATACCCTATAGCAAAAACCTCTCCAATAAAATAAGAAAAAAAAATAATAATAATGTAGGGTCAAAGTCCTAATTTTAGGTTTGAAGAAAATAAACTCAGTGAATTTAAGTGAATTACCTTAGGTCAAAGAGTTAGTGGCTATCTACCTTTACTCCCTTTGACATGAATCTACCTTTGTTTCTCTTTAACCTCTGCAATAGTCTTTCTTGATTGTTTTAAATTTAGATGTAAGTAGCTTATGAATAAATGTGTTTTGCTGAGAGAGAAGTGTAAAGTAAATCAAAGAGTGTGTGTTACATTGGTATCCCATTTATTCAAAAGACAATTTTTTATGAAGTGTTCACCTGGTCATATATGCAATATTCTTTACTCAAATGTTGGAATTTACATGGGTCTACAACAAAGCAAAGGTAAT
>NW_006204772.1:7637-8593 GCF_000334495.1 Tupaia belangeri chinensis
TAATATTTTCCAAATACTTTTTAATTTTTAATAATATGATTTTTTAAATTACTGAGAAATGTGTTTTATATCTAAGTGTACATGTAAAAATTCAGTTAAAAAATCCAAAATATGCCATAAACTATCACTTTCACTTGACTATTCATTGTAGAAAAAAAGAGGGGCTAAATGAGAAACAGTGTCTTGATCATTGGAAACCAGTCCAGATTATGTGATTCTAGTCCATTCTGTTTTTAAGCTCTTTTATACCCCTTTGTATGCTTTAGGTCATAATAGACCTGCACAGTGTCTTGTCCAGAATAAGAACCATTTTATTTTCTCCCACACTTTAATGAAATGTGCTTTCCCTCCATTTACATATTTATTTCAGTATTCCTAACTAGCATTTTAGTGTATGCTCTTTGTATTTTTTTTTTTTTTTGGTTTTGGTTATATCTGCTGATTCCCTGTATGAGTTACATAAATATTTTAAGTGTTTCTATTTTTATGAATGTCATGCCATTTCTTTCTTTAAAAATGATCTTTTAAATACTTCTTTGGTCACAACAGCATGCCCAGTTGATACTTCTACCTGAGTCAGGTAAATAACAATGACAGAGAAGTGCACCACCAACCAGGTTGAAATCTGAGTGCATCTTTTCTTGCCCTACTAGGATAATCCAAAGCACCAGTGTAACTTTGCTGACGTTTTTATCATTTCAATTTTTCTTTCTGTTAATTTATTCTTTTCTAAAAAATATATTTACTGGGACCAGCAGAAAGTGTAGTAATTACATCACTGTATTCCCACATGGCTGACTATGGTTCAAGTTCTGGACTCCATGGCTTGAATCTCCTGCCAGGCGCTTGTGTATGTGGGCCCAAGATCCTAGAAGGAGAATAGAGAAGGGATTGTGGTATGGCTATCCCCCAAAGTAGTTAATTCTCACTTTGCCTCTCACTGTTTCTATTTTTCT
>NW_006204773.1:0-1463 GCF_000334495.1 Tupaia belangeri chinensis
AATGTTGCATGGCTGAGGAATGAGAAAGCTCTCTTTGCACAGCTATTTTTGATTCAATATTTCAGGGTCAAATATAGAAAAAACAGACAAGATTTCAACATGACTTTTTACCTGCACAGGTGTGCATCGGACCCGTCCCCCCACCACATTCTTCATCATAAACCCCAAGGTGCAAACCCAGGGGCAATGAGAAAGAGTGGGCATAGAAGGACCTCATGTCTTAGACATCTTGCAGTTGCCTTTTGCCCACAGAGGTGTCCATTGTACTTCCCTTACCTCACTTTACCGTGCCCTTTCACCATAAGCCACCACAGTGGAGGACCAAGTGGCAGTGAGAAGGAAGGGCTGATTTCCCCCCCCCAGCTCCCAACCACTGCCCAGGTGTGCACTGGAACCTCCCCCCACCTCACTCACCCATAGGCTACCATAGTGCAGATGCCTTAGCAGCCACAGAGAGTGAGCACAAAAGAACCATGCCTCTAAGATGTCTTGCTCAGACCTTTTACCTGCCCCTACTATGCAACTCTCTGCCATAGGCACAGGAGCCCACAGCAAGAGACACAGAGAAACAGAGAATGAATGCAGAAATTCACACATCTCAGATTTCCTGCTGCTGCCTTTTAGCCACACAGGTGTCCTTTGGCCTCTCCTCCCCCAAGAACCACCCATGGCATGGAAGCCTGTGCTGCAGTGAGAGAGAAAAAGAGAGCATGAGAGAGAGAGAGAGATAGAAAAGACAGACCACACTTCTCAGGCTTTCTGCCACTGTCTTTTGCACTGGTGTGCTTTGGACCCTTCCCATCCTTCAACATTTTGCCTTAAATCCTAATGGTGCAGAAGCCAATGGCAGCAAAACCAGACAAAGAGAGTGAGCACAGAAGGACAGTGCACCTCAGACTTCTTGCTGCTGCCTTTTACGCTGGTGTGCTTTGGACCCACATACCTCCCCCAAGCTCCTCCTCCTTAAGCCCCCACTGGGCAGAGCCAGAGATAGTCAGATAGTGAAAGAGAGTGTAAGCTCAGAAGGAACACATGTCTGACTTCTTCCTGCTGCCTTTTGCCCACAGAGATTTGTATTGGATCCTTCCCCTCTCTTCCACTCCATTTTAATCCTCCAAGGTGCAGGAACCAGGGGCAATGAGAGAGACAGAAAGAGAAAGTGCAGAAGAATTTGTCTCAGACTTGTCTCTGTGTTTCAAAAGCCCAGATGTGTTCTGGAACCTCCCCCACCACCCAGCCTCTCTACCATAAGCCTCTATGATGCAGGAGTCAGTGACAGTGAGACAGTGAATGCAGAAGGACTGCACATCTCCAGCTTGTAGCTGCTGCCTTTTGCATGCGCAGATGAGCTTTGGATCTTACCCCACAAATCCCTATCCTATATACCACATGGTGCAGGTGTCAGTGACAGTGGCAGGACAAGGGAGGGGGGAAGAGAGGGCACAAAGGGGCCTTGTATATCC
>NW_006204774.1:0-595 GCF_000334495.1 Tupaia belangeri chinensis
GGTGTGATTTTCAAGCCACCAAGTCTGAGACAAACTGCTATCAGCTTGGGGGGGTGGGGAGTCTAGTGCCTTACTCACCATGCCACCTGCCAGCCCCAGGGAAAGGAGTCTTGAAGTGTGGCCTCCGGCACCTCGGGCATTCAGGGCTTTATACACGAAGGGAATCTATATGGAGTGAGATGGTGGAAACCTAGTTAAGTGAGAGACCCGGAAGATGTCATTCCAGTTGAGCAGCAGGTGAGGTACTGGACACCGACAACTTGGAGTCAGCCCCAGAGGAGACTGGAAAAACACCCGGGATTGATTCTTAGCTTGTTCTGGAGAGTTCTCACTGGACTGAAAGCTGGCTGGTCTGCAGGCCATGCAGTATCTGAGAAAATGTAACTCCCCCTCAAAAGGGCTACCAGGAAAAAGGGGTGCCCAGGGAGAAACAATTTCTGAAAATAGTCTATGGACCTCTATCCTCAAACATCACTGGGGCCCCTACCTTCTTTTACTGTATTTGCTTTATTTCTTCATAAGAGGCAGAGAGACACACACACACCCAAAAAAGGGTCCCCATGTCAGCATCACCTGGCTCAGATCATGGGTGCAC
>NW_006204774.1:1289-14133 GCF_000334495.1 Tupaia belangeri chinensis
ATTAGACCTGGCTTTTTTTTTTTTTTTTTTAACTGAAGTGAGACACGACCCCCAGAAGGGATGGCCCTGCCTCAATTCCTTCTCCTCCACTCCTCTCCTGGGATCTTGGGCACACATGCACATGTGCCCAGTAAGATTTTAAAGCCATTACGTCTAGGACTCAAACCACAGTCAGCCATGTGAGAGTCTAGTGGTGTAACCACTAAGCCACCTGTTAGCCCCAGCCCTGGTTGTCCTCACTGGATTGTTTCATGAGAACTCAACAATCTTCTTTTTCTTTCTTTGCTAAGATCTTGCCATAGGTTCCATACCCTTGCCATTGAGACAGTGAGAGGGAAAGTGAAAAATCATACCTCGGTGTGGGGGTGGGGTGGGGGTGGCATGCCACAATCCCTTCCCCGTTATGGGTATGATGCACACACACCCAGTGTGATCTTCAAGCTGCTGAGTCTGGGACTTGAACCACTATCAGCCATGTGATAGTCCAGTACCCCAACCACCATACCACCTGATGGCCCTGACAATCTTATTTAACCCATTGTTGTGTTGGGTCTCTGTTGTGTCAGCTGCACCTATAAACACTGAAAGAATGGCTGTACACATTGGCCAGCTACTGGCATGACAGGCAATACCATCCTGAAGCTCAGGGGGCCGGGACGATGACTTGCAGGCCCGCATGCCGGTGCTACGGTTGTGCTTTAGTGCTGTGCTGGCTGGGCTGGCTCTGCTTCTCTGCACATCTCCAGACAGCCAGGCTGCTCTCTTTCATGTGTGCCCATTCAACTGAAGAGGCAGGAGAAGCCCTTCTCATGGCGAAAGTGGGAGCACAGGACTCACCAGCAGAAGCTCAGGAAGCCTCAGCCAGCCTAGGCTCGGAACAGGCACACTTTCATTTCTGCTTCATTCCATGGGCCAGGCACGTTGCATGGGCAAGCTCAGAGCCAAGGGATGGGAAAGTACATACCAACCACATGCACTATGGCAGTGTATGGATGCATTTACAATTGGGGGTTTCCGGGATGGATTGCTAGGAGATTTAATTATTGGGGTAGCATATACCAAGAGAAAGGCAGATTGAATGCAAAGCCAGCAGTTGGAGGCTAGCTTGGGAGCAGCCTATAAGAGCAATCTGTGTGTGCTGGTTATAAGAAGGTTTATCTGGGGATCTAGGTTGCTTTCCCACCCATAGTAGGGTTTGGGAGGACAAGGTCTCTGAGCAAGATTCCAGAGTGCCTTTTGTCTTTCCTTGAAAGGGCATTTACCTCCTCCATCTGGAAGGCCGTACTCCCTTAGGGACGTATAGCATACCTAGCTTCCGGCAAAGTGGCACTAGTAACAGGCATGGCTTTCTCAATTCCGACCCATAGAGCAGGACTCGGTGTCATGGGTGCAAGATCGAGTGGTACTGACACGGAGGCAAGCTTTTTCACCTGTTCATAAGTGTTTGAAAACTGGACCCCTGTGGTTGAAAGAATGTAGCCCACAGGTCATTCTTAATCTGGGCTCCCTCCTCTCATGGGGCTTCCAGAAAAGGGGGAGATATCCCCACCATGTTGTTATACCAATTGATACAGAGGGGGCTCTCGCCTAGTGTGGGTGAGATTAGAATAACAGTCAGGCCCCATGGACCCTGGTTAGTTAATCCAAAGACCTTAGGCCTACTATGAGTCCCACCACCAGGAGGTATAACCCATTTAGCAGAAGCCTTTTCCAGAACTTCCATTCCTGTGGGGCTACTGCACCCAGTCCAATAGAAAAGAACCACAGTAGGACCACGAGAAGAGCTAGGGGCAGGAAATTATAGAGGTAGAGATGATATCTGTCCTCATCCTTATCTTCCACCGTGGGTAAAGCAGTCCGCCCAAGGAGTGACTGCAGCAGGGCTGTAGATTCCTTGTCAGGTCTCAGTCCTCTGGAAAGTCACCTTGGTAGGCTGCTTGGGGTGGCTCTTCACTATCCAAGTCTTGGGGTCCTCTGGCACTGTGGCTTGCTTCACTTGTGTATGATGAATCCACGGGACCAGTCCTGCAACCTTAACTGCAGTAGGAGTGACAAGCACAATAACATATGGCCCCACCTGGGTTGTAATTATTTTTTTTCCCAATGTTTAACCCATACAAGATCCCCAGGCTCATTTTTATGTACCCAGTTACCAAGGGGAATGGGGTCTCTCCAAGGTGGTTTGGGCTCTTTTCCTTAATGTTTTTCCCATGATCACCAAATCCTAGGTCAAAACCGCCTCACCCACCTGATGTATATCAGTCATTCGAGTCTCGGCACCTAAGGGGGGTAGCCGGCCAAAGAGAATCTCATAAGGGGAATAACGATGTTTTTGAGGTGTACATCAAACCTGGAGCAGGGCCAATGGGAGAACATACACCCAGGGGCATCCTGTGTCTTGACAGAGCTTAGCCAGCGTGGACCTGAGAGTGCGGTTCATTTGTTCAATTTCCGAGAGCTCTGGGGTCGGTAAGCAGTGTGAACTTGCCATTTTATGTCCATTTACTATTCTTTGTATGACTTCTGCCATGAAGGCAGGGCCGTTGACTGACCCAATCATAAGGGGGAGTCCAAACTGAGGTATAACTTCCTTCAGAAGGGCTTGAGTGACTTCCCTTGGCTTTTTCAGTTCATGTAGGGAAGACTTCCGCTCATCCTGAGTAAGGACCAGCAAGTACTTATAGCCTCAGCATGGTCATGCTTCTGAGAAATCTGCCTCCAATAACTCCAGAGGAGTTGTCCTGATTGCTTGTAATTCCAGGCAGTCGAACTGGCTTCCGGGCAGGGTTATTTCTGGCCCAGGTCTCGCATCTCATGCTCGTAGTAGTACACAGTGATGGTAGGTGACTTAAAAAGTAGTATTGGCCTATCATATTCTCTTGGTTAGTTTTCCCCCAGTGAGTCAGCTCGTGGTGCTGCTTAACCAATGAATATCTTCGGGACTGGGGTATGTATATTCTTTTATCTGGCAGTCTCCACCTCCGACTTTTTTCCAGGGTTGCTCCCTCCAATTTTGCTCACTGATGTTCATCAGAAATGTACGGGGAGGTTTTTGGGAGGCTGGTGAGTGGCAACATTTTAGCCCTAGCAGTGAGGGCCTGATTGGCAATAGCCTTGGCTATCTTGTCTGCCAGCTGATTTCTCAAGACAGTGAGGTCTTCTCCCCCTCTGATGTCCCCTGCAATGGATGATAGCCATTTCTTTAAGCTCCCAGACAGCCTCTAATAACTGGCAGATTTCCTCATTGTTTTTGACTCTTTTGCCCTCTGACAATAGGAGTCCTCTCTCGGTATAAAGCCCCATGAACATGCATGTTAGCAAATGCATAGCTTGAGTCTGGGTACTTTTACCCTCTGACCAGCTGCCAGCCTTAATGCTTGGATCAATGCCTAGAGTTCAGCCCGCTGAGCAGACCATTCCTGGGGAAGTGCCCCAGCCTCAATCACTGTATCCTGGGAGGTAACTACATAGCCAGCATTTCATGTCCCATTTTTTATGTAGCTGCTACCATCAGTGAAAAGAGTAAGATGAGGGGCCTTCAGTGGTGTGTCCACAAGGTCAGGATGCCCAGAAAAAACATCATCAAGGGCTTCTTCACAACTGTGGTCAGGAAGTCCCAGTGTGGCCAGGAGGAAACTAGCAGGATTGAGGGTCTGTAAAGTCTGGAGTCTAATTCAGAGATTTCCAAGCAATCGGCCCTGGTAGTGGGCCAACCTAGAGCTAGCAAACCGCTTATATCCCCTCGTGTTCATCAGTGTGGTCACCAAATGGGGGACCCGAGCATTGATAACTTGGCCTAAGGTTAATTTGTCTGCCTGTTTAATCAATTTTTCCCCCAGTGAGTCAGCTCGTGGTGCTGCTTAACCAATGAATATCTTCGGGACTGGGGTATGTATATTCTTTTATCTGGCAGTCTCCACCTCCGACTTTTTTCCAGGGTTGCTCCCTCCAATTTTGCTCACTGATGTTCATCAGAAATGTACGGGGAGGTTTTTGGGAGGCTGGTGAGTGGCAACATTTTAGCCCTAGCAGTGAGGGCCTGATTGGCAATAGCCTTGGCTATCTTGTCTGCCAGCTGATTTCTCAAGACAGTGAGGTCTTCTCCCCCTCTGATGTCCCCTGCAATGGATGATAGCCATTTCTTTAAGCTCCCAGACAGCCTCTAATAACTGGCAGATTTCCTCATTGTTTTTGACTCTTTTGCCCTCTGACAATAGGAGTCCTCTCTCGGTATAAAGCCCCATGAACATGCATGTTAGCAAATGCATAGCTTGAGTCTGGGTACTTTTACCCTCTGACCAGCTGCCAGCCTTAATGCTTGGATCAATGCCTAGAGTTCAGCCCGCTGAGCAGACCATTCCTGGGGAAGTGCCCCAGCCTCAATCACTGTATCCTGGGAGGTAACTACATAGCCAGCATTTCATGTCCCATTTTTTATGTAGCTGCTACCATCAGTGAAAAGAGTAAGATGAGGGGCCTTCAGTGGTGTGTCCACAAGGTCAGGATGCCCAGAAAAAACATCATCAAGGGCTTCTTCACAACTGTGGTCAGGAAGTCCCAGTGTGGCCAGGAGGAAACTAGCAGGATTGAGGGTCTGTAAAGTCTGGAGTCTAATTCAGAGATTTCCAAGCAATCGGCCCTGGTAGTGGGCCAACCTAGAGCTAGCAAACCGCTTATATCCCCTCGTGTTCATCAGTGTGGTCACCAAATGGGGGACCCGAGCATTGATAACTTGGCCTAAGGTTAATTTGTCTGCCTGTTTAATCAATTGAACAGTGGCAGCAAGAGCTCATAGGCAAGGGGACCATCCAGATGCCACTGGGTCTAGTCTTTTAGAAAGATAGGCAATAGGCCTCTCCCAAGGCCCAGTGGACTGAGTCAGGATTCCTACTGCTGTCTGGCTTTTTTCACTTAGAAATAGGTTGAATTCCCTTTTCCAAGGCTTGACTAAAGATCCTGGAAATCCTGGTCTTGGTGGGGTCTGCATTCATAGGGAGCTAACTCTGGGCCTTTTAATAACTCATACAGTGGATTAGCCTTTTCAGAAAACCTTAGGATCTAGAATCTGCAGAATCCTGCAGCTCCTAGGAACTCACATAGCTGCTTTCATGTTGGGGGCTGGGGCAGTCCACATACTACTTGCTTTCGTTCATGTCCATGAACCTGATGTCCTTTAGTCAGAATGAATCCCCAAAAATGCACCTTGGTGTGGCAGATTTGGGCCTTTTTCCTTGAGACTTTGTATACAGCCTGGGACAGAAGCTGGAGCAGTGCTCAAGTTTCCTTCCAGCAATATTCTTGTGTCGCTCCAGCGAGCAGAAGGTCATCAACATATTGGAGCAGAGTACACCCAGTTTCCTGACTGAGGAAATCCTCTAAATCAGCAGCAAGTGCTTCTCCAAAGTTGGAGAATTTTTGACGTCCTGGGGGACCCTGGACCACATGTCTTGTGTTTTCTTTTGGGTGTCTGGATCTTCCCATTCAAAGGCAAATGATGGTTGACTGATGGCTGCCAGCCTCAGGCAAAAGAAAACATCCTTGAGATCCAGACAAGTGAGCCATTCAGAGTCTACTGGGAGGGCAGTCAGAGAAGTATATGGGTTGGGTACGGTGGGATGTAAGGTCACCGTGGTAGCATTCACAGCTCATAAGTCCTGAACTGGCCGATAATCGCCAGAGGCTCCCTTTTTTACTGGGAGGAAGGGAGTGTTTCAGGGAGACTGGCACTCGACCAGGATTCCAGCTTCTCTGATCTGGTCAGTGTTTCTTTATAGCTAGTCTAGCGACCAGACTTATAGGGTACTGGCGGAGGTGCACAGGCCGCGCCTGAGGTGTCAGTTCAGCGACTATAGGTGGGTGGTTGATTGCCATTCCTGGAGGGTTTCCCTTCACTCAGATTATAGGAAAATCTTTAACAAGTGAAGACAAGTGCTTCATCATCTCCACTGGGTGTCTCAGGAGCAAACATTCGCCATTCTTCATTCCGGGGCATTGCCACAGCCAGGATTTTGGTGCAGCTCATAGTTAAAGCAGTTGAGCCAGATGAGTCAAAGCTGATTTGCACTTGGAGCTTAGTTTGCAAATCTCCCCAGCAGAGGAACTGGACAGCCTGGCAGTTATAAGAACTCGTGAGTAACCAAGTGTGTCCTCTTAACTGACAGCTTCTAGCCTGTAAGAAGGGCTGAGTTTGAATGTTTCCAGTAGCTCCCATAATAGTAGCTTTCCGGCCTGATGGTGGAGCCAGGCGCTGAGTTACTATGGTGTGTTAAGTGCCTGTGTCTACCATAAATGTCATTTGTTGGCCCCCTACTCTGGCATTGACGAGGGGTTCCTGGGAGCCCAGTGTCAAGGAGCCCAGTTGGTCCTCTTCCAATCCCATCATGGCCAGGAGGTCATTTGGGGGCTCTGAGTGTAAAGTCTCAGGAGCTCTGTGTTCTTCCTTGCTTTGCCTTTCACTTGGGACATTCGTTCTTCCAGTGTCCATCCTCCTTGCAGTAAGCGCATTGGTTTGGTCTAAGTTTGGGGCGGCCAGCCTTTGACCCTCCTCTTGGACCAGGTGGGGCATGTGGTTTCCTGAGAGTAGCGGCCAGCAGGGCTGCTTTCTGCTTCATCCCTCAGTCTGCTTCCCTTTTTTCCTCTTCATCTCTGTTCACGAACACTCTATTAGCAATATCTAGGAGTTGAGTGGCATTCATTCCAGCAAAACCCTCCTGTTTTTGAAGTTTCTTGTGAATATTGGGAGCTGACAGGGCTATGAATGCAGCATTAATCATCAGCTATCTCTCAGGACTCTCTGGATAAAATGGAGTATAGATCCGGTACACTTCACGGAGCCTCTCATAAAATTGCTCCCATGTCTCATCTTTCTTTTGAATTATTTCTGTAGTTTTTGCCATAGTTTTGGGTTGCTTTGCACCAGCTTTTATTCTTGCAGGATACCTCCCAGTATCTGCTGAGATGGGCATGGCCATCCTCATTGTGGAAATCCCAGTCAGGCTTTTCACTCAGAAAGGCAGTTCAAGCCCAAGCCACGGAGTCTACCACATCATTAGGGGCATGCTCTTGCAGCCAAGTCTTTGCTGCTACAAAGACTCTGTGATGTTTCTCTGTGTTAAGCAAGATGAGGAGGAGCTGCCCGCAGTTATCCCAAGCGGGCTGATGGGTTTGAAGAATAGATTCCATGAGCTCTATGATTGCCTGAGGCTGTTCTGAGTAATGGGTTGTGTGGCATTTCCAATTAAAGCAACTCAGTGGTGAAAAAAGGCTGATAATGTAACTTTGCTTTCCCCTGCATAATAGCCCAGTCTGCCCCTATCAGAGGAGGCCCTTGGGTTTCTTACAAGGGCATCTGAAGGTTCAGGTTTCTCAGGCTGTAGCAGCTCGCCAGGTGATCACAGGGGAGTCCATATCTGGGCATGCAATTCTGGACATATTGCGGCCTCTCCCCTGCATGGGCTGAGCTACTGCCGGTCTCTCATGCTCCTGCTCCTCTGGTAGCTCCCGTGAGACAGATGGAAGCAGAGTTTCAATCACTGGCTCAGCAGGGACAGGGGCATAAGGGGGTGGAGCAGCTAAGGGCTCCTCTTCAGGTGTGACTTGCAAAATAGGGGCTCAAGCCAGGGATTTCTTTTACTCAGAGGCCAGCATGTATGGCATGACACGGGTGGCCAGAAGAGTACATTGATTCTTTCCTCTAACACAAATCCGTGCCCAGGGCGGAACGATCTGGGAGACATGTAACCAGGAGTTAGCATAAGGAAACTGGTCAGGGTGGCCTGAGGTGCCAGTACTCTCATTGCACATTGCCCATACTGTGGGTAAGTGGAGAGTGCCTTCTGATGGCCACCCCACCTTAAAAGAGGGCCATTCAACTTCACAGAGAACTCTAAGCCTCTCCGGTTTCAATTTAACTCCATAATCACCAGAAAAGAACCTTTTCAAAGTTAGACAGCATATAGTCCAGCACAGTGGGCTTAGAAGATTTGGACTGAGGTTTTCCCATTGTATCTTGATTTTCTATGACTTTTCAGCTGTTAGATGGCTGTACTTTCCAAAAGACATGGGAAATCACAGGTTAGAGAAAGTGAAAGTGTTCAGTCAGCAATGGCTCCTGGGGGCAGGTCTCAACCCAGAGTTTAGAAAACTGTTGCAGTCTCCTGTGTGTGTGGTGGGGGGGGGAGGGGGGATGTTGTTTAAAGGGCCAGTAGATATATTATTTTTCCTCCTAAGGGTGTTTTAGCTGCAGGCTGCAATCAGATGGATCACAGCAGTTTTTCTCAGAGGTCCCATTTCTTGTGCTTCCTATGGTTGATCTTCATTGCTAGAATTTGATGCCTGTCCTTTCTTTTCCTAGGTAGAGGGGGCAGGTTCAGCTCTGTAGTGGAAATCTTTGTAGGAAAGTCAGGACAGGGTCTCAGGAGGGTGTCTTTCATCAAGAGTTGAGAGAAACTCATATCCCAGTTGCCAGAGACAGAACTTGTATCCTGACCCCTACTCTGCTATCCACGTCTACAGGGAAAACCCTCCCAACAGTCCCTGTGTTCCCCCTCCTGTCAACATTGTCTCAACACAAAGGTTGAGTGTCCTCCTCAAAGGAAAAACCATTCAGGTGTCTTCCTGGCATGTCCCTTGCGGGCTTTGTGTGTTTCCTTGACAATAGGCAGTTGGATATAGAACCTCCACCAGATTACACAGGTAGAGAGAAAAGGGGGCCCTCAGCATGTAATACCGCCACTGAGTCTTTATGGAAACACCACAGAAATGCCGTAACAGATTCACTTCTGTTCCACGGTGCAATGCACTGTGGGACTACAAACATTCTCTCTCACACTCACATTCACTAAGAGGTTACACATTCCCTCCCCACACCAATCGAATTACCATAGTTGGCCAGAGGCCAACAATTAGCAAATGGGCCTCAGCCCCTACTGCCCATCTTGCTACCAAAGGAGAGAGTATGAGTCTCCTCTTCCACTCTTTTTTTTTTGGAGAGCTTTTTGCTATAGGGTGTGAGCACTCGCCAGAAAGACAGAGAGAGAGACAGAGAGACAGGAAGCGAGAAATCACCCCCCAGGGGGGATGGCCATGCCGCAATCCCTTCTCCTCCTTTCTCCTCTCGGGATCTTGGGCACATACGCACACGTGCCTGGTGTGAGTTTAAGCCACCGAGTCCGGGACTCGAACCACGGTCGACTACATGGGAGTCCAGCAACATAGCCATTACACTAACTGTTGGTCCCATCCTCTTCCACTCTTAAGTGAGTGGGCTGACTGATAGAGGATGAGTCCTGACTGCCGGCCTTGCAACCGAAGGAGAGTGTACCATTCTCCTCTTCCACTCTAACTGAGTGGGCTGACTGATAGGACTCTCCAGATCCCCCCGGGGGCTTGCCTGATTACAGAGCTGACCACTGAAGATGCATCCAGGTCCAGAGTAAGAGTTGGTTCTTCTCTCCAACTGGAGTCCGATGGTTCAGTAATGCTCATCTTCCTGGTAGGCACCACAGTTGAGGGATCCTGTCAAACAAATCGGGGGTGTGCCTATCCCTCCACACCTCAGTGCCTGACCCGGGGGTCAAGGGGAGCACCCTGGGATCGGTCTCGAAGGGCCATTTTTGTTTCCCAGCCAATGCACCAAATGTGGTGGAAAACCAGATGGCTGGGGAACAAAAAAGGCAGCACTCCAGAGAGATAGAGGTAACTCTAATACACCGGTGGGTGTAGAAGAGTTAACACTCAGAATCTCTGGCCCCACTTGGGGGTCCAGCACTGTCTTTTATCATGAAGTTTGGGGAGGCGCAATTTCCAGCATGCTAAGGGTAGCCTATCATGGAGAACCAGCTCATCAGAAAGATGTAGCCCAGAGTTTGTTCTCAGGAAGAAAGGGTCAGATAAGCAGGGTGTTCAGTTTCTCAAGGTCTCAGATTGTTTTATCACTTCAGAGGGGGAGGGAGAGGCAGAGAATTCACAGAGGCCTGGGATGGCAATGGTAGCCCTTGGGCTATTGTGAATTCTGGGCCCATCTACATCAGAGTGGGCAGGTTTTGCTTTGTAGTGGAAGTCTTTGTAGGAGAGTCAGGACAGGGTCTAGGAGGCTGTCTTTCCTCAGAGTTGAGAGAAATTCATATCCCAGTTGCCAGAGACAGACCTTGTAACCTGACACCTACTCTGCCTATCCACCTCTACAGGGAAAACCCTCCCAATGTCCCTGTACCCTCCCTCCTGTGAACAGTGTCACAACACAGACAAAGATTGGGTGTACTTCCCAAAGGAAGACCATTCCAGTGTCTGCCTAACCGTGTCCTTTGTGGGCTTTGTGTGTTTCCTTGACAATAGGTGGTTGGATATAGAACCGCCACCAGATAACACAGGTAGAGAGGGAAGGGGGCCCTCAACATGTAATACTGCCACTGAGTCTTTACAGAAACACCACAGAAATGCAGTAACAGACTCACTTGTGCCCCATGGTGCAATGCACTGTGGAACCACAAACACAGTTACTCTCACACTCACATTCACTCAGGTTGCACATTCCCTTCCCACAGGAACTGAATTATCAGAGTTGGTCAGAGGCCAACAATTACCAGATGAGCCTCAGCCCTGACTGCTTGTCCTATGATCAAAGGATAGTGTATGATTCTCCTCTTCCACTCTTTTTTTTTTTTTTTTGAGAGATTTTCACTATAGGGCACGTGCGCTCACCAGACAGAGAGAGAGAGACATAGAGACAGAAAGTGAGAAATCACCCCCCAGGGGGGATAGTCACACCGCAATCCCTTCTCCTCCATTCTCCTCTCGGGATCTTGGGCACGCACGCACACGCACCCGGCGTGAGTTTTAAGCCACCGGGTCCGAGATACGAACTGTGGTCGACTACGTGGGAGTCCAGCGACATAGCCATTATGCTAACTGCTGGTTCCCTTCCACTCTTAAGTGAATGGGCTGACTGATACTGGATGAGTCTTGACTGCTGGTCTTGCAAACAAGGAGTGTGTACCATTGTCCCCTTCCACTGTAACTGAGTGGGTTAACTGATAAGACTCTCCTAATCCCTGGGGGGCTTGCCTGATTACCAGAGCTGACCAGAGAAGATGCATCCAGGTACAGAGTAAGAGTTGGTTCTTCTCCCCAACTGGAGTCCAATGATCCAGGAATGCTCATACTCTGGGTGGGCATCCCTCCTGGGGGATTCCGTCAAACAAGCTGGGGGTGTACTTATCCCTCCACACCACAGTGCCCATCCTGGGGGTGGGGGAAGGCACCCTGGGGTCAGTGGCTCCAAGGGCCAGTCTGATTTTCGTTTCCAGACCAACATACCAAGTGTTGTGGAAAACCAGATGGCCGAGCAATAAAAAGGCAGCATCCTGGAGAGATAAGGGTAACTCTTTAATTCACCGGCAGGTATGAAGGAGTAAACACTCAGAATCTCCATCCCTGCTTGGGGGTCAAGCACAGTCTTTTATTAGGAAGTTTGGGAACAGGCGGTTACCAGCGGGCTAAGGGGTAGTCTATCAGGGAGACACACCCATTGTGAAGATGCAGCCCGGAGTTTGTTCTCAGGAAGAAAGGGTCAGATAAGCAGGGTGTTCAGCTTCTCAAGGTCTCAGATTGTTTTATCACATCAGAGGGGGAGAGGCAGAGGCAGTGAATTCACAGAGGCACAGAGACCTGGAATGGCAATGGTCAGCCTTGGGCTATTGGGAGTTCCGGGCCCAGCCACATTAATCTAATGTATGCTTTTTGTATGGATAGAATTCTATTGTTCTAACATGAGGTCTCATGATACCTGTTGTAAAATACATACTCTGTGGTGCCACAGCACACCACAAGACATCTGCCTTTAACCACCTTGCTTATCAACCAATAACACTTACTGACCTAGGAACAGAACTCTGTTGTAGCTAAGTAAGGAGTGACCATGAAGGCCTCATAAACAAAGGGTGGGGCAGGGCAGCGCTGGGTAGGCTCTTGGTTGCTAAGGGCTCTTGCCTATGTGGCAGAGCTTGCCATAATGGCTCAGGCACCCTACCGGCCTGGGCCGCTGTGCCCCAAGGCCTCACTTGTCATGTCCCGGCTATGCCTCTGGACATGGTACTTCCTCGCGTTGCAACCATTGTGGTTGCTCATCCAAGGGGGTCAGTCTTCAGACTGGGCCCAAGTCCCAGACCAGGTGATGTCCGTCTCCCAGGGGCCGACTGAGTCCTGGTCTTTTCACCCCTCCCATCATCCACCCAAATCACCCTATATTTTGAAACCCCCGGCAGACCCTGGGGGAATTGACTACTTGAAGCCTTCTGCACCTTCTCTAATGTCGGCCCCGCCAGGACTACCTCAGGAGTTAGGTGAAACTTTAGCTCCAATCATGGACACGGATTCACCCCAAGAGCTGCCCCCAGGGCCAGATCGGTTTGCTGTTCCACATCAGGAAGTTCGTGACAAGTTCACCCGGCACGAAAGACTTCCAGAAGTGGTTCCAATAATAGACTGGGGTCAGAACCAACATCAGGATGCAGATCACCAGTGGTTGAAAATACCTGTTCCGTCTCTGGATAGTCAGAGTACAAAAACAGCAAAGTTTGTTTCATCCTCGAATCTGAAAAAATATTTCACTCAGTATCGTCGTTTTGCCAAGGTTATGGCTGGATCTCCAGACCAATTTGTATCCGTACCTCAGCATCGACGACCTACCTTGTTACAGGTGGACTCATTTGAGCCTCCAGAGTCACCCGAGCAAGTTGAAACTTCACAATTCCATCTAGAAACCAAGACTCAAAATTCTGAGGAGGAGCAGATCTCTTCACCCCAGAAAGAGGCACCAGCTCCATCTCCACAGCCCCTTGCAGAG
>NW_006204774.1:14150-15830 GCF_000334495.1 Tupaia belangeri chinensis
GCGCAGGAGCTTATGATATCTAGAGAGGCAGGTAAGAGGGTTGAATCTACTCCAAACCAGGAGCAGGCCCCAGCTCAGCCTGCAGAGGACCCCGAGGGTGTGGAAGCTGCAATCCAACAGGAGGCACCAGCTCAGTTTCCAGACATTCCTCTGGAGGCTGAACCTCTCTCTGTGCAAGAGCAGCTGGCTGAGGCTCCTGAAGAGGCTGAAACTTCAGTCCTGCAGCAGGCCTCATCTCAGTCTCCACAGAATAATAAACCCACAGTTATACCACCAGGTCACAGTCAAGATCATCATTCAGTCTTGACAAATGTCCTTAAACCTGCGGATCTAGAGCTTACCGTAATACAGCCTGCTGGTGTGGTGGGAACTTCTCCAATCCACCATGAGGATGCATCTCAGCCCTTAGTGCCAGCTAATAATGGGGAACTTTTTGGAACCCAGCATGAGGTCCCAACTCTGGCCCCAGAACCTCTTGAGACACTTGAACCTTTTCCAGTTGCACAGGAAGTTGTCACTCAATCTCCAGAACCTGCTAGGGATGAAAAACCATATCCAGCCCAGCAAGAGGCCACAGCTCAGCAATCACAGGCTCCAGAGGAGATTGAAGCTTCTTTAATTGAAACTTCACTACTGGAGCAGGAAGCCCCAATCCAGCTTTCACAAACCACTGAGGTCGAGTCCTTCTTAAGTCATCAGGAGGCCCCAGTTCAGCCTCCAGCATTTCCTATGGAATATACCGATTATCCTTTGCTGAGTGATGAGATAACAATTTTACCTCTACCTCCGCGTACAACTCAGGATCCCATGGTGCCTAACACCAATGTGGCACTGGGGCTGGTAACTCCAGAACCCACTACGGAGGTTGAATATTCTCCAGTCCAGCAGGAAGACATTATTCAGCCTCTAATTGCCACTGGGCACATTGGATTTCCTCCAATCCAGTCTAATCCTCTTTCCCAGCCTCCAGAAACCCATATAAAGTTTGAATCATTTCTGGCCCATCATGAGGCCATAGCTCAGACTCCAGATACCTTTAAGAAGGTAGAACCTTCTCCAGAGCAGTTGGCAGAGCCTTCTTTGGCCTTTCAAGAGGCCCCTCCTCAGCTTCTAAAGCCCCCTCATGAGGCAAAATCCTCTTCATTGAAGCAGACATCCCCTGTTCAGTCTCCAGAGTCACTTATGATGGTAGAACCTTCTCTGGATCAGCAGAGGGCAGCATCTCTACAACCACAGCTCCTGGAGGTGATGGAACCACGTCCAACCCAGCAAGAGGTCACAGCTTCTCCTCCACAGCCACTTAATAGGGTGGAATCTGCTCTAGTCAAGCAAACGGCCCCAACTCAACTTTCAGAGCCACGTAAGGTGGTTGCAGCTGAAAGTTCAGCATCTTATGAGATGACAGTTCCAACATCAGGTCATCAAACTCAATCTCCAACACTGCCCAGTGTTGGATTTCAGCCTTTGGATCTGATGCTTACTATAACTCAAGAACCCACTGTAAGGGTTGAACATTCTACAACCTTGAAGACTACAACTCGACATCCAAACCTGGTTCAGACTCAGTATCCAAACCTGAATGAAATCACAGTTCAACCTGCGGATGTGGAAATTACAATAACTTCACAACCTACTGAAGAGTATGATCTTCCTCCAACCATGCAGGAGACCCCAACTCAA
>NW_006204774.1:16029-22214 GCF_000334495.1 Tupaia belangeri chinensis
TATTTAACTTTATTTATTATTATTATCATTATTATTTTCCAGTTTGATCAGAGAGACAGAGAGAGAGAGAGGAAGTGAGAAAGCAAGCCACCAGGTCCGAGACTTGAACTGTGGTTGGCCATGTGGGAGTCCAGCGCCTTCAACCACCATGCCACTTGCCGGCCCCTGCCCTAGCTCTTGTGGGCAGCTTGTTCACACATGGATCCCTATTACCCCCAAGCAGGTATTTACGTATGTCTGAGCAATCGCAAGACGATGCTTCCAGACACCAGGTGTCACATTTGCTCACCTTTCGACCCCTACAGCACCAGGCATACTGCTTTGCATTTGAACAGGCATTTAAGACATTTTAAATGAATGTCTTCTCAAATTATGACCGTGGCACAAGTCTAATGTGGAAAATGGTGAACACAAGTAAGTTTAAAGAAGATAACTTGCCTATAATCCTATTGGGTGGAAATACACACTGTTAACTTTGGGGAATATTTCTTTCTAGTCTTCATATATGTCTAAAATATTTTAAAGTTAGGATTATAATGTAGGTAATTTTTGGCTTGCTTGTTTTATGTCAGAGGGCACATGTGTGCGTACATGAGGACGAAGTGAAGAGAGAGAGTACTCCTCAATAAGACCTGGCAACAATACAATCCTTTTCCTCTAAATGTTCATCTTGTCAAGATCATGGTTGTACACACACAAACCTGGTGTGTGTTTCAAGCCAACAGAGCAGAGACTCAAACCCTAGTCAGTCATCTGGGACATGGCTTCATCTCCATCAAATTGCTACACTAGGGGGTTGGCCTGTTTGTGGTTTTGGAGAAGTTTTTGTTATAGGGCATGTGTGCTCACCAGAAAGACAGAGAGAGACAGAGAGAGAGAAAGCGAGAAATCACCCCCCCAGGGGGGATGGTCACGCCGCAATCCCTTCTCCTTCTTTCTCCTCTTGAGATCTTGGGCACGCACACACATGTGGCCCGTGTGAGTTTAAGCCACCAGGTCCAGACTCGAACTGCAGTCAACTACATGGGAGTCCAGCGACATAGCCATTACACTAACTGCTGGTCCCTGTTTGTGGTTTTGAATCCAGTTTTTGTTATCCTTTTAGGCTATTTTTCTTTAAAAATGTGGTTTTAATTACTGCATAAGCTTCTTCTAACATTTTCCTATTGCCAGTCATTTATTGCCAGTCAGTTATGCCTTACTCTTTTATAACTGTGCTAGTACCAATATCTGCATACACAAATTTGTATTTTTCTATGCAAAAATGTGTCATGACTTTCCCTGAGACCCAATAGTATTATGCTAAAGACTAAATTGTAGAAATTCATGTACCAGATCAGAAAGTTTGAACAGTTTAAGCTCACTTGATGCATAGTGCAAATAGCCAGGTGGGAAGGCTTATACTCCCTCTGGCCACATAGAAGAATGTTCCATTAACCATACCCTGTCAACATCTATAATGAAAATTATAGATGTAGAAAAGCTTTAGCATAATTCAGTTTCTTCAGTGGGCCAGAAGAGCACATACATTTAAACTCTATGCTCATAAGCAAGATTTCAGAAGGGCCACTTATATTTTACTAAGAGCAAAACAAACCTATGATCAGCAGTCCCCAAATTCAAGACCCTGGAAGCCTTAAAATGCTTTCAGAATATTAGAAATGGAAAATTACTTTAGAGATCACTGAGTAAACCATTTCAGCATATAAATAAGGGAACCAGATCTTGGAGAGGTTAAGTGACCTGGGTAACATATTTGCGTTAAGATTATGATTTGGGAGTCTTACCCACGAGTCATTTCTTTAGGATGGGTTGATACATTAACCTAATGGAAGCAATAAACAATCATTACCAGAGTAAAAATATAGGAAAAAAAAAAAAACAGAGTACGTTTGAAAAAGAAACTATTATTGTTCTAAATTCTATTTTATCTTCATGACACCAAGTCATTGAGTTGTTTTATAGACCAAAGAAAAAGTCATATCTAACTGCTACCCTATCTCAAAATCTCTACCTCCATGATAGATTTTTTTTCTTCCAGAACTATTAAAATATTTAGCATTGGGGGACCAGCAGATGGTGTAATGGTTATGTTGTTGGACTCCTGTGTAGTCGGTGGGTTATGTTGCTGGACTCCCATGTAGTTGACTGCAGTTCAAGTCTCAGACCCAGTGGCTTAAAACTCATGCTCGGTGCATGTATGTGCATGCCCAAAATTCCAAGAGGAGAGATGGAGAAGGGATTGTGGCATGACTATCTCCTCTGAGAGGTGATTTCTCACTTCCCCTCTCACCATCTCTTTCTTTCTCCAGCAAACACGTGCCCTATGTCAAAACCTAAAATTAAAAAAAATAAATTAAAAAATAAAAAAGAGTGTCTATCATTTGTTAAAAAAATTTCGGAGAACATCGTAGGCAAGGGCGTGGCCACAGGAATAATCAGGACTAGACAGATCAGTTTGGTTCCCAATAATTGGGTTGGGGAGCAATATAAGATATGATTATTAAAACCTTGAATATTAACTATAGAGGTTTGAAAGTTATCCAATGAGCTAGGAAGAGCCATTGAAAGTTTTCAAGCCCTGCCACCTGTAAGATAACCCATTACTGTTTGTGTGTGTCCTTCCGATCTCTGTCCTTTGCATTTGTTTCTAATGAGATAATACGTTAATTTTATTCAGTAATTTTCTTTACTTCCTTTGCAACATGTCTAAGATCTTTCCATGTCAACACATCTAGTTTCTAATCAACCTTAGAAACCCTACTGCTTTTTTTAAATTTTTATTTTTTAGGAGCTTTTTGCCTTAGGGTGCATGCACTCACTAGAGACAATGAGAAGAAAAGTGAGAAATCAACCCCCAGGGGGGTTGGCCACATAGCTGTCCCTTGTCCTCCATTCTTCCCAGATCTTGAGCACACATGCACATGTGTTCAGCATGATTTTCTTCTTCTTCTTTAGTTTATTTCCAAGAGAGATTTTTGCTATAGGGCACATGTGCTTGCCAAAGAGACAGAGAGAGAGAGAGAAACAGAAAGTGAGAAATCACCCTCCTCAGGTGATGGCCAGGCCACAATCCCTTCTCCTCCATTATCCAGTTAGGATCTTGGGCATGCATGCACACTTGCCCGGCATATGTTTTAAGCCGTCTGGTCTGGGACTTAAACGGCCGTCAACTATGTGAGTCCAGTGAGGTAAGTATTATGCCATTTGCTGGTCCAAACATCCAGCATGGTTTTCAAGCCACTGGGTCCTAGACTAGAACTATAATTGGCCATGTGGGAGTCCGGCAACATAACCACTGTGCCATCTGCTGGCCCCAACTTTCTATATACTTCTAATAGTTGGCTTCAACAGAAGGCACTTAGCCAAAGCTTTGGAGTTACCTGGCATAGAGGTTTTCTTTGCTGATAATGATCAAATTTTGCCAATTTTTCTGTTGAATTACTGATCATTTTCTTACTGGTTTGTAGAGTAGGCAATTTAGACATATAATGATTTGGGAGAAAAATACTTTCATTCTACGTAACTAGCATTATCTACCCAAGAGGTAGGAAAGATAAGTTTAGTTTCTGGAGATATAGCTAGCTCATTCGTGACAGTGGCCCCACATTATTTCTTTTTTTATTTTGTTTTTGTTGTTGTTGTTGTTGTTGTTGTTATTTAATTTGACCAAAGAGAGTCAGAAAGGGAAAGTGAGAAAGCAAGCTACCAAGTCTGGATCTTAAACCATGGTTGGTCTCTGGGAGTCCAGCACTTTAACCACTATGCCACCTGCCAGTCCCCCACATTATTACTTTATGAATGATCTAAACTGGAAGCTAAGAGCTCTGGAAATTAGAAAGCTGGTATTATTTTCTGTACTTGACTGTCTCCCATAAGATTATCATGATTCTTTATCCTGTTCATTCTTTTCCTACCTATTCAAGAATATTAATTGTGTTTCTTCACAGAAATTTCCAAGGAAACTCTATTTCCTACATTGATAAAAATGTATGGAAATCATACCGTTGGACTGAAAAACTGTGAGTATATTCTCAAAGAAAAAAAATACTGCACTGTGAGAGCTATCTTTGTCCAGAATTTTGAGGGGTGTGTGTGTGTGCGTGTGTGTGTGTGTTTGTGTGTCTTTTAGAGAAGAGTCCTTTTTTTTTTTTTTTACAATTTACTTAATTATTGTTATTTTTTAACTTGACCAAAGAGAGAAAGCCTCCATGTCCAGGACTTAAACCATGGTCGGCCATGTGGGAGTCCAGTACCTTAAGCACAATGCCATCTGCCAACCCCTTGAAGACAATATTTGTAAGAAATAGTATTTCCCCTTTTGTATCAACTCCCTGCATATTCTATATCAATCTTTATTGATTGCAATCTGTGATCATTTTTAAAATTAAATTTGTGGACCCTTTTCAAAATAAGAGGCTATATAAATGTATTTTCTATTACACAGCAATATATAATTGTGTTCTTCATGTGTAAAACTGAAATAGGGCCAGCCAGTGGTAATAGTGGTCAAGGTAGCTAGATCTCTCATGGCCAACTGTGCAGGAAGGGTCCCAGGTCCAGTAGGTTGAAAATCACACTGAGCATGTGTGCATGTGTGCCCCAAATCCCCGGAGAATGGAGAAGTGACTGCAGCATAGACAGAGTCTCTCTGCATTTTTTTTTTTTTTTTGGCTGTATCTTTCTGGTAATCTGCAGAAGCATATCTCATTGGAATAGTGTATTTTTTTTCAGAGACAGATTTTTGCTGTAGGGTTCATGCACAGACAGATTCATACATAAAGTAAGAAATCACCCCCCCGCCCCCCGGGGGGAAGGCCATGCTGCAATCTCTTCTTTTCCATTCTCCTCTTGGGTTTTTGGGGATGCATATACAAGCACCTGGACTCAAATCACTGTTGACTACGTGGGAGTCCAATGACTTAACCATTATGCCATCTGCTTGTCCCCATTTTTTTTTAAGGAGGGATTTTTGCAGGATCAGCTGATGGGGTGATCTTTATGTCACTGGACTCCGGTGTAGTCAATCATGGTTCGAGTCCCAGATTTGCAGCTCAAAACTCATGCCAGGAGCTTGTGTATGTGTGCCCAAAATCCCGAGAGGAGAATGGAGTACAGGGGATTTTAGTGTGGTTGTCTTCTCTAGGGGGTGAATCTTCGCTTTCTGTCTCTGTCTGTCTCTCCAGTGAGCACATGTGTCTTATAGCAAAAAATCTCTCCCTAATATTTTAAAGAAAGAAAGATAGAAATTAGGTATGATAACTATTGTAATTTCAAAGTACTGATGAGAATAAATATATTTTGAGGTAGCTACAAGAAAAATATGATATGAATATATCTGTGATGTCTATCTCCCAATATTCCCCAAACCAAAAAATATCTTTGATTTGTTGCCTAACTTTTTATAAAAATAGAGATGTAATTTTATTGATTTCCCAACCAAGTTTGGCTACCTGATTTCAATTCACTCTTCAGGTGATCCACAAATGGAAATTGCATACACATTTTTTAACTTGCTAGAGAGTGCATATGCTTATCAGAGAGAGGCAGAGGGAGAGTGGGAAAGCACCCCTCAACAGGACATGGTCATTCCACAATCCCTTCTCCTCCGTTTGTGTATTGTATTAGAATTTGGGGCACACATGCACATGCACCAGGGATATTTTTCAAGTCACCAGAGCTGGGTTTCACACCATGTAGTCAACCATGGGGGATATGGGTCCCTTAAAGACCCAGCCACAGGGACCTGCATACATATTTTTTATGTATTTAAAAAGTGCAGTTTGGGGGAACCAGCAGTTAGCGTAATGGCTATGTTGCTGGATTCCCACGTAGTCAACTGTGGTTCGCATCCCGGACCCGGTGGCTTAAAACTCACACTGGGGTGCGTGTGCGTGCGTGCCCAAGATCCCGAGAGGAGAATGGAGGAGAAGAGATTGCAGTGTGACCATCCCCCCTGGGGGGTGACTTCTCACTTTCTGTCTCTATGTCTCTCTGACTGTCTGGCGAGCGCACACGCCCTATAGCGAAAACCTCTCAAAAAACAAAAAAAAGTTATGGGGAGGAAAGGGTCCATTGCATTTATGAGATTCTTAAATGGTTGTGGGGAGAAGGCAGACATTCCTTTTTTTATAAATTTGCTAGAGGATGTATATGCTGGAGTGAAAGAGAGAGGAGGTGAGTTT
>NW_006204775.1:0-1333 GCF_000334495.1 Tupaia belangeri chinensis
TATTTCAGCTGCAAAATATTGGTTTCCTTGACCAAAAAATGAAAATTTCCTCCTGAGACTTCCCCTTCCAGACTCATTTCTAGAAAGGCACCAGTGAAGTCAGGCCCATCCTGATATGGATACTGTACTTCAGCTGTGAAATATTGGTTTTCTTGACCAAAAATTAAGATTTTCTGCTGAGATTTTCCCCTCCAGATTAATTTCTACCTCTACACACTAAGTGTCTAGACAGGTCCAAGTGAAGTTTCCAAACATCTGAATATAATTAGGGTCAGAATATTCCTCTCTTCACCCTAAATCTGATGCACCCTGATGCACAAATAGTAAAAACAGAACAGAAAGATTACAGATCACCACCTTCTGCTCACCTCTGAATGCTAAGATTGAACTTCAAGAATCAGGAAGAAATGCACCATCCACTAAATGACTAGAAATCACCATAGGATCACAAGAAACATGAGAAAGCAAGACAATATCTCTCCTCCAAGGGAAAAGAATAACATCTCTTCATCCTCAGACAGTACAATGAAACTCATGGAAATGTCTGATAAGGATTTTAGAATATTCATAATGACAAAGCTAACAGAGATGGAAGAGAAGAGAGACAATGAACTGCAGAAGAGGCAGGAGAAAAGAGCTGATGAGTCCCAGGAGGTGAGAAAATTCTTGCAAGATCTAAAAGAAGAAATACTTTAAAAAAAAATCAAATGGGCCTGACAGAGATGAAGGCTATAATACAGGAAGTCAAAATCTCCCCTGAAAGTATTAAAAGTAGACTAGGTCATACAGAAAATAGAATCTCAGATGCAGAAGATAGAATCCACCATGACTAAGAAAATGGCCCCAAAAATGAGAATATATGAGAAATACTAGATACCATCAAGTATCCAAACACCCAGATAATTGGTATCCCCAAAAGCGAAGAGACTCATAAGGGCATTGACAATCTATTCCATGAAATCCTGCAAGAAAGATTTTCAAACCTAAAGAGGCTTTCAAAGTTCCAGTCCCAAGGGACCAGCAGTTAGCGTAATGGCTATGTCGCTGGCCTCCCATGTAGTCAACCGCAGTTCAAGTCCCAGACCCGGTGGCTTAAACTCACGCTGGGCATGTGTGATGTGTGCCCAAGATCCCGAGAGGAGAATGGAGGAGAAGGGATTACAGCATGGCCATCCCCCCTGGGGGGGTGGGGTTGATTTCTCGCTTTCTGTCTCTGTCTCTCTCTGTCTTTCTAGTCAGTGCATGTGCCCTATAGCGAAAATCTCTACAAAAAATAAATAAATAAAAAATATCCAGTTCCAAGAAATACAAAGGACCCCAGATAGAATCAATC
>NW_006204775.1:3528-32820 GCF_000334495.1 Tupaia belangeri chinensis
ATCTCAGAAATCTTGCTGCTGCATTTGCCTGTGCAGTTGCACTTTGGATCCTCCTCTCCCTACCATCCCTGGCACCTCTCTGCCATAAGCCCCCAAGGTGAAGGAGCCAATGGCCTTGAGAAATAGAGAAAGCTTAAGGACCTTGTATCTCAGGTTTCTTGCTTGCTGCCTTTTGTCTCTGGAGAGGTGTGCTCTGAAACCTCCCTCACCCCCCAGCCCCTCCACCATAAGTCAACGCCCTTGCAGGAGCCAATGGCAAGGAGAGAGTGAGTAAAAAGTGAATGTCTCAGACTTCTTGTTGCTGACCGCCTGTGCAGGTGTGCTTTGAATCCTACACTTTTCCCACATCCCCCAGCCTTAAGCCTCCAAGTTGCAGGAGCTAGTCACAATAAGAGAGAGAAACAGAGACAAAGTCCAAACTACTGATCATCTCAGACTTGCTGATGTGTTTTGCACTGGTGTTATTGAGACAATCCCTGTCACACCCTTCTGCTTTAAGCTTACACTGTGCAGAAGCCAGTGGCAGAGAGCAACAGATGGAAGACAGATTTTCTCAGACTTCTTGCCCTTTTGCCCATGCAGATATGCTTTGGACCCTCTCCCAGGTTCCTGCATCCTTCAGCCATGAGACCCCATGTTAAAGGAGCCAGTCATAGCAATAAAGACTGAACAGTGAGCACAGAGGACTGCACATTACATACTTGTTGCAGCTGCCTTTTGCCCACACAGACCTGCTTTGGAACCTCCCCACCTAGCCCCTCTGCCAGAAACCCCCATGGATCAAGAGCATGTGCAAGACAGAGAGAGCAAGTGCTGAAGGAGAGTGCATTTCAGATTTCTGCTTGCTCCTTTCTGCAAGGGCAAAAGCGCTTTGGAACCTCCTCCACTACCCCACCTGCCTGTCATAAGCTCCCACAGAGGAGGAGCCAGCAGCAGTGAGAGTGAGAACATAAGGGCTACACATCTCAGACTTCTCGCTACTGCCTTTGGCCTGAGCTTGTGTTCCCTGGACCGTCCCTATATAGTACCCCCATCCACAAGGTGCCATGGTACAAGAGTCAGCAGCAGCATGACAGAGAGGGAGAGTGAATGCAGAACTGTGTGTCTCAGACTTCTTGCTGCTGCCTTTTGTTGGTGCAGGTGTGCTTTAAACACTCCACCTACCCAGCACCTGTTCACTTTAAGCCCCCCCAGTGCAGGAGCCAGAAGAAACAAGAGAGCAGAAGGACCAAGTATAGGAGGACTTATTGAGGCTACTTTTGCCTACACAGATGTGCTTTGAACCCTCTACCTCAGTTTCAACCCTCTGCCTTAAACCTTCAAGGTGAAGCAGCCTGCAGCAGTGAGAGACAGAGTGCACGCAAAGGGCCCTGAGACTCAGATGTCTAGCTACTGCTTTTGCACTGGTGTGCTTTCAACCCTCCCTGCCACATCCCTCCACCTTCAGCCCAGATGGTGCAGAAGCCAGTGGCAGAGGAAGGGAGGGAGCATTGGTGCAGGACAGACTTCTTGGTGCTTTTTGCCAGTGCAGGTATGCTTTGAACCATCCTTCTTGCCCTGCACCACTGCACCATATGCTCCTATGGTGCAGGAGACAGTGGCAATGAGAGAGCAAGAAAGACAGAGTTAGTAAGAAGAACAAAACATCTCAGATTTCTTGCTGTTTTGGCCCACAGGGGTGTGATTTGGGACCTTGCCACCCACCTGCCCCTATGCCTTATACCCTTACAGTGCAGGAGCCAGTAGCAGGCAGAGAGAGAGACAGAGAGAGAGCGCACAGAGAAGAACTATGCATCTCAGATTTCTTGCTGCTGCCTTTTGTCCAAAGTGGTGATTTGGCCCTCTCATCCCTCGCATCCCCTTGACTTAAACCACCATGATGAATAATCAGTGGTGGTGAGAGAGACAGAGTGAGCAAATGAGGACTGCGCATCTCAGACTTCCTACTGCTGCCTTCTGCCTGTGCAGGCATGCTGGAAACCCTCCTCTCCCAAACCCCTCTGCCACAAGTCCCCATGGTGCAGGAGACAGTCACCGCAAGATAATGAGTGCAGAAAGGCCATGTGTTTCATACTTCCCACCACTGGCATTGGCCTGCAGAGATGGGCTTTGGACCTTCCTAACACCTTGTGCCTCACCATAAGCCCCTGAGGTACAGGATCCTGTGGCAGCAAGACAGAGTGCGTGCAGGAGGACCGCATGTCTCAGACTCCCTACTCTCTCTTACTGTGCAGGTGTACATTGTACCTTCCCCTCAGCTCACCTCCACCATAAGTCCCCATGATGCCAAACCAGTGGCAATGCATGAGTGAGACAGAGAAAGAGAGAGAGAATTAGCACAGAAGGGCCATGTGTCTGACTTCTTTTGCTGCTCTTTGTGCTTGCACATGTGCTTTGACCCTCCCCAACCCCCACAACCCTCCACTCTAAGCTCTCATGGTGCAGGAGCCAGAGGCAGTGAGAGAGTGGGCAGATAAAGATCAAGCTTCTCAGACTTGCTGCTGGTGCCTATTCCCACACAGGTGTTCTGTGGACACTGCCCTCACAATGTCTCAGTGCCGTCAGCCATAAGCCCTGAAAGTACAGGAGCTAGTGGCAGAGAGAGAGAGAAAGAGAGAGAGGAAGAGAGAATAGAAAGTGCAGAAAGACTGGATATCTCGGGGCTGGCAAGTGGCATGGTAGTTAAAGGCACTGGACTCCCACATGGCCAACTGGTCCAAGTCCTGAACCTGGTGGCTTGCATTCTCACTTTCCCTCTCTCTCTGTGTCTCTCTATGAATACACTGAAAAATAATAATAAATAAAGTTAAATAAAATAATTTTTTTTTTAAAAAAAAAGAGTGCATGGGACCAGTAGTTAGCATAATGGCTATGTCACTGGACTCCCACGTAGTCGACCATGGTTCAAGTCCTGGACCCGGCGACTTAAACTCACGCCGGGCGCATGTGCGTGTGTGCCCAAGATTTCAAGAGGAGAATGGAGGAAAAGGGATTGTGGCGTGGCCATCCCCCCTGGGGGGTGATTTCTTGCTTTCTATCTGTCTCTCTCTTTCTGGCGAGCGCACGTTCCCTGTAGCAAAAACCTCTCCAAAAAAATTTTAAAAACTATTATTTTTTTTAAAAAAAAGAGTGAATATCTCTACTTCTTGCTGCTGCCTTTGGCCTAGGCAGGTGTGCTTTGAACCCTGAATCCACCCCCATCCCCAAATCTCCCACATAAACCCCCATAGTGCAGGAGCCATCAGCAGCAAGAGAGTGATTAGGGACATTACCATGCATCTCAGATAGTTTTCTGTTGTCTTTTGCTGCCCAGGTGTGTTTTTACCCTCCCCCTCTACTCTTCTCCACCTTCAACCCTGGGAGAGAGCTCCCAGGGTGCAGGGCCCAGCAATAGCAAGAGAGAGGGAGAGAAAGCCCAGAAGGATCAGTCATCTCAGATATTTTGCTGCTGCATTTTGCCCACACCTGTGTACTCTGAACTCTCCTCACCCAGCGCTCCTTTTCCACAAAGCACCACAAAGCAAAAGCCAGTGGCAGGAAGCCAGAGTGAGTACAGAAGTCCTGGGTGTCTCATACTTCTTGCTGCTCCCTTTTACCTGCACAAGTGTGCTTTGAATACACACACACACACACATACACACACACACATGGCCATACCCCGTAAGCCCCTAAGGTGCAGGAGTTAGCAGCAGAGTCTGCATGTCTCAGACTCCGTGTTGCTTTTTCCTTCACAGCTGTGCTTTACACTAACACAAACCCTGTACCTCTCCACCTGAAGCCACCATGGTCCAGAGTCAGCAGCATTGACAGAGAGACAGACAGAAAGGAAAGGGACCCCATGTCTCAGCCTTCTTGCTGCTGCTTTATGCTTGGGAAGGGGTGCTTTGGACACTCCCACACACCAAGACCCTACACCACAAACCCTGATGGTATAGGCGCTAGTGAGAGAGCACAGAGGGACCACGCATCTGACTTCCTGCCACTGTCAGTTTCTTGTACAGGGGTGATGTGGCCAGCCCCCACCACCCCAACCCCACCTCTTCACCATAAGCCCCATGGTGCAGAAGCCAGTGCTACCTAGAGAGTGAGCACAGGAGGACCATCCATCTCACATTTCTTGCTGAGGTCTTAGTCCACACAGATAGGCTTTGGACCACCCTGTCCGCAAGCTCTTCTGCCAACAGCCCCTATGGTGCAGGAGTCACTGACAGCAAAAGAGAGTGAGCAGAAGTACTACACATCTCAGACTTCTTGCTGCTGCTTTTTGCTGGTGCAGGTGTGCTTTGTAACTTTTCCTCCCACCAGCACTGGAGCCCCTCCACCATAAGCCAATCCCTGCGCAGGAACCAGAGTCAAGGAGAGAGAGACCACACAGGAGCACATGTTGCTGCTGACTTGGCCTGCACAGGTGTGCTCTGGACCTCCCTCACTCCCCACATTCTCTTCAGTATGCCCCATGCTGTAGGAATCAGGAGGAGCAAGAGTGAGTTCAGAAAAAGTGTATGTCCCATAGTTCTTGCTGTTGACTTTTAGCTTCAGAGGTGTTCTTTGAACCCCCATACCCCTGATCTCCTTCACTTTTAGCCCCCATGGTGCAGAAGCCAGGTGAGAGAGAGAGAGAGAGACAGAGACAGAGCATGCTAGCGAGCTGGACTGTGTGTCTCAGATGTATTGCTGCTGCCTGTGGCACACGCTCATGTGCTTTTGGACCCCTCCCCCCAGCATTTCTCCTCCATAAGTCGCCATCCTGCAGGAGCCAGCAGTACCAAGATAGTGAGCTACGAAGGAATTCTCATCCCAGGCTTCCTGCTGTTGCCTTTTGCCTGTGCAGGAGTTCTTTGGACTACCACACCCCTGCCCCTCACTGCCTTAAACCCCCACAGTTCAGGAACCAGCTGGAGAGAGAGAAGTGCAAAGCATCTCAGACTTCTTGCTCTTGCCTTCTACAAATGCAGACATGCTTTGGAAACTCCCCCACTACCCTGTCCCCTCTACCATAAGGCCCATGTTGTAGGATACTGGGACAGCAAGAGAATGAGTGCAGAAGGACCATGCATCGATAGCCATTAAGCTGACTGCTGGTCCCAGTCTCGTGTTAATTCTACAAACAAATACATTTACCGAGATAAAGAAAAGGATGAGTGCACTTGTCAAGCTTGTAATACCTAAGTTGCTGCAAGTAGTTGATAGAAAGATGGGTCATCAGACATCCTTTAAATATGCAATATTTAAAGGATATTTCCAAGGTGAAGCAGACATAATGACTATAATTGATAAGATTGCAAGTTCTAAACAGATTAAACAGGTGTTATTAAAGCAAATATCAAGAAATATGGAATATGCTATCAAAGAGTTAAGCTACTTAGAGTATGATAATCCAGAAATTGCTGTCACAATGAAAACAAAGGAGGATACTAATGTTATGCTCAACACAGCTAGAGAAATTACTACGGTGTTCAAATCAAAAGGAGCTATTCACAAAATGGAAAGTTTTGAAATTAACAAGTTAATTATGACCAGAAAAAGAGAGGTGCTTGATTTTCAATCTCTCATGAAGCCTCTTACTGCTGAAGAAACACTACTTCACATTTCATGGCTAAATAAAGACAGAGATCGTATAAGCACCATTCAGGAAAGAGTCAAAATTATGGCATATGATTGTGGAAATGAAATATTTGAGGAAGGTGATGAGGTCAGAGGAATCTATATAATTATTTCAGGCATAGTAAAGCTAGAAAGTTCAAAGCCAGTTTTGGGGGTTGACCCATTATTCCCCATATCAGAGGAAAAAGATCATCAAATAATCTACATAGACTATGTGCTCAGTGGGGAAATAATAGGAGAGTTAAACTGCTTACTTGATGAACCCATGCAATATTCTGCCATCAGCAAAACTGTAGAAGAGGTCAGAAAACATGCCTCGCCTTACTGTTGTATCGTGTTAAATATCTAATATTAAATTTAAGGTTATTTCAGTAAAAAAAAAAAAAAAAAAAAAAGGACCATGCCTCCCACATCCCAGACTTCTTTCTCCTGCCTTTTTCCCACACAGGTGTGCTTTGGACTCTTCCTCCCCTTGAGTCCTTCTGCCATGAGCCCGCACAGTGCAGGACCCAGTAGCAGTGAGCTAGAGTGTGTGAATGCAGAAAGGCTGCATATCTCACACTTCTTGCTGCTGCCTTTTGCCTAGACAGGTGTGTTTTGAACCCTGTCCTGTCCCTCTGCCCTTTATCACCTTAAGCTCCCAGGATGCAGAACCCAGCAGCAGCCAGAGTGAGTAACAGTAAGCCCAGAAGGACCAGGCATCTCAGACCTTGCAGTTGCCTTTTGTCCATGCAGGGTTCTCTTAACTCTTTCCACACAGTGCTCTTTCACCATAAGGTTCACAAAGCAAAAGCCAGCAGCAGGAAGACAGACAGACTGAGCACAGAAGAACTGGGCATCTCAGTGTTCTTCCTGCTTTGCCTGTGAAAGTGTGCTTTAGATTCCCCCCACCCCACACACACACACACAGACACAGCCCTATGCCATAAGCTCCCAAGGTGCAGGAGCCAGTGGCAATGAGAGAGATTGTGACATAAGAACTGCACATCTCAAACTTCTTGACTCTGCCTTTTTCCTTCATAGGCATACTCTGGACAGTACCTGAACCTCATCCTTCCACATAAGCCCCCATAGTCCAGGAGCCAGCAGCACTGAAAGAGAAACAGAGAGAGAGAAAAAAGGCCTCATGTCTCAGACATTATGCTGCTGCCTTCTGCCAGCATAGGTGTGCTTTGAAATTTCTGTTCTCCGGGACCAGCAGTTAGCATAATGGTTATGTCATGGACTTCCATATAGTCAACCGTGGTTTGATTCCCGGACCCGGCAGCTTAAACTCACACCGGGTGTGTGTGCATATGTGCCCAAGATCCCGAGAGGAGAATGGAAGAGAAGGGATCACGGTGTGGCCATCCCCCCTGGGGGGTGATTTCTCACTTTCTGTCTCTCTGTCTCTCTGTCTTTCTGGTGAGTACATGCACCCTATAGCAAAAACCTCTCCAAAAAGTTTTCTGTTCTCCCACCCTCAGTATTCCTCTGCAATAAGCCCCCATGCTGAAAAGGCCAGTGGCAGAGTGCACCCCTGTGCATGCCCAGAAGGACAGCATATTTCAGACTTCTTTCTGGTACCTTTTGCCCATGTAGGTGTGCTTTAGACCATCCCCACACCTCACCCATCTACCAGAAGCTCCATCATATAAAAGCCCACAGGAGCGAGACAGAATAGAGCGATCTAAGAACAGCTGTGCATCTCAGACTTACTGCTGCCTTTTGCTCATGCAAGTGTGCTTTGAACCCTCTCACTGCTCAAGTGCCTGTCAACCACCAGACCCCATGATGGTCTGAACCAGGGGCAACAGAAAGTGAGCACAGAAGGGTGGAATATCTAAGACTTCTCCCTTGTGCCTTTTGCCTATGTATGAGTGCTTCAGACTCTCCACATCCCATGCCCCTCCATCTTAAGCCCCAAAGGTGGAGGAGCCAGCAGCAGCAAGAAAGACAGAGGAGAGAGGGAGCACGGGAGGATAATGTGTCTCAGACCTCTAGTTGCTGCCTTTGGGAAGCCTTGGAGTACTTTGAAATGTCCCCCAGCAATCTACTCTTTACTATAAGCCCCCATGTTGAAGGAGCCAGAAGCAGTGAGACAGTGAGAGTGAGCACTGACTTTCAGACTTTTTGTTGCTGCCTTTTGCCTGCAGAGATTTGCTTTGGAACATTCCCCTCCATCCCCTCGGTTATAAGCCCCCAGGGTACAGGAACCAGTACTGGGCAGCAAGAGAGGACGAATGCAGAAGAACCTTGCATCTCAGACGTTGCCTTTTGTCTACATGGGTGTGCTTTATACCCTCACCCTCCTGCCCACACTTTCTTAACACCTACCTTGCAGGAGCCAAGAGCAGCAAGACAGAGAGAGAGCATGAGTGCAGGACCTCATGTCTCAGAGTACTTGATGCTGCCTTTTACCTGCACAAGTGTGCTTTTCATCTTTGCCATTTTCTAGGCCCTTCTGCCATAAATGACACAGTGTAGGAGTCAGCAGCATGAGAAAGAGTGAAAAAAGACTGTGCATCTCAGAGTTCTTGCTGTTGCCTTCTGCCTGAGGAATCATGCTTTGGAAACTCTCCCCTATGCACTTCTGCAGTAAGCACCAACAATGCAGGAACTAGAAGCTAGTAGGAGAGGGAGACAGATAGTGAAGGAGAGAGAAAGAACGCCTATAAACTAAACAGCTCAGGTTTTTGCCACTGCCTTTGCCTGCACAGCTGTGCTTTTAACCCTCTCTCACCTTACCCTGCACCTTAAGCCCTCCTGGTTCAGACTTCTTGCTGCTGACTTTAGCTCAAGCTGGTGTGTTTTGGACCCTCCACACCAACCCTCTCCACCTTAAGCCCCCATGTGTCAGGAGTAAGTGGCAGCAAGAGAGAGACAGGGAGTGTAGAAGGACCATGCCTCTAAGACTTCTTGCTCTTGCCTTTTGCCTGCCTAGGTTTGCTGTGAGATTTCAGAGTTTGCTGACTTGTACTTCCTCCCTGATTAGAATTGCTCTAGCTCAGACCCAGGAGAAACTGGGATAGAAACCAACACCTAAAGCTGGCTGCATACACCCTTCTTGGGTTGGTAGACAAGGCCCTCTCCTAAAAACACAACTGAGAAGTAGAGCTCATCTTCCCTGCCAACACTACAGAATCAACTCCAAAATATTAGGAAGGGGTGTATAATCTACCAGATGATCAAAAAACACATGCAAAGACAGAAGAAATATGAGAAAAAAAAATCATGCCCTCAAGGAACAGAACAATTCCTCCTCAACCAAAGAGTGCAAAAGAACTAAAAAATGTCAGAAAAGGAATACAGAATGATCAAAATGGCAAAACTGAACGATATGCAAGAGAATACAAACAACTATCTCCAGATGAGGAAAACATCCCAAGACCTAAAAGAATATAAACACCTTTCTTGAAAGTACTATTGTGGATTAGACCATGCAGAATATAAACTCATTGATCTGGAAGACACAGTCACTGACTTAGACAAAACCACCAAAAAGAATGAAAAATTAGACCCCAAAATGATGATGACATACCAAAAACAGTAGACACCACTAAACACCCAAATATATGAATAGTTGGTATTCTAGAAAGTGAAGGATATGATTATTGCATTGAAAATCTATCCCATGAAATACTTTAAGAAAGCTTTCCAAACCTAGAGAAACATTCAGACATCAGACCCAACACATACAAAGGGTCCCAAACAGAATAAACCTAAGAAGATCCTCTCAATGGTACATCATAGTTGGATCATTCAAAATCAAAGACAAGGTTCTAAAAATGACAAGAGAGAAATGTATAATTATTTACAAATTGCTATCCTATGAGGATAACATCAGACCTCTCAACTGAAACAATGCAAAGAAGGAAAACAATAGGAAGACATATTCAAGAAAGACAATTTCAACTAATACTATACCCTGTGAGATTATCCTTCAAATGGGAGGAAAACATAAAATCATTCTCAGATAAAGAAAAACGAAAATAACTCACCAACACTAGACCAGTTGTTCATGAAGTATTGAAGGATATACTATATTAGGAAAACTAATATACTAAGAGACAAATGAAATAAGAGAACAAGAACAATGAGAAAAGTGGCTAACAAAATGTCAGGTTAAGTCTACAAATATCAATAGTTGCACTGAATATTAGTGGATTAAATTCTCTAACTAGAAGACACAGACTGACTGTATAAATTCAACAACAACAACAAAATAAAAACAAGAGTCTTCCATATGCTGCCTACAATAAATACATCACGTGGATAAAGACATACTTAGACTGAAAGTAAAGGGCTGGAAAAAGGTATTCCATGCAAATGAAAATCAAAAAAATACTGGAGTCATGGAACTGATATTAGACAAAATAGACTATGATCAAAACCATAAAAAGAGTTAAAGTAGGACATTATAGGGCCAGCAGGTGGCACTGTGGTTAAGGTACTGTATGCCCACAAGGCTGACAATGGTTTGAGTCCCAGACCTGGCATCTTGCTTTTCTCACCTTTCTCTCTCTCTCTCTCTGTCTCTCTCTTTCTCTCTCTGCCTTAGTGAGTGCAGGTGCCCTTTAGCAAATTAAATAATAATAATAATAAAAATAAATAATTCCTTTTTAAAAAAATACACTGTAATTAAAAGGGCTAATGCACCAAGAAAACTTAACACTTATAAATACTTATGCACTCAACACTAGAGTTCTCAAATACATGAAAAAAAGTCTCCTAGATCTAAAAGGAGAGAGGACAATATGCTAACCAATGGGGATCTCAACATTCCACTGCCCCCTTTGGACAGATCATCTAGACAAAAAATGAGAAATAAACACAAGATTTAAATAATACCATAAATCAAATGGACTTGACAGACATCTGTAGAACTTTCCAACTAACAACCACAAAATACACATTTTTCTGATCTCCATATGAAACATTTCTGAAGATGAACCCCATGATAGGGCACAAAACAATTCTTTACAAATTAAAATGTACAGAAACTATATCCAGCACCTTCTCTGAATACAATGGAAATAAATTTGAGATTAACTGCAGAGAAAACCCTTAAAAATACACAAACACATGGACACTAAACACTGCTGAATGACTTCACAATCACTGAAGAAATTAAGACTGGACACTCCTAAACTGTTGGTGGAAAAGTAAGTTAGTTCAGTCACTATGTAGAACAATATGGAGGTTTCTCAAAAAACCTACATGTAGAACTGCCATCTATTCCAGCAATTCTATTCCTGAGTATCTACCCAAAGGACAGAAATACACTCGTTTGGAAAAACATTTGCACATTTATGTTTTTTGCTGCCTTATTCACAAGTGCTAAGATATGGCATCAACCTAAATGTCTAAGGACAGATAAATGGATTGAAAAAGTATAGCTCATATAAACTATGGAACACTATTCAGTCATAAAAAAACAATGAGACCCTGGCATTTGATAGAAAGTGAACAAATATGAAAGATTTAATGTTAAGTGAAGCAAGACAGACTATAAAAGTGAGGTAGTAGATGTCCCATTTAATATATACTAAATGTCTGCAGTTTATGACAGGAACTGAAAGATTGGAATGTATCAAAGCATGGAGAACAACTGTGGATACTAGAGATAGTGTGGGAAGAGGATGGGCAATGAGGAACAGGAAAGAGGAAATCAAAATACAAAAAGCAATACATTTAATGGACACAGAAATGGGAAATTATCTGGTGATAATAATGTGTATAGTAGTAAGTTTGACTGGACTAATATACAGTGAATTTTTGCTTGGAAAATTCATTTGTGTGCTGTAAAGATAGGCGGTATTGAGACCAGTAGTTGGCATAATGGCTATGTGGCTGGACTCCCATGTAGCTGACCGCATCTTGAGTCCTGAACCTGGTTGCTTAAACACACGCCTGGTGTGTGTGTGTATGTGCCCAAGATCCCGAGAGGAGAATGAAGAAGGGATTGTGGCACTGCCATCCCCCACCCAAATTAATAAAAATGAAATGTTATTTTGTCACTCTGTCACTGATATAAAATACCTCATGAAAATTCCAGTATATTTTCTTTTCAGAGACAAAGGAACGAACAATTTTAAAATTTATCTAGAATGACAAATAATAAATAAGTGTATTAGACAATTTCTGAATTAAATCACTGGAGTAACTGACAATAACAAATATTATAAAACTACAAAGTAGCAATCACAAAGACCAAGAGACCAGAATACAAACTAAATCCAGAAATAAAGTCATATTGAAATAGAAACTGTTAGGCCACCCTGTGGCATGAGGGTTAATGCAGCTGGATCCCACATAGTCAGCCAGAGTTCAAGTCCTGGACACAATAGCTTGAAAAGAAGGCCAGGCTCATGTGCATGTGTGCCCAAAATCCTGAGAGGAGAATGCAGAAGAAAAAAGTGAGGCATGACCATCCCCTGTGATGTAAGATTTCTCTTTCCTTCTTTCCTTCCTTCCTTTCTCTCTCTCTCTTTTTTTTTCAGTGAACAGACATGCCCTGTAGCAAAAACTAAATGACAACAACAAAAACATAATTCAGGCCCAGCTTAGAGGCACATTCAATAGCAAAGGTAACTGCAGTCTTGGAAAACATAGGGCTGACCATGACTTTGGATCCCCTGGCCAGTCTAAAAATAAGCCTGGGTATAAGTGAACATGTCTCAGATTCTGATGAGTTGGAGAGTTGGGGAAACACAGGGTGATAAAACCCTGTATGTGCTTCTCTCTCAATCTTTTGTCAATATGCACACTCTTATGAATAAAATAAAACAAAAATAAAATAAAATAAAATAAAATAAAAATAAAAATGTGATATAAATCTAAGTTTGAAAAATTTTTGGCCACTAATGCTTCCTTTCTTTATTTATATTTTTAGGTTTTTGCCATAGGGCGGATATACTCAGTGGAGAGAAGGATAGTGAGAAATCACCACCTAGGGCAATAGCCACACCAGAGTCCCTCCTCTTCCATTCTCCTCTTGGAATTTTTGGTGCAAATGCACACGTGCCCAGTGTGATTTTCAAGCTGCCAGGTCCAGGACTCAAACAATCAGTTGGCCATGTGGAAGTCCAGTGCCTTAACCACACCACCTGCTGGCCCCAATACTTCACTTCTTGGCAGAGTCAAAATTGAAAAACCCTGAGACTAAATTGATAGAGACATGGCCCTCACCAAAAATCAGCACGAACCACTAGATGTGAAAGTGAAGTCATCTGGAACCAGACTCTCTTGAGGTACCACATGACTAAAGCCTCACTGGCCATCCATCCAACCAGAATAGAAACTGCCCAGCTGAACTCGACCCAAAATGTAGATCCATGGACACCTGAACAAATAAATTGGCTGGTTTTTAGAATATTTAGTTGGTTTCCTTACACAGAAAATGTATAAGAAACAATACATTTAAGCCCCCAGCAAAGTTTTTAACAATATCATGTGAGGGAGAAAGTCTTAAATACATGTCAGATACAATCAATAGAACTTCACAGCCATGTGGTAGGACTTTTGAAGACCTACAAATCAATTATGTATACATTGGTAGATAAAGTTTTAAGATTAAAAAAAAAAAAAAGGCCAGCAAATGGCCTAGTAGTTATGTTGCTAAACTCCACATGGTTGACAATGTTGAATCACCAGACCCTGTGGCTTAAAACTCACAATGAGCACATGTGCATGCATGCCCGAGAGCTCAGGAGTAAAGAGGAGATGGGATTGTGATGTGGCCATCAACACTAGGGAGTGATTTCTTACTTTCCCTATCACTGTCCCTGCCTCTCTCTGATATGCACACACAAATTAAGGCAATAACCACTACACACAAAAAACATTGTTTTAATTAGTAAATCTCCACCCGGGGTGCCGCTATGGCCTCCCAACCGATTTTCTTACTTTCAAATGTGTTAACCAACCAACCTTCCGAGTGGTGTATTTACTTATTCATTTATTTTAATTTGACCAGAGAGAGACATACGGGTGGGTAGTGAGAAGGCAAGCCACCAGGTCTGGGACTTGAACCATGATCAGCCATGTGGAAGTGTCCAGTGCCTTAGCCACCAACCTACCTGCTAGTCCCCATGTATTACATTTTATTTAAATTTTAAAAATTGGTTTGACATAAAAGTGTCATAAAGTCTAAATTTTCTATTTTACATAATATAAAATAGGCTCTTATGGGTCAGCAGGAGACATAGTGGTTAAAGTACTGGATCCCACATGTCTGAGTATGCGGTTCAAATCCCAGACTCAGTGGCATGAAAACCATTCAAGGCACATATGTGAGTGAGTGAATGAGTGAATAACTGGGTATGTGTGTGTAACACTGAACATCCCAGGACAGTGGAGGAGAAGGGATTGCAGAATTGGCCATCCTCTGAGGTTGGGGGACAAAGGTAGAATTCTCATGTATCCACTCTCTAGTGAGTGCACATGCCCTACAGCAAAAATATCTAAAAAGAAAAAAGGCTCTTATAAATTTCCTACAGTATTTATCATCTTAATAACACATTGTTTTCATTAAGTGGGAAGCACATGTCTTATTTACCCTTTCAAACCACATAAATCACAGAATGTGCTGTTGAAGGTATTGAAAGTAATGTTTACATGAACCTCAGTGTCACACACTCTCACACACACACACACACAAAAGTAAACAAATGCTTTATATGATTAAAAGGTGGTAAAAACTGGTAACACTAGCCAGAACAACAGAATGTCTAGCATCTACCAATACCCAGCTGTCATCTCAACCAGGCTGCAAGAAAATTTCTGTGCAAACAAGTAGCATGAGCTAATAATTGATTTCTACTGAGGGGAGTGAATGATTTTTATGAAAGGCTTGAATATACTGACTCCATTTGTCTCCTACCCTCCATTCTGTGGACTCCTCGTCCTATCTACCTAACTAGAGATCTTACTCTTCTCTCATCAGGATCCTGTAGCAGAGCTGCAAACTGAACTCCTGGTTGTCAGATGCCCTGGCTCCTCAACCTGAAGCAGGAGAACCTGCATTTTGAACTCTTTATATTGGAAATTTGCTTTCTTCTTTTTGCCTAGAGTAAACAGAAGGATTAACATTCCTATTGTCTTTCTAGATAATCCAAAACTCCCTACCTGAAATACCTTGCCTGGAGTCATGAAGACCATTAAGATCCCATTGTGTTTAGACGAAGTACTGGAAAGTGCTGTTAGTGATTCTTAACCCTCTTGACCTGGCTTTAGTGACTGCTTTCCATTGGAATTTCCTTTCCGTTTCTTCTCTGCCCTTCCTCAATGGTTACTGTTCCTGTCACATCAACTCAAAAGTGGTTTTTATAGTATTCTCAACTGGATTGGTCTGAGTAGTTCATGATGGGTAAAGTCTTCTTACAGGCAAAATGAGAATGATTGACTGTTTAAAAAAATTGGAATAATAATAATAATGAATGGGAAAAACAATGAAGAGATATTGAATGATGAAATGGGGAGATTAATGTCTCTGAACTGACTGACAGGCATGGGATTCCCTTTTGAAAAAGCAATGTAATACACTGTAAAGTTGTATGTAATCCAATGTAATATAAACAAGATTATGATGATAATAAAAATAAATAAATTTTAAATAAATAAATACCAACTGTAAAAAAAAGAAAGGTGTTTATTTTTCCTTCATAAACAACCTTCTCCCTGCACTCAGGGCTGCGGGGTCTTTGAGAGACATGAGAGCTCCCGCAGTCACTAGTAATAACGACTCCTATAACTTGACTATGACTGGGTGCCCTCTCCTTTCTCACTGATCAAAATATAACAAACCGACCTCGTGCCCAGCTTGGACTGGGTCACCCCATTCCGGAGCTTCTGGAATCCCCTTTGTACACCTAAATGCACACACCCACCTTCTGACAAAGCAGCTACTGAAAGCAAAGCCCAGGTCACCTCTTTCCTCACCCCAGAACTGCACACCCAGACGCTCCTGTCGCTCTCCCCACCCAGCCCCGACCAGGGGCTGCACCTTCCCTCAGGCGCCCCTCCCCCTCCACCCAACCTTCCCCCACGTTTCTCCTCCCACCAAGGAAGAGGGGCACCTTTCCACTACTAGGGTCCTCAAAACCCGCAAACCTCCTCCTCCACACTCAGACTCACCGTCATGGACACCGTGTCCGGCAGAGCGCGGTCAGCACAGCGGCAGGTTCTCCCCAGCGACCACGTGGCAGGAACTGAGCACCACAGGCGGAGAGGGAATCTGAAAAAGCCGCCCTCCTCGGCCTGTGCTGATGACGTCATCGGAGCAGAGACTACATTTCCCACAAAGCTCTGCGATCCTGGGTTAGGCACCCAAGAGGACTTTTGTTTGTGTTCACTGGGGAGAATTTTGTTACCAGGAGACCAGAACCTGACTGGAGAAGAATGGTCTCTATCCACGTGAGTGAGGGACAGGATCCTGGATCTTTATTAAATCCTGAACTCTTCCTTTCCCAGAGACATAGATACCATCCAAGAATTTTCTTATATCCTTATTTTTAACTATAGTGGCTTGCTGTATCAAAGCACCTGAATTTGAAACAAGTTCAATATCATTGACTTTAAGGAGGATCAACTCATCTCTCTGGACTTGAGATACTGAACAAACACCTGGCCTCATTCTAACCCTACAGATGTATTTTTCACCCAAGAAATTTCAGATTTCAACAAGAGACCATTCATGTGAATAATAATGACGTTGATGGGGAAATGAGCATACACAGACCTCATCTTGTAGTGGAAGTCCAATAAAACACCCTTGATTCACGTTCTGGATGTGAACACAGATATCACAAATGATAGCCAGTTCCTTTCTGTTTCCCCACCATTTGTCAACCTATGACTTCTTCTTTTTTCTTTCCAAGGAGACTGAGTTCAACGTTGACGTGATTGAAGTCCCTCTGCAGGCTTCCTCTGAGTCCCTTCACAAGGGTCCCTTCACAATAACTGTGCATCCCTTCAGGGTGATGTCAACATTCTCAGGAATGTCAAAGGTCTGATTGCTGAGAACTGTCTTCATTCTCATAGTAGACACAGCAAAAAGCTATTGTTATTATTTTTTAATTTGACTAGAGAAACAGAGAGAGAGAGAGAGAGAGAGTGAGAAAGCAAGCTGACAGGTACCAAACTTGAACCACAGTCAGCCATTCAGCCATCTGGGAGTCCAGTGTCTTTAATCACCAGGCCACCTGCTGCCGCCAAACTGCCCATCCTGATTCATCAGGGTTAATGTTAGACTGGAGTGGTGAAATGAGGGGATGGTGTGAATAGTGGGTGAAGATTGGGGTAAGAGATGTGATCTTGTTCAACACCCATTTCTCTTCTATTTTTTTCTTGTGACATGTCCTGCCAAGTTCAAATTCCTGTATCTTCTCTGATGCTTTATGTGTCTTTCAGTGACTCTGTTCTATATTCACAAAGAACTTAGTCTTGATCACCACAATACTCTCTTATCTTCTAGTTTTGAATAGTGGGTGAAGATTGGGGTAAGAGATGTGATCTTGTTCAACACCCATTTCTCTTCTATTTTTTTCTTGTGACATGTCCTGCCAAGTTCAAATTCCTGTATCTTCTCTGATGCTTTATGTGTCTTTCAGTGACTCTGTTCTATATTCACAAAGAACTTAGTCTTGATCACCACAATACTCTCTTATCTTCTAGTTTTGAATCCCAGGCCTCCCTTCCTCCCACCCTTGGATACCTTGTCTCTCTTAAACACATATTGTATGTTATAGGGGGTATTTACATACAAAATGTCAGGGGGTGAGTGGGGGAATCAATCCCTGATATTACCTCCTCTAATATACAGTGTACTTTCTTTTTGTGGGCTTCAGTTTTATGCATCTTTCTTTATTCATTTTTTTTTCTGGAGAGATTTTTGCTATAGGGCATGTGTGCTCACCAAAGAGACAGAGAGAAAGAGAGAAATCACCCACCAGGAAGGATAGCCAAACCACAATTTTTTCTCTTCCATTCTCCTCTTAGGATCCTGGGCATGCATGTACACGCGTCTGGTGTGAGTTTAAGCCACCAGATCTGGAACTTGAACCATGGTTGACTACATGGGAGTCCAGCTGCTGTGCCATTACACCAACTGCTGGTCTCTATTTTTGAATTAGTTTAGGGGCTGGCAAGTAGTGTGGTTAAGGCATTGGATTCCCACATTGCCAAACACAGTTTGAATCTTGGACCTGGGAGGTTGCTTTCTCACTTTCCTTTTCTCTCTATCTCTCTCTGGTCAAATTTAAAAGTAATAACAAATAAAATAAATAATGCTTACCCCCAAAAAAGAGAGTGGAGACAATAATACACATTTGGATGTGTAGACCTCACCTTGGACTCACCTGTAGTAATAATAGACTAAGAAACAATCTCTATCCTTTCTAGAATGGTAATTTTTTCAGAAACATGGAAATTGATCTCATAATTGTGAATTATTTCCAATATTAGCCATGTATTATGGTTTTAAGGATTCAAGTTTATCCTTCTTTTGTTAAAACTATTCCTAACGGAATAATTGGTCTAAGGGACCAACTCCATGTAGTTAAGGCAGCTAGATCCCAATGACAGACTGTATGGTTCAAGTCCTGGATCTGGCTTGAGGAGCATGTGGTGTGCATAAAAATCATAGCAAATATCTCAAAAGGAGGAAGAGATAGAGGGGAAGGGATTGCAACATGACTATGGTCCATTTGGGGTGCTTTCTCACTTTCCATTTTCTTTTTCGCTTCAGTGAATGAACATATCCTTTGGTAAAATTACTTTTGCGCTTTTCCTGTCTCACTTCTCTTTCATTGGTAATTTTCTTAGTACTACTTTCCAATTAGCCTATTCTCTGATTATTCAGCCCTGCTCCTGGTATTTTTATCTGTGCATATAATGTAAAAATTTTATTTAAGTTACTACATCTTTTATTTTAATAAATTCTCATTTTTTATGTATTATATTTATTTCTTATTCATTTACATTGACTTGTTTTTTGTTTACATGTGCTCAACAGAGAGAGAAAGAGACAGAGAGATAGAGGGAAGGGGAGAAACCAACCCTTGGGGCATGATGGCTACACTGCAGTTTCTTTCCCATTCTTCTCTTGAGATTTTGAGTAGTCATGCACATGCACCCAGCATGATTTTTAAGCCACTGAGTCTGGGACTCCAACCCCAGTGCCTTATCCTTTATGCTGCCTGCTTCTGACTTGTTCTGTTTTGTTTATTTCACCATATTTCATCCTATTTGTATGGTATTATTTCCTTTATTTCTTTGAGGAACTTAAATATATTTAATGTAAGTTCATAATGAGATTGCCCTGCTAGTGTTATTTTTTCCTAAGTGAATTTATCTACCAAGTGGTGATTATTGGGCTTTCCTTTATACTTTTAATTTTCCTCATGGAATTTTAATTTACCAAATTAAATTTAAGAATTTTTCTCCCTATTTAGTTTTTTTTTTTTTTTCTCATTCCACTGGCTTCCAAGAAATTTCATTCCAAGGTTTGGTATAGTTTTTAAAATTGTAAATCATGTCTAGAGTTACTCAAGACGTGGATTTCTCATTTCAAGGTCCAAGGTGTTATTTCTCAAACCAGATTCATTCAGTTCTCCCCAGCCCCATATGGATGTCAGGAACCTTGACTCTTCATCTACACTTATCTTTTCCTTGTAAATTAGTCTATGTAATCTAGAAGCCAACAATAAGATTTCTTGTTGGGAAACAGAAAACCAGAATTTCAGATACCAAATGAGGAAAGAAGAGAAAAATTCAGTATTTCGAGGTTTTTTTTTGTGTGTGTTCACCCTGAACTGTGTAAGGATCTGTTTTTCTTTTCTTTTTAGAGATATTTTTGCTATAGGACATGTGCACTCACCAGAGAAGACAGAAAAAGAGAGACAGAAAGCAAGAAATCGCACTCCTTTGAAGGGCATGTCCATGCAGCAATCCCTTCTTCATTCTCCTCTTGGGATTTTGGGCATGCATGCACATGTGCCTGGCAGGAGTTTTAAGCCACTGAGTCTGGGACTCAAACCATGGTCAATTACATCGGAATCCAGTGATGTAACCATTATGCCATCTTCTGGTCCCAGGATCTATTTTTTTTCTTAAAAGATTAGTGGGAAAATACCAGATATGCCTGACCCCCAACATCTTTTGAAAGTCTTTTCTCCCACATTAGGTCTCTTAATCCCCATAATCTCCAATACATGTGTCAATTCCTTGTAATAATATCTCTGATCTCTCATATATTTCAATGTCTCCATCAGCTCTATGTGGCAGGGGCCATCTGACCATAGAAAACCACTATAACTGAAAGGGATCTGCCACCTGTAGCTCCCCAGGGGATTAATTCTCTATTTCTCTCTCTCTCTTTGTTTTACTCTGGTGAGTACTCACACCCTATAGTAAAAAATAAACTAAAAATAAAACTTAAGAACCAATTAAAAAAAAAAGAGTTCTGATTGTATAAAAATCTTTAGTCTAACATGCTTTATTAACAAATCAGGGAATGAGTAGATAGTGGAGCAGTTAAGTAATTCTCACTTGGCTGATTGTAGTTTGAGTCCTGAACTTGGTGGTTTCAAAATTATGCTGGGCACATATAAATGTGGTCCCAGTTTCCCAAAAAGAAAATGTAGGAGAAAGGATTGCAGCATGACCATACCTTCTTGGGGGGGGGGTGAATTCTCACTTTTCCTTTCATGGTGTCTCTCTCTCTCTCTCAATGGTACAAACATTATGACAACAACTTTTAAAAAAAGGAAAGAAAAAACACTGTAAATGTGTAAATTAAGGTTGCAGTTTAAGAAATTAACAGCAGAATAATTACACAGAGAATCAAGAAACAATTAAAGACAATATATGTCCTCCCACCCTTGGATACCTTGTCTCTCTTAAACACATATTGTATGTTATAGGGGGTATTTACATACAAAATGTCAGGGGGTGAGTGGGGGAATCAATCCCTGATATTACCTCCTCTAATATACAGTGTACTTTCTTTTTGTGGGCTTCAGTTTTATGCATCTTTCTTTATTCATTTTTTTTTCTGGAGAGATTTTTGCTATAGGGCATGTGTGCTCACCAAAGAGACAGAGAGAAAGAGAGAAATCACCCACCAGGAAGGATAGCCAAACCACAATTTTTTCTCTTCCATTCTCCTCTTAGGATCCTGGGCATGCATGTACACGCGTCTGGTGTGAGTTTAAGCCACCAGATCTGGAACTTGAACCATGGTTGACTACATGGGAGTCCAGCTGCTGGTCCCAGTTTTCTGCATTTTAAAATGGAGACAATAGGGGCTGGCAAGTAGTGTGGTTAAGGCATTGGATTCCCACATTGCCAAACACAGTTTGAATCTTGGACCTGGGAGGTTGCTTTCTCACTTTCCTTTTCTCTCTATCTCTCTCTGGTCAAATTTAAAAGTAATAACAAATAAAATAAATAATGCTTACCCCCAAAAAAGAGAGTGGAGACAATAATACACATTTGGATGTGTAGACCTCACCTTGGACTCACCTGTAGTAATAATAGACTAAGAAACAATCTCTATCCTTTCTAGAATGGTAATTTTTTCAGAAACATGGAAATTGATCTCATAATTGTGAATTATTTCCAATATTAGCCATGTATTATGGTTTTAAGGATTCAAGTTTATCCTTCTTTTGTTAAAACTATTCCTAACGGAATAATTGGTCTAAGGGACCAACTCCATGTAGTTAAGGCAGCTAGATCCCAATGACAGACTGTATGGTTCAAGTCCTGGATCTGGCTTGAGGAGCATGTGGTGTGCATAAAAATCATAGCAAATATCTCAAAAGGAGGAAGAGATAGAGGGGAAGGGATTGCAACATGACTATGGTCCATTTGGGGTGCTTTCTCACTTTCCATTTTCTTTTTCGCTTCAGTGAATGAACATATCCTTTGGTAAAATTACTTTTGCGCTTTTCCTGTCTCACTTCTCTTTCATTGGTAATTTTCTTAGTACTACTTTCCAATTAGCCTATTCTCTGATTATTCAGCCCTGCTCCTGGTATTTTTATCTGTGCATATAATGTAAAAATTTTATTTAAGTTACTACATCTTTTATTTTAATAAATTCTCATTTTTTATGTATTATATTTATTTCTTATTCATTTACATTGACTTGTTTTTTGTTTACATGTGCTCAACAGAGAGAGAAAGAGACAGAGAGATAGAGGGAAGGGGAGAAACCAACCCTTGGGGCATGATGGCTACACTGCAGTTTCTTTCCCATTCTTCTCTTGAGATTTTGAGTAGTCATGCACATGCACCCAGCATGATTTTTAAGCCACTGAGTCTGGGACTCCAACCCCAGTGCCTTATCCTTTATGCTGCCTGCTTCTGACTTGTTCTGTTTTGTTTATTTCACCATATTTCATCCTATTTGTATGGTATTATTTCCTTTATTTCTTTGAGGAACTTAAATATATTTAATGTAAGTTCATAATGAGATTGCCCTGCTAGTGTTATTTTTTCCTAAGTGAATTTATCTACCAAGTGGTGATTATTGGGCTTTCCTTTATACTTTTAATTTTCCTCATGGAATTTTAATTTACCAAATTAAATTTAAGAATTTTTCTCCCTATTTAGTTTTTTTTTTTTTTTCTCATTCCACTGGCTTCCAAGAAATTTCATTCCAAGGTTTGGTATAGTTTTTAAAATTGTAAATCATGTCTAGAGTTACTCAAGACGTGGATTTCTCATTTCAAGGTCCAAGGTGTTATTTCTCAAACCAGATTCATTCAGTTCTCCCCAGCCCCATATGGATGTCAGGAACCTTGACTCTTCATCTACACTTATCTTTTCCTTGTAAATTAGTCTATGTAATCTAGAAGCCAACAATAAGATTTCTTGTTGGGAAACAGAAAACCAGAATTTCAGATACCAAATGAGGAAAGAAGAGAAAAATTCAGTATTTCGAGGTTTTTTTTTGTGTGTGTTCACCCTGAACTGCGTATAATAATGACGTTGATGGGGAAATGAGCATACACAGACCTCATCTTGTAGTGGAAGTCCAATAAAACACCCTTGATTCACGTTCTGGATGTGAACACAGATATCACAAATGATAGCCAGTTCCTTTCTGTTTCCCCACCATTTGTCAACCTATGACTTCTTCTTTTTTCTTTCCAAGGAGACTGAGTTCAACGTTGACGTGATTGAAGTCCCTCTGCAGGCTTCCTCTGAGTCCCTTCACAAGGGTCCCTTCACAATAACTGTGCATCCCTTCAGGGTGATGTCAACATTCTCAGGAATGTCAAAGGTCTGATTGCTGAGAACTGTCTTCATTCTCATAGTAGACACAGCAAAAAGCTATTGTTATTATTTTTTAATTTGACTAGAGAAACAGAGAGAGAGAGAGAGAGAGAGTGAGAAAGCAAGCTGACAGGTACCAAACTTGAACCACAGTCAGCCATTCAGCCATCTGGGAGTCCAGTGTCTTTAATCACCAGGCCACCTGCTGCCGCCAAACTGCCCATCCTGATTCATCAGGGTTAATGTTAGACTGGAGTGGTGAAATGAGGGGATGGTGTGAATAGTGGGTGAAGATTGGGGTAAGAGATGTGATCTTGTTCAACACCCATTTCTCTTCTATTTTTTTCTTGTGACATGTCCTGCCAAGTTCAAATTCCTGTATCTTCTCTGATGCTTTATGTGTCTTTCAGTGACTCTGTTCTATATTCACAAAGAACTTAGTCTTGATCACCACAATACTCTCTTATCTTCTAGTTTTGAATCCCAGGCCTCCCTTCCTCCCACCCTTGGATACCTTGTCTCTCTTAAACACATATTGTATGTTATAGGGGGTATTTACATACAAAATGTCAGGGGGTGAGTGGGGGAATCAATCCCTGATATTACCTCCTCTAATATACAGTGTACTTTCTTTTTGTGGGCTTCAGTTTTATGCATCTTTCTTTATTCATTTTTTTTTCTGGAGAGATTTTTGCTATAGGGCATGTGTGCTCACCAAAGAGACAGAGAGAAAGAGAGAAATCACCCACCAGGAAGGATAGCCAAACCACAATTTTTTCTCTTCCATTCTCCTCTTAGGATCCTGGGCATGCATGTACACGCGTCTGGTGTGAGTTTAAGCCACCAGATCTGGAACTTGAACCATGGTTGACTACATGGGAGTCCAGCTGCTGGTCCCAGTTTTCTGCATTTTAAAATGGAGACAATAGGGGCTGGCAAGTAGTGTGGTTAAGGCATTGGATTCCCACATTGCCAAACACAGTTTGAATCTTGGACCTGGGAGGTTGCTTTCTCACTTTCCTTTTCTCTCTATCTCTCTCTGGTCAAATTTAAAAGTAATAACAAATAAAATAAATAATGCTTACCCCCAAAAAAGAGAGTGGAGACAATAATACACATTTGGATGTGTAGACCTCACCTTGGACTCACCTGTAGTAATAATAGACTAAGAAACAATCTCTATCCTTTCTAGAATGGTAATTTTTTCAGAAACATGGAAATTGATCTCATAATTGTGAATTATTTCCAATATTAGCCATGTATTATGGTTTTAAGGATTCAAGTTTATCCTTCTTTTGTTAAAACTATTCCTAACGGAATAATTGGTCTAAGGGACCAACTCCATGTAGTTAAGGCAGCTAGATCCCAATGACAGACTGTATGGTTCAAGTCCTGGATCTGGCTTGAGGAGCATGTGGTGTGCATAAAAATCATAGCAAATATCTCAAAAGGAGGAAGAGATAGAGGGGAAGGGATTGCAACATGACTATGGTCCATTTGGGGTGCTTTCTCACTTTCCATTTTCTTTTTCGCTTCAGTGAATGAACATATCCTTTGGTAAAATTACTTTTGCGCTTTTCCTGTCTCACTTCTCTTTCATTGGTAATTTTCTTAGTACTACTTTCCAATTAGCCTATTCTCTGATTATTCAGCCCTGCTCCTGGTATTTTTATCTGTGCATATAATGTAAAAATTTTATTTAAGTTACTACATCTTTTATTTTAATAAATTCTCATTTTTTATGTATTATATTTATTTCTTATTCATTTACATTGACTTGTTTTTTGTTTACATGTGCTCAACAGAGAGAGAAAGAGACAGAGAGATAGAGGGAAGGGGAGAAACCAACCCTTGGGGCATGATGGCTACACTGCAGTTTCTTTCCCATTCTTCTCTTGAGATTTTGAGTAGTCATGCACATGCACCCAGCATGATTTTTAAGCCACTGAGTCTGGGACTCCAACCCCAGTGCCTTATCCTTTATGCTGCCTGCTTCTGACTTGTTCTGTTTTGTTTATTTCACCATATTTCATCCTATTTGTATGGTATTATTTCCTTTATTTCTTTGAGGAACTTAAATATATTTAATGTAAGTTCATAATGAGATTGCCCTGCTAGTGTTATTTTTTCCTAAGTGAATTTATCTACCAAGTGGTGATTATTGGGCTTTCCTTTATACTTTTAATTTTCCTCATGGAATTTTAATTTACCAAATTAAATTTAAGAATTTTTCTCCCTATTTAGTTTTTTTTTTTTTTTCTCCTTCCACTGGCTTCCAGGAAATTTCATTCAAAGGTTTGGTATAGTTTTTAAAATTGTAAATCATGTCTAGAGTTACTCAAGACGTGGATTTCTCATTTCAAGGTCCAAGGTGTTATTTCTCAAACCAGATTCATTCAGTTCTCCCCAGCCCCATATGGATGTCAGGAACCTTGACTCTTCATCTACACTTATCTTTTCCTTGTAAATTAGTCTATGTAATCTAGAAGCCAACAATAAGATTTCTTGTTGGGAAACAGAAAACCAGAATTTCAGATACCAAATGAGGAAAGAAGAGAAAAATTCAGTATTTCGAGGTTTTTTTTTGTGTGTGTTCACCCTGAACTGTGTAAGGATCTGTTTTTCTTTTCTTTTTAGAGATATTTTTGCTATAGGACATGTGCACTCACCAGAGAAGACAGAAAAAGAGAGACAGAAAGCAAGAAATCGCACTCCTTTGAAGGGCATGTCCATGCAGCAATCCCTTCTTCATTCTCCTCTTGGGATTTTGGGCATGCATGCACATGTGCCTGGCAGGAGTTTTAAGCCACTGAGTCTGGGACTCAAACCATGGTCAATTACATCGGAATCCAGTGATGTAACCATTATGCCATCTTCTGGTCCCAGGATCTATTTTTTTTCTTAAAAGATTAGTGGGAAAATACCAGATATGCCTGACCCCCAACATCTTTTGAAAGCCTTTTCTCCCACATTAGGTCTCTTAATCCCCATAATCTCCAATACATGTGTCAATTCCTTGTAATAATATCTCTGATCTCTCATATATTTCAATGTCTCCATCAGCTCTATGTGGCAGGGGCCATCTGACCATAGAAAACCACTATAACTGAAAGGGATCTGCCACCTGTAGCTCCCCAGGGGATTAATTCTCTATTTCTCTCTCTCTCTTTGTTTTACTCTGGTGAGTACTCACACCCTATAGTAAAAAATAAACTAAAAATAAAACTTAAGAACCAATTAAAAAAAAAAGAGTTCTGATTGTATAAAAATCTTTAGTCTAACATGCTTTATTAACAAATCAGGGAATGAGTAGATAGTGGAGCAGTTAAGTAATTCTCACTTGGCTGATTGTAGTTTGAGTCCTGAACTTGGTGGTTTCAAAATTATGCTGGGCACATATAAATGTGGTCCCAGTTTCCCAAAAAGAAAATGTAGGAGAAAGGATTGCAGCATGACCATACCTTCTTGGGGGGGGGGTGAATTCTCACTTTTCCTTTCATGGTGTCTCTCTCTCTCTCTCAATGGTACAAACATTATGACAACAACTTTTAAAAAAAGGAAAGAAAAAACACTGTAAATGTGTAAATTAAGGTTGCAGTTTAAGAAATTAACAGCAGAATAATTACACAGAGAATCAAGAAACAATTAAAGACAATATATGAAACTAATTTAATAACCAAAAAATAAGCTATTTTTAAAACTCAAAACATATTTTTGCAAATATTCTTTTAAAAACTGAGAATTTCTAATGGGAAAAGGAAAAATTATGAAGACCAATTAACTACAGAGAAAAACGTTTTTTACAAACTTGTAAAATGACTTGATGCTGCCAATAATTGAGTAGAAGATTTGAATTAAATATTTAATTTTGAACTAAAACATATTTAACAGCAATTTTTTTAGAGTTGACATAATAGTGTATAAAATATAGAAAAGGCCACCTAAAAGTACCTGAAATGTGCCAAATGTTTGAAAAACTATCAAGCCAGACACTATTTATAGTTTCTCTGTTTCTTGAAAATGAATTATCTATTTAATATTATTTATTATTATCATTTTGTTTTTCATTTGCAAAAGACATGTGTGCTCACCAGAGAGACAGAGAGGAGTGAGGAGAAAGCAAGAAATCAAGCCACCAGTTTTCGGACTCAAACTGTGTGTTGGTTATGTGTGAGTCCAGGGCCTTAAACGCCATGCCACATCTGGTCCTGAGAAGTGCTATTTAAATGTTCCAGAACATAGGAAAAAAATAAGAAATGCTTCATTCATGGTTTCTGGAATAGAAACAAGGTGACATGTGGAATATACCCAATTCTAGGACGGTTATGAAGGTGAATGTACACATGGTGAATGTAACTCATAATTGAGTACTATTCAATCTAATACTGCCAAAAGACTATGATACTAGTTTTCATTACAGAAAATGTGAACTATTTCAGGTGATAAACATAATTATGGCCTTAGTCCAATTGTTCATGTTATATTTAAAAATCCTAAAACTATTTTGTATTTTATAAATATGCATATCTCTAATTTGTCTCTATATAAATTTTTATATGTATAAATATAGTGAATGTGTGCACGTTTTAGTCATATTCTTAAAGAAATATGTTATCTTCTCCATATATTAATGATCCTCCTTTAAAATCACTTCTGTTCAGACAATAATGTCATCATCTAGTTAAATGACAACTTGTCTCACTCACAAGGCCTTCAAAGTCACTCTTCATTGTTTGGACACTATCTGCTTAATCAGAGTGAAAAATAATTTCAAAAGTTTCTGGAGCCCTTGGAATATTATTCACACAAGCTCTGTGTACCAGTGCAGGAGAATCTCCGGGCCAATAATTTATGTCTTGTGGCTTGACTGAAGAATTTACCCTGAATCACATGACTTGACTATATTTTCTAATCCTGTCTCCTCTGTTTAGATACCGATGGAAGAACTACCAATTTGTATTGGCCTTTCACTTTGCCATTGAGGAAATTATTAAGAGTCCCCATTTGCTCCCCAACCTTTCCCTCAGTTATGATTTCTACAATGCATTTCCCAGTGACAAAAGAACTTTAGAAAGTGTTCTATTTTTGCCCACTGGAGGGAATCAGTCCCTGCTAAATTACAATTGCCAGACACAGAAACAACCTGTTGCTATCATTGCTGGAAATATGCCCATATTTTCAACCCAAGTTGGAACCCTATTGGAGCTCTACAAAAGTCCACAGGTAAGTGGATTATCAGGGAATTAGAATTGGATAGCTCCTAATGTAATCCTTTTACATCTGAGCAAATAAAATGTGGAAGCTGGATTTACATAACCTTGGAGGCCCTCAGAACTTCTCTTGGTTGTTTGAACACAATTTGCTTAAACAGAGGGAAAAAAGGGACAGGTTCTTTCCTGGGTCATGAGATTATTAACAGTACAAGGATGAGAAAGAAAAAGAGCAGTGGTAGATAAGCTGGTGATATGTGCTTGCATGCCCAAAACCTTAACGTTAGAAGAGATATTGGCATGACCGCCCCCTATGGGGGTGATTTCTCACAATCGCTCTCTATCTCTCTGTGGCAAGCACACACGATTTAATTTGCCCTCTGACAAATTAAAAATAAAAATAAGTAAAGTCTGTTAAGTTCCACCTATGTTTCTTTCCATAGGCATGACATCCAAACCCCAGTGACGGGAATATTGATAGTTCTTTTAAAGATGCCTCCTAAAAACTGCACACAAAATAAAGAACCACCCTATCTTAGGACAGGACAATATTAGAAGGCATTCAGAGGACAATTGGACACAAAAATATAAAAGCCTTTGCATTCATTATCACTTAGGACAAGTAAATAATATTCCAGCACTGGAGATTCTCCAAACTGTCTTTGGTTCAGTTCCCCCAACTGAGGTTTACCAGCTCCCTCTGCTCTTCCTCACATCCATGCAGGTGAAATCCCTTGAAAGCACTTCCAGTTACTCTCAGCAGGACAACTCTCCAGCTCAGAGGTTTTTCCAAAGAAATTGTCTTATAAAACTTTCAGGAAACTTTATTGGTAAACACAGCATTAGCATAGGATAATTGTTGTTGAAAAAATTTATTTTAAAAATATCATAGAGGCTATATGTTTGTGTTTTTTTTTAGAGTGTCTAAATATCTTTTTTTTAACAGTTATAAACAAAACTTTAATTTTATCAAATTTTTCAGCTCTAAGACTCTTTCAGTATGACTGAAACCTTCAGCAACATGCTGTAGACTTGCAGTTTCTTTTTTTTTCCCAATTTATTTATTTGCATTCATTCACTGTACATCATTACAGCATAAAAAATGAGATTTTCCATCTAGAGTACACTGTATATTGTCTCAATCAAGCACGTCAACAAATATGTTATTCTTAGCAAATGATCTCCCATTTCTTGTTTTCTGTATGTTTTGCTT
>NW_006204775.1:35496-40230 GCF_000334495.1 Tupaia belangeri chinensis
AGGAATTATTACCAAAAAAAAAAAAAAGGGAAGACAGAAGCAGGGAGAGACAGGAACTGAGAGACAGAGAGAGAAGGCTGGGGGTGCAGAGGGGTGCTCCCTACCGCTAGCTCATTTGTTGGAAGCTGAATTATTAGTAGAAAATCTTCATTCCCTTAAAAATCTAGTTCACTGTAGCCATGTGGAACCTTGTCTTCTGCCGCTAGCTCGTTTGTTGGAGGCTGAATTATTCTATGTTTGTGTTTTAATGACAATATAGTTTATGCTGTATTGATAAGATACAGTATGAAAAACTCAATACAGTATTTTTTCTCAGAGTTTATATTTTAAATTTGGCATCGAGGGAAGGAAGCCTCTGATACACATTGTCACATGGGCCCAGTGTGGTAAAATCACTATCATCTTCTTGCACCATCTTCATAAACTTTATACATACATTAGTTCCCACTGTAGACAATAAAGAATGTATTGAACCTTATAGTTTTTCTCTCATGATTTGGTCTGGAAGTGATATTGTTATCTGTACTAGTCACATGTCCCTTCTCAAAAAGAAAAAAAGAGGGGGGGGATTGAAAATAGTCTCCTAATGGTCATATTGACTGAATAGAATCATTTCCACAGCATGAAATTTCTTCGCTCAATATTATATTCTATTGTCTTAAAAGTAGAGAATTATCTCCTCCCAGTTTAAGTGGGAAAATTTTTTTAAAAGTACACCAAAGTCAGAATCAGATTATTTTCATTTTTTTCTTTGCAGATTCAAAAATTCTGTATTTTTCAAAATAAAAATCAGACACTTCTTAGAGACAATATAAACAAGAGTTACAAAAGTATTTTCCCAGGCATAAGCATATATAGATTCATTAATTATACACATAGGGTTACAAGTGTGCTTGCAAAAAAATTAACTGGAAATATACACAAAGTTCTTGACATGAACACTGTGTAGTGTTACAATTCTATATTCAAACTAGGAACATTGACAGTATGTTAAATTCACTTACAAGTAGACAAAATGCAAAATACACTTCATCTTTCTTTAAAAAAGGAAGGGCAATTCCCACTTTCCAACGTGAGGGGCTCTGATTGCAAGAACTAGGGCAGAGTGAAATTTTTGCATGCCCTTTTGACTTAGGGTTAAAAAAAATAGTGTGTGAAATGAATCATCTAAATAATATTTAGAAGGGCACCCACCGACTTCACTGGCAAATCCATCCAGCCCCCAGAAATGCTCTGGTGCAGTCTGTGATGAGCAAATGGCTGCTCCAAGATTCCTCCCTGCTTCAGAAACGGAATCAGATCCCTGCATGGGAAAGCTTTTGTAAATTTAATTTTATTACACATAACATGTACTAGTTATTTTTTAATTAACTGACTGCCCTGCTGCTTTATGGTGTACTGGACACTTGTACATAGGTGATCAATGTACTTGGGAGGCCACATATTTTTCTCAATGTTGTATCTATATTCCACATGTAAAAAGTTTCAGGGTAGTTTAATTTAAAATTTTTTAAGGTAGTTAGTTTAATAAAAAATATTTTAATGAGAAAAAATGTTTTTAACTCATTTGCCTTACCAGCAAGTTTTGCAGTGAGGTTATTTATTTTTTTTAATTAGGTCACATATGGTCCTTTTGATCCCATCCTAAGTGATAAAGACTAATTTCTATCAGTTTATCAGATGGCCACCAAGGACAGCTCTCTGGCTCATGGAATCATCTGATTGTTGCTGCATTTTGGCTGGACGTGGGTGGCACTCTTTATATCCGATGATATGCAAGGGGAGCTGTTCCTCCAGGATGTAAAGGCAAAGATGACAGAAAAGGATATCTGTGTGGCCTTTACAGAAAAGCTCACTGCCACAAAAGGTGTCGTTTTAGATCGTGACTTCCTTGTTGTGCAGAGGATCAGAGTTTCATCTGCAAATGTGTATATAATACATGGTGATGAGGGGAGTGTCTGGTACCTGGGATTGGAACCAAAGTTCTATTTAATTTTGGGAAAAGTATGGGTTATGAGAAATCTCTACTCCTCAGCATGGAAAACTATTTTACCTGATTTTCATTATTCTTGTCCATATTTTTTTCATGGAAGTCTCTTATTTTCAAACCAGAGAAGAAAAATTCCTGGCTTTAAACAATTTCTCCAGACAGCCAACCCTTTCCAATACCCAGAAGATTTTTATTTAGTAAACTCTGGGTTAAGTTTTTTCAATGCTCACTTACTGGATCAATATGTAGCAAACTTGGAGACTGCTGACCAAATTCTTCCATAGAGTTGCTACCACCTAATTTTGACATGATGACAACATCTGACTCCAGCTTTTATATCTATCATGCTGTGCATGTAGTGTCCCAAGTTCTTGATAAGATGCTTTTGTAAAAAAAGAGAAATGGGATCTGTAGGAGATGCACACAAGTCTATTCTTTCCTGGCAGGCAAACATTCATCACAAGCACCTGATGATATTTGGAGGCATTATCTTTTTCATTTTTTAAAAAAATATTTCTGCCATAGATCATGTTCTCTCACCAGAGGGAGATATTGAGAGAGAAAGAGAAATGTCTCTCCAGGGAATATGGCATTCCACAATCCTTTCTCCTCCATTCTCCTCCTGTGATTTATCACACACATTTATGCCTGGCATGATTTTCAACCTTACAGGTCTGAGATTCAGACCATGGTCAGTCATGTGGGAATCCTCATTTCCTGTCATATAACCTCTGGCCCCTGAAATTTTTTATTTAATTAATTAATTTATTTTAATTTTTTCCCTTAGGGCAAGTGTGCACACCAGGAAAGAGTAAGACAGAGAGGAGAACAGTGGGAAATCAACTTTTGTGGAGATGATCATGCTCCATCCAATCCCTTCTTCTCTATGCTCCTTTCAGGATTTTGGACATGCACGCAGACATGCCTGGCATGATTTTCAAGCCACTGGATCAAAACTTAAATCATGGTAGGTCATGAGGAAATCCACTCACCATAACCACCAAGCCATAATCCTAGGTATATTTTTTTGTGGTATTGAAAAGAATCTATTTAGTGAATAATCCTCTTTCTCTAAAGTGAGCTCTCCATTATTTTTACATGATTAATTCACTCTGTGTTTTCTGTAAAGTGTCCTTGGAGGCTGGCTTCTTCCCATGACCCTCTTTCTCCTCTCTATCCCCTTGACTTTGCCATGTCTTTCCCTGTCCTTGATTTTATAAAATAATAGGAAGAGAAAGTATGAAATATAGTCATAATATAACCTTAAAATAACTTAGACTGAACACAGTCAAGGTGGACAAAATATTGAAAGAAAACAGAATATTCTAAAGTCAGAATGACTATTGGGGGAGCACCTGAGCAGTTGTGCTCTTTTACTGTCATGGATGACTTACAGGTGGTGACAGTTACTTATTGCGTCTGTCTTAATCAGAACAGAATTAATTTTATTTTTTCTTATACTACCTTCAAAGATTATGGAAGAAGGAACAGTGATCCAATTTTAAAACATGGAACCACTTTTAATGCATATAATCTCAGGATATCCTACTTGGATTATAAATAAATTTATATTTTAAATAAACACCAAGTCATGGAACCGGCAGTTGGCATCATGGTTAAGGCTCTGGACGCTCACATGATTGACTGTGAGTGTTTTGAATCCTGGACCTGGTGACTTGCTTCTGCATTTTCCCTCTCTCTGTTCCTCTTTGTCTCTCTTATGTATCAGAATATGTGTGGAATAAAAGATACGGAAGGTCAGAATAATTAGTTCAACTAGGTTTTGTGCATTAGTATTATATACATATATATGTTAACAGACAAAACTTAGCATTTACATATGTTACACATATGTGCTTAACAAGTGTATATGGGAATTGTCTAAAACTGCCAAATCTGAGCCAAAACACTTGAGACCTCTGTGTGAATCTCACTCAATAAATTTAAAAGGAAAGATAATTTGAAAATAAAAGAAGCATTTATTGAACTTGTGATCTGCCTTGTTACCCCAACTGCCCTTGTGGGTCAAGGCCATTCCTCCTGTCCATCTCCACCTTCTACCAATCACTCTATGTCTGTTTTCATTTCTCCCTCTGTTCCTTTCCTAATTAATTTTACTTGTTTTTCCAGGTCCATAATTCTCACCCAGCTCATTGTCTCTATCACCTTTTCTGTTTGTCCCCAGTTCTTCCCCCTCTCAATGTCTTTGTTTCTTAAGCAATGATCCTCTTTTCTCTTCTCACCCTCCTCCTACCCTGACATTCCCTGGGATGAAATAGAAATGCTTTGTCCAGGAAAAGCACACATCATACCCAGGGAATATGAATATGCCCTGGCAGGACAGTCTTTGAGATGAGGTTGAGAAAGGACACTGGGTCTTGCAGGACAGGGCCAGCCACTTCCCCAGAACTAGCCTTAAGGACCTTGATGGGTAGTTATTGACAAAGTATGGCCTCTTGATAACAGGCTTCACCTTGGGCAGAGAAAGATACACTCTCAGGAGTGAAGTCTGGGGAGTCCCAGCACCCCTGGAGGCTCTAGGTCACAGGGCTGCCCTTGAATGGTGAGACTGGGGGTGCAGAAAGATTGCTCATTGATTGATGAGTTGACCAAGCATGGGGTGGGATGAGTGATGATGAGGGTTTTTAAGGAGGAAACAGATGCATGCAGCATCCATGTGGACCACAGGCAAAGTCCTAGACAGAACCAAACTGAGTTATTTGAACTAGAAACATCCTGGAACC
>NW_006204775.1:43470-44434 GCF_000334495.1 Tupaia belangeri chinensis
CTAGCATCCAGAATATAAACAGAACTCCCAAATTCTGTTGCTTCAATACATAATTAGTATAGAGGAGTATCCAGAATATAAACAAAACTTCCAGATTCAGCAGAAGAAAACAAAACAATAGACTTAAGAGAAGGGGATAGAGCCATGAGAAGACATTTTATCAGAGATAAGATACAGATGTCATGTAAGCATATATATTTAATATGCTTTATATTTATCATCAACCACTTATGGAATGTACATTAAAGCAATGGAATATCAATACAAACCAATCAGCATGGTTAACGTTTAAAAAATGAAATAAAGTCAATTCAGAAAAGAAACTGAAGAAATCATCACTCATCCATTGATAATAAAAATGTAAAATGATATAGCCCTTTTGGAGAACAGTTAGGCAGTTTCTTTCTGTTTTTAATGAGCCAGAGGGTGCATAAGCTCACCAGAGAGACAGAGAGAGAAAGCAAAAATGTACCCCCATTAGTATGGTCATACCACAATCTCTTCTACATTTCTCCCTCCTTTTGGGGTTATATGTATGCACATATCTGTGCTTGGCATGTTTTTCAAGATGCTGAGACTGGGACTTCAACCATGCAGCCAGTCATGTGGGATCAAGCATCTTTAACCACTATGCTGCAAACTGGTACCAGCTAGGTAGTTTCTAATAAAACTAAACTTACACTTACCTGGTCACCCAGAGGATGTTTGCTACAAAGTTTTCAGAGTAATGAAAAGCATTACTGTTACACATAAACATAGACAGTGTACATTAACTACTGTCACCATGGCTTTTTCAAAATAGTCCAAAATTAAAATAATTGAGGGAACAGCAGTTGGTGTAATGGATATGTCGCTGAACTTCCATGTAGTCAAGCATGGTTTGAGTCCCGGACCCGGTGGCTTAAACTGACACCAGATGCATGTGTGTGTGCCCAAAATCCTGAGAGAATGGAGAAGAGATTGT
>NW_006204775.1:45211-49138 GCF_000334495.1 Tupaia belangeri chinensis
TAAAACTGGTGAGATGCATATAGGTGGGTAGATTAATTATGTTTTTGTCAACATTGCAGTTATGATATTTTCATGCATTTGTGCTTCACTAAAGATTTATACAAGAAAATCATAAAAAGAGAAAGCACAGCCTTGACTTGTATGAGACCTTGAAATAATCCTGTGTGTTTGGTCTTTTTTTTACCTCAGTTTTCACAGGAGAAAACTAAGGCCCATAAAGGTGAAGTGAACTTCCTAACACATAGCTAACAAGTGGCCAAGGTGGCACTGTACTGTAGGGGAGGGAACAATTACCTTTGAAACAGTAGGCCCAGGGTTTGTTGGGAGGTGGGGAACTTTAAATAGTGCACAGGAAGTAGATAATGTAGAAGGGATTACCCTTTTAGAAGCTCAAGGTGGTCTTCTAGGTTCCCACAATTGCCTGTCCTAAAGTTCTCCACCTGCATGTTATCCTGAATCTGGGCTGATGTACTTCCCCACTGTAGTGGGACAATGGAGGAATGATTAACTCAATATGATCCCCAGCCCTGTGCAAACAATGGTACCCATAACATGAAGTGAAAACAAAATACATAGTATTTTCTGACATATTCCTGTGAAAAAACATGAAAACTGATTTCGCATCTGATCAAGGATAAGCTGAAAGATGGAGCGAAGAAGAGGAGGAGGCTCAGACTCCTTGGGATAGGTACTGTAAGTCACTGAAGGAGAGCCCTGGGAGGAGCCCTGAGAAACTACCGGGAAATATCTGGTTAGACACCTCCCCAGACATCTCCAGACCAAGCTTGTGAAGACTCTTTCACTCTGTACTTAGTTAATCCAGCTCAACCCCTTTGTCAGCTGCATGGGAAGCTGTCCCTCACCCAGACAGAGGGAGGAGGGGCTCAATTACCATGCCAGTCTCCTGGACCTGTCAGTGAATGGCAGTGAGACCAGGAAGCACCAGAACCCTACCTGCCCTCCTCACTCTTTCTGCAACATGTGACCTTCTGATCTTGAATCAAGCACATAGCAATGTACTCACAGATGACAGTCCAGAGCTCAGGGTAGACATATGGACCCTGCTCCAACACTTCCCTTACCACTCTGCCAGCCATGAACTAGAGTGTGTACCCAATGAGCCCCCCAGGCCTCCACCTCCTAATAACCTATTCTTGTCCAGAGCATGTTCACCTCACATGCCCTCACATTCTCTCCAACCACAGAAAGGAGTGAAGGATATTTCAGAGGGGACCAAGATGGTAGCCAACCCTAAAGGGCCCCATGTTACCTTTGCATTCTTTCTCACAACTGGTCAGGAGATTTAGGGAGGAGGGTAGCAAATATCTGCAGAATCAGGAAAGGTTCTCACTCTGGAATTTTCTGAGCCCAAATCCTTGGAAGTGGAGATTAAGGAAAACATCTGGTCTCTCAAAGGACTCTAGATAAGAGAAGTGAGTAGGGGCTGTTTCTGGAATGTGAGTGACTATTTATCAGGATTCCAAGTTCTATTGGGGTCTATTGTCAATGAACTTAGGTCACTTCCTCTGGTCCCTTTTTACTGGGCTACTCAGAACATATCTTCCCAAGTTTCCCCTAAGCTGTGGACTGTTCACTCTAATCCCATTTTGTATCCACAAATGAACACAGTTATATCACACAGCCCACCTGCAGATAAGGGGAAGGCACCCAGCTCTGAAGAACAAGAACTGGGCTCAGTGCTGCATCCTTCTTGTTTTTTTGTTTGTTTGTTTTTTGTTTTTTTTGGGGTTTTTTTGAGAGGTTTTCACTATAGGGCACATGCGCTCGCCAGACAGAGAGTCTGGAGAGTCCTGGACTTGGTGGCTTAAACTCACGCTGGGTGCATGTGTGTGCATGCTCAAGGTACTGAGAGAATGGAGGAGAAGGGATTGCAGTGTGGCCATCCCCCCTGGGGGGTGATTTCTTGCTTTCTGTCTCTCTGTCTCTCTTTGTCTGTCTGGCAAGCACACACGCCCTATAGCAAAAACCTCTCCAAAAAAAAAGGAAAGAAAAAATAACTATGAAAACTGATTTTGCATCTAATCAAGGATAAGGTAGATAGTGGGGTGAAGGAGGAAAGGAGACTGAGACTCCTTGGAGTAAATCTGATGAGTCACTGAAGAAGGAGAGCCCTGGGAGGAGCCCTGAGAATCTTTAGGGCAGTATCTGGGCAGAAGCCTCCGCAGACATCTCCAGGTCCAGCTAGTAAACACTCCTCCACTCTGCATTTACTTAAGCCAGCTCAACCCCTTTATTAGCTGCATGGGTAACTGTCCCTCACCAGACAGAGGGAGGAGGGGTCATTACTGACCATGGCCGTCTCCTGGAGCTATCAGCTACTGGCAATGAGTCCAGGAAGAACCAGAGCCCTGTCTGCTCTTGTCATTCGTTCTGCCCAGTTGACCTTCTGATACTGAATTAGGCAAATAGCAGTACCCTCACCGACCACAGTCCTGGGATGAAAACAGATGATAGCCCAGAGCTCACAGTTAATGGGAAACAGACATATGGACCCTGCTCCATTGCTCCCCTTACTGCCCTGCCAGCCATGACCTGAGGTGTGGACCCAATGAGACTATCAGGCCTCTACTTCATTAACAACCTACTCTTGCCCAGAGCATGTTCAACCCACATGTCTCACATTCTCCCCAGCCAAAGAGAGAAGTGAGGGATATTTTAGGTGGGACTAGGATTGTGGCCAACCCTAAAGTTTCCCATGTTACCTTTGCATTCTCTCACAACTGGTAAGATTCAGTGGTGAGGGCTGAGCACATTTCTGTAGAATTAGGAAAGGTTTTCACTATGGAGTTTTCTGAGCCCAAATCCTTGGAAGTTGAGATGGAGCAAAATATCTGGCACTCTCAAAGGAATCCAGCTGAGGGAGGTGAGTAGGGGATGTTTCTGGAATGTAGGTGTCTAATCATCAGGGTTCCAAGTTTTTTGTTATTTATTGTCAATGAACTGAGGCCACTTCCTGTAGTCTCTTTTTTCCTGGGTTACTCAAATTCAATTTTTCCAAGGTCTCCCCTGGGTCATTAACTAATCACTCTCATTCCATGCTGAATCCACAACTGAACACAGCTATAGCATGTCTGAGGACCCACCCACAGACGTAAGGAAGGCTCCCAGCTCTGAGGAGAAAGAACTGGAATCACTGCTGGATCCTCCTTTTTTCAGGGCTTTGGCCTGGACAAGTCATTTTGCCTCACAGGGTCTCCCCTTTATACTCATTTACACAATGAAGATTCTTTCAGTCTCTGCTTTTTAGTAATGTCACCAGATATATGTACCTCTAATTCCTATATAATCCATAGGCTGGTACTACATGTACTTGTGCAAATGCACAAACTTAGAGATGGGAGTATTACACAATGTGGTGGGAGGTAGCATTAAATACAACTTCAAACAGCCTGAATTCTGCTCTGTAATATAGGAAAAGTCATTTTTCCATTGTTCCTCTTGACTTTACTTCCTAGTCTACACCAAAGGAAGTTGGAATTAACTGAAATTCAGATACTGACTGTCTGATATAAAACTTATCAGTGTTTTTCCATTATATTTAGACTTAGAGGGGCCAACAGGTGGCATGATGGTTAAGATGCTAGTCTCTGGACTAGAGTTAAGACACTGGACTCCCATGTAGTTGACCGCAGTTAATGTCCCAGCACCGGTGGCTTAAAAAACTTACACCAGGCATGTGTGCATGCATGCCCAAGATCCTGAGAGGAGAATCGATTGCCATGTGGCCATCACCCCAGGGGGTGATTTCTTGCTTTCTGTCTCTCTGTCTCTCTCTGTCTGTCTGGTGAGGGCACATGCCCTATAACAAAAATCTCTCTCAAAAAAGATGCTAGTCTCACACATGGCCAACTGTGGTTCGAGTCCTGGAATTGGCCGCTTGTTTTCTCACTCCATTCTCCTCCCCTT
>NW_006204776.1:0-928 GCF_000334495.1 Tupaia belangeri chinensis
TGATATTAGTTTTACAATATCTCAACTTCAGTGTATATAAGACCAATAAGTTCTGGTGTACAATTTTAAACAGGTGGATTAGTGACAGCCACATCCACACGTACATAGAGCCCTTCACAAAAGACACTGACATTTACTGATTATAGGCATTTAATTTCTGTCCAACCACTAAGAGATCACACCATGACCCAAACAGAAAATTCTATACCCACACAGCATAGACTTGATAAGCTGCATAATTAAACTTCAATATCACAACACAAATGAGTAAATTTCACACAGATAGCTACAGTAACTATCACTACTAATAATAGTTAGTGAAGGCAAGGACCACATCATGCTTAAAGTGCTCAGGCCCCAGCTTATAGGACAATGGAAAATTTTAGGACCAGCAGTTAGCGTAATGGCTATGTCACTGGACTCCCATGTAGTCGACTGCATTTCAAACAGCTGTAATGCCACAGTCTGAGATGTGTACTGGTAAGGTCCCATATTCATGCCCAGAGACTTCCCCGAACATCCTGGGCGTGTGTGTCCATGTTTCTAGGCTGACTTAAGCCAAGGTGAATGCAATCATAAAGACTCTATTGGTAACATCTGTCTCTACATCTTATTTTGTCTCTCTCTCAATCATTAAAGAAAAAAATATAAAGTTTTAAAAATAGAGAAAAAACTGAGAAGGACCAAAATTTGGCTATAATAGATAATGTATTAAGTAATCAGTGATAAACATGTTCCAAAGGTTAAAGAAAACAAAGTCTACAGTTAAAAGCAATAACCAAAATGTTGGAAAAATGGCAGGAATAAAAATCAATACAAATGCAGAGAGGACTTCAAATACCAATGTCATAAATGAAATATGGGACAACACTATGGATCCTATAGACATCAAATATGAGAAAGGAATATTTGGAACAACTTCATGTCT
>NW_006204777.1:0-1269 GCF_000334495.1 Tupaia belangeri chinensis
ACGCTCATAGCTCAGTAGCTGAGAGATGGGCGCTGAACTTCTCATGGGATGAGGAAAGGGGTAACTGAGGCCTTTACAAACTTATTAATAGCGTTCATTTTTTTTCTTTTTAAAATTAAATGTATTTTACATTCATTCACTAAGCATCATTACAGCATACAAATGTGATTTCCCATCCAGAATACACCATATAGTAGTTTAATCATACATGTTTTTGTTGACAAATAATTTTCCATTTCTTGTTTATATATATATATACACACACACACACACACACATAGAGAGAGAGAGAGAAAGTAGAAAGAGACAGAGACAGAGAGAGTATTAAGCATGTCCACTCTTTGCTCCAGAAGGAAACACTACCTTTAACTTTCACGTCTCTAAGATATCCAGCATTTCCCCCCTCTCTCTGCAAAGGGCAGCATTGGTAAATGCTGTACAAATATCTTAAGAAGATAGTCCAGAACAAATGCAGTCAGAATTTCTATTTATATGATGTTCAAAAAATGAAGGCTCCCATGAAGACTTCTCTTTTAACAAAATGTTCCCTTCAGTCCTACACCATCTTTTCTTCCATTGCATTTTCCCAAGAGTGAACCAATCCATCAGTACTCTACTAAATCTGACCAACAAAGGTTAGAAAGAATCTGTTTATTTTGGCTAAGGCTACCCTTGTAGTATTGAAATCAGCAATGCTTACAAGAAAGCAGGACCTAACAGCTGTAGAAAGAAAAATTAATAAAGTAGCAGGGTCTACCTTAGAAAGCCATATAATTTTCTTTATAAATTTTTATTTTGATCTCTTTTTAGAAGGCACTTGCACTTGCCAGAAAGAGAGAGAGAAGAAAAAAACTACCCCTAAAATTGAGTGAACAGGTTGGGCTTCTGTTCAAATAGTAGGTACATGAACCTATTGGCAGCTCAAGACAAGACAAAAAAACCTTAAAATCGGAAAACAAAGTCTAGGAGAAAATCAGCAATGTTTTAGTCAAAAGTCATAAAATCATCTTTCGCCAGTTCAGTCTCATATACTTAATCTGTCTTCTGTTGTGGTTTGATTTTCCCAGTTAAATTCTGGGATATAATATTCAACTCCAGACTTGTCCCTATGATTAAGTTGGCCATTTTCTTAGTTTTGGCCATTTTCTTAGTTGTTTTTGAACTCTTATCTCTGTGTGTCTGTATTTAGTTTTCCTGGTATAGCACTCCCTTTAGAACTTCTAGGACATCTGTTCTGTTGTTGGTAAATTCTTTCAGGTTTTGTCTGAG
>NW_006204778.1:0-6699 GCF_000334495.1 Tupaia belangeri chinensis
AGACCTGAGGTTCTTCTTCTACTTTTAACCACTGGGAGATGTGTTCCCTTTGAAGTACCTTTTAAAAGAACGTTTCCTTGATTAGGAACAAGTATGTTTCTTTTCTGCTGTGGAATGAAGATTACCAAAGTCTCTTCTATTGTGTTTAGCAATGTGATCCAAAAAAAAGTATTCTCTTCAGATGTAAAAGAAAAGTATCTCCTTTTTTTGCCGGTGGTTCTGTGAAAGGGAAGATCCCAGAGAGTCTTAATATACTAGAATATTTCAGAACTTTAATTCTAGACCTACCTAAACCATGAGGGATGTTGATGGTGTAGATAAATGAGGTGAGGACCAAATAAGTGGGAAGAAAATAATAAGGTGAATAAAAAGTCGCTCACCGCGCTTGCAGCGCTCAATTTCACCACGGGTCGGAAGATGGGAGTGTGGTGTCTGTAGGGCTCAGGGCATTCCTATGTGGTAAAGAGAAATGAGAAGTTTACAAATGAAAGAAGAGGAGGAGAGAAGAGAAAAAAAGTCTACCTGGCTGACAGAGAGAGGGATCTCTGGCTTGGGGATCTGGAGCTGAGACTTCGGCGGGGAATCCTCCCACACAGTTCCTGGCCCAGGGGTCAGAAGATGGGAGTGGGATGTCTGTAGGGCTGAGGGTGTTCCTATATGGTAATGAGAAATGAGGTATTTACAAATGAAAGAAGAGGAGGAGGAGAGAGAAGAAAAAAAAAGTGTACCTGGCTGACAGAGAGAGGGGTCTCTGGCTTGGGGACCTAGGGCTGGGGCTTTGGTGGGGAGTCCTCCCACAGAGTTCCTGGCCCAGGCGAGAAGCTGTTTTCTGATAAGTTATAGAGTGCTATCTTTGGTTTGACTGACATGCATGGTGTTTGTGCTGAAAAAAAATGTTGTACACTGTAAAGATATGATTAAATGTAAATTAATTAATTAATTTTAAAAATGTAAAAAGTAGCGAATATACATCACAACCAGGTATGCTTTATTTCAGGGATGCAAGGATAGTTGAACATTAGAAAAACCATAAATGTAATACATCATATTAACACAATGATAAAAACCATATAATCATATCAATGGATAAAGAAAGAGCATTTTTTTAGAGGTTTTCGCTATAGGGCGCGTGCGTTCACCAGAAAGACAGAGAGAGACAGAGAGATAGAAAGTGAGAAATCACCCCCCTGGGGGATGGCCACGCTGCAATCCCTTCTCTTCCATTCTCCTCTTGGGATCCTGGGCACGCATGCACACGCGCCCGGCGTGAGTTTAAGCCACCGGATCCGGGACACAAACCACGGTCACCTATGTGGGAGTCCAGTGACATAGCCATTACGCTAACTGCTGGTCCCAAGAAAGAGCATTTGATAGGATACAACTTCGCTTCATGATCAAGACTCTCAGCAAAATTGCCATAGAAGGGTCATTCCTCAACACACTCAAATCTAGCTGTGAAAAACTCATAGCTAACATCATTCTGAATGGGAAAAAGCTTAAAACTTTTCCACTAAAAACTGGTACAAGACAAGGATGCCCACTTTCTTCACACCTTTTCAATATACTACTGTAAGTCCTTGCCAATGTAATCAGAAAAGAGAACAAAATAAAAGGAATTCAAATAAGGAGAGGTGAAATTATCTCTATTTGCACATGACATGATTGTATATATAGAAGATTCAAAGGTATCCATAAAATATATCCTGGAAGTAATAAATGAATACAGTAAAGCTGCAGGATACAAAATCAACATACAGAAATCTATAGCATTTCTTCTATATACAAACAGCAGGCAGACTGAGATAGAACTGAAGAAAGCAATTCCATTTACCAAAGCCACAATAAATATAAGATACTGGATTTTGACCAGCAAAGGCCCTCTGCCCAGACTTCACCATCCTCCTCCCCAGGTCTAGCCAGGAGCCAGGATAAGCTAATCAGCAGCCATCTATATTTGAGTTCTGTATGACCCCATTCAGGGATTTCAACCACCGAAGACTTTCTGCCCAGACTTCACCTTCCTGCTCCCCAGGTCTAGCTAAGAGCCTGGTTAGAGCGCCCTACTTATTCTCTCTGTCTCTTTCCATTTCCTTCTTTTTATTCTGAATGGCTTCATTCAGAGATTTCAACCAATGATGACCCTCTGGGCAGATTTCACTCTCCTGCTCCCCAGATCTAGCCAGGAGCCAGGACAAGCCAAACAGCAGCAATCTATATTTGAGTTCTGAGCAGCCCCATGCAGGGATTTTGACCACTGAAGACCCTCTGCCCAGTCTTCAGCCTCCTGCTCCCCAGGTCTAGCCAGGAGCCAGGTTAGAGCACCCTACTTACTCTGTCTCTTTCAATCTCTCTCTCTTTTTAATTTTTCTTTCAATTTTTAAACTTATCTCTCTTTGTCTTTCTAATTCTTACTACTTCCACTTCCCCCAAAGGATAAACCAATCAGCAGTCATCTATATTTGAGTTCTGACAGGCCCCATTTGCAGGGTGCACTATTGCTCAGTGCAGCTTTCATTTTTTTGACAAAAAAACTTTTTTTTCCTCTTTTTCTTATTGTTATTGTCTTGCCTCCACACACTGATTTTAAAACAGGGTTAAGTGCCAAATGTCTGAATACTTTTAGAGTCAGATTAATCTTCAATTTTCATTGAATCAGCTGTGCAAAGGAAGAAAAATGGTACTGTTTACAGACTGCAGGTCACCACCTTCTGCATTCCTCTGAATGCTCAGACTTAACTCCAAAAAATAGGAAGAAATGTATAATCCATCAGATAACCAGAAACCACCACTTAGGCACAAGAAATATAGGAAACCAAGAAAATATCTCGCCTCTAATGAAAAAGAATAACTCCTTTTCCTCCACAAAGAATACAAGAGAACTCATGAAAATGCCAAATAAAGAATTTTAAATATTTACAGTGACAAAGCTAACAGAGATGCAAGAGAATAGAGACAAAAAAGACTCAAAAAATGCAGGAGAAAAGAGACACCAGTTCCAGCAAGTGGAGAAGTTTCTGCATGATCTGAAAGAGGCAATACACATCATTTTTAAAAAAAAGACTTAAACGGAAATGTTAGAGATGAAGGCTGTAATAAAGGAAATCAAAACTTCTCCTGAAAATAGCTAAAGCACATTAGATCATGCAGGAGATCGAATCTCAGATGTAGAAGACAGAACATCTGACCCAGAAAAATTCACCAAAATGACTGGGAAAATAACTTTAAAAAATGAGAATAACACACGAGTAATACTAGATACCATTAAACGCCATACATTCAGATCATCGATATCCCAGAAAGTGAACTAATAAGGGCATTGATAATCTACTACATGAAATCCTGGAAAAAAACTTTCCAAACTTAGAGAGACATTCAAATATCCAGACCCAAGAAATACAAAGGACCCCACATAGACTCAACCCAAGAAGATTTTCTCCAAGACACATTATAGCTAGGTCTACCAAAACCACAGACCAAAAAAAGATACTAAAATTGGCAAGAAAAAAACATCAAGTTACTTTCAAAGGATATCCCATTAAGCTAACATATATCCTCTCATCAGAAACAATGCATGCAAAGAAAGAATGGGAAAATATATTCAAAGTGTTAAGTGAAAAACAATTTCTACCAAGAATACTATACTAGGCAAGATTATCTTTTGTATAGGAAAAAAAAAAGACAAAAACATCCTTAGATAAACAAAACCTGAAAGAATTTACCAATGCCATACTAGCTCTCCAAGAGTGCTGAAAAGAGTGCTATACTAGGAAAACTAAAGTTGAACACACAGAAATAAGAGTACGAAAGAATGGCCAGAAAATGGTAAGGACAAGTCCAGAGTTGAATGTTAACTTCCAGAGTTTAAATGGAAAGACCAGAACACAGTAACACTGCAAATTCAATAGAAGAAAGAATAATTATGTGAGTTTGAACTGGTGAAATAGAATTTTTTTACTTTAGACTAAAACATTACTTATGCTTTCATTTTCATATTAAAGGATTTTTTGTCTTCCCTTGAACTGATGATAGGTTCATCTACATACTATTTGAATTGAATCCTAATGTTTTTCCTGGCTTTAAGTTTTAAGCCAATTTCCTTAACATTTATTGATTTTGACCTATTTAAACTAAAACTTATTTTGAAATTAAAAATGCACTTAAAAAAATACCTATCAATACTTACTTAATGGCTGCAGTAAGCTATATAGCCCCAGCGCGGTGCTAATTTATAGTAACTTCACTTTACTCACTGAGGTTTATGCCTAAAGTCAGACAAGCATTCATAAATATGTATATATCAGCTGTACTTGCTATTAAAAGTCTTTAAGTTAATTAAGATCTTTAGCAAATCAATAAAATGTGGGGAATAAAAGGCATGGAAAACAACTGTACATACTGGAGACAGTCTGGGAGAAGGGGAGGAATTGGCAGAGGGTGAGAGGTAGGGAATTGAAGGGGGGAGCAAAATATATGTGAAACAAGAAATAGAAAATTATTTGTTGACAATAACATGTTTGTTGATGTGCTTGATTGAGACAATATACAGTGTACTCTGGATGGAAAATCTCATTTTGTATATTATATTGATGTACAGTGAATGATTGTAAATAAATAATTATATGATAGCTAGGAATAAATCTAACTAAAGAAGTTAAAGACCTCCACAAAGAAGATAAAAAAAGAAATTGAAAATGACACAAAAAAAGTGGAAGGACGTCTCATGTTCCTGGATTGGAACAATTAATATAATCAAAATGACATTTCTACCCAAATCAATCTGTGCATTTAAAGCAATCCCAACCAAAGTTCCAGAGACAATCTCCACAGATCTAGAAAAGACAATCATACAATTTGTCTGGAATCACAAAAGACCTCGTATTGCCAAAGCAATCCTGCACAAGAATAAAGTGGGTGGCATCTCACTCTTTAACCCAAAAATATACGATAAAGCTCAGATAATGAAAACAGCACTGTATTGTCAAAAAAACAGACATGTGGATTGATGGAACCAAATAGAGACTTCAGAAATAAACTCCTAAACATATAGGCAGCTGATTTTTTACAAAAGGTACCAGTCAATCCAATAGGAAAAGGAAAACCTCTTTGGCAAATGGTGCTGGAAAAACTGGATATCCACCTGCAGAAAGATGAATCTAAACCCCTACCTCTCACTATTGACAAAAATCAACTCAAAGTGGATCAAAGATCTAAACCTAAGACCTCAAAATATAAGACTACTGCTGGAAAACACTGGGGAGACTCTGGGACACATTGGGGTAGGCAAAGACTTCTTAAATAAGATCCCCAAAGCAAAGTCAATAATCCCAAAAATAAGTGGGATTACATCAGATTCAGAAGTTTCTGCATGGCAAAAGACACAGTAGTGTGAACTGACAACCCTCCTAACAACAGAACTTTATTTATATGGCACTAGAGTTCCACAAAGAACATTACAGGGCTGATAGACTAAAACCAAACACTGAGGAAGACCCTTTATACAGTTATAGATTTGGAAGGAAGGGTCTCCGGAATTTTAATTGTGTGTGTGTGTGTGTGTGTGTGTGTGTGTGTGTGTACATAGTTGCCAGAGGGTGTGTTCACTTGCCAAAAAGAGAAAAAGAAAGAGGGAAGCACCCCCCCCATTGGGAGTGTGCGGTGTGATCATGCCATAATCCTTTCCTCTTTCATGTCAGGATTTTTGATATGCATGCAGAGTGCCTGGCCCTCAAGTCACTGGGCCTGGATTGTAAGAGTAATCAGCCATGTGAGATACAACTTCCAATGCACAGCACCTAATCACTGCACTAAAGAAACCAACCTTTTTTGACGTTATCCTTAATCACATCACTCTTTCTAGTGAAATAAGGAAACAAAGAGACTGAATTCAGAGCAAATTAAATCGAAAGGATCTATTAAAGTTAGGTGTTTCCCACCCAGGCAGAAGAGGCCAGGCCTTCAGAAGAAGGTTCCACATGGCTCCAGCGAACTAGATATTTCAGGGAATGAAGATTTTCTACTGATAATTCAGACTCCAGAAAATGAGCTAGTGACAGATCTAAGAGCACTGTAGCTAAACATTCAAATACTAAGAGAGTTAAAATATTCCCCAATATCTACTGAATCTGCTGCACCAGCAATCACAACAGAACGGCAAAGAGATTCTAGATCACCTCTGTCTGCTTGCTCCTGAACATTAAGGCTGAACTTCAAGAATTTGAAAGAAACACAACATCCATCAGATGACAAGAAATCACCGCCAGATCAAGAGAAATATGGGAAAATGAGAAAATACCTCTCCTTCAAGGGAAAAGAGTAACTCTTCTTCATCCACAAGCAGTTTGGTGAAAATCAGGGAAATGTCTGATAAGGAATTTAGAGCATTCATAATGTCAAAGCTAACAAAGATGGAAGAGAAGAGAGATAATGAACTGCTAAAGAGAAAGGAGAAATAAGTTGTCGAGTTCCAAGAGATGAGGAAATTCTTGCAAGATCTAAAAGAAGAAATACACACTTTACAAAAGACTCAAACAGAACTGCTAGAGATGAAGTCTATAATACAAGAAGTCAAAATCTCCCTTGAAAGTATTAAAAGCAGACTAGATCATTCAGAAAAGAGAGAAGGAGGTTCCACATGGCTCCTATGAACTAGGTATTGCAGGGCACAAGAGAAATGAAGACATTCTACTGATAATTGAGCCT
>NW_006204778.1:7584-11480 GCF_000334495.1 Tupaia belangeri chinensis
GTGTACTGGATGGGAGATCGCATTTTGTGTGCTGTGATGATGCTTAGGGAAGGAATGTAAATTGAGTTACAAAAAAAAAGTTTCAGGAAAAATATATATCTATTCAATGACTGCAGTAAGATATGTATCCCCAGCTAGGTGCTACTTTATAGGATGCGTAAAGTTAGACTTGTGTTCATGGAAATGTGTCACCTGTGTTTGCTATGAGGGTATTTGGATTGATTAGGGTCTTTGGTGATTGAATAAAATGTGGGGGGAAAACAGTAGAGAAAGCAAACATAGATATCAGAGACAGTGATGGAGGAGAGTGGGAGATGGCAGAGGGTAAGAGATAGGGAATCAAGGATGGGGGGGGAAGCAAAACATACAGAAAACAAGAAATGGAAGATTATTTGCTGACAATACCATGTTTGTTGATGTGCTTGATTGAGACAATATACAGTGTACTCTGGATGGAAAATCTCATTTTCTATGTTGTAATGACGTACAGTGAATGAATGCAAATAAATAAATTGAAGTAAAAAATAAAAATAAAGATAAGTTGTTGTTCATAATTTTTTCTAAGAGTGAGTGCAGTTTCCAATCTTTCATTTAGCTTATCTTTTATTTTTTTATTCTCCTCAGCAAGGACACTGTCAACACCAAATTTAGTTGCCTTTTCCCCTCCCAATCCCAGTTCCTAGAGCAGTGCATACATTAAGTATTCAGAGAAAGAATACTTAATGTATCCTAACACCTAACTAATGGATGGTCAAATTTATGTTATCAGTGGCTGAATGACTGTGGGTCATGAGGATCTGAGCTTTGATGATACCTAAAGGGTTCCACTCAAACTTCAAAGGACAAGGTTCAACCTGATGTCAATTTTTAGCTTCCTTCCATTGCTTCTGTGGAATTAAACCCACAGCCATATGGATGAATTCAGAGGACTATGATGGAATTTGGATGAGAGCAAGTTGTAAAATAGCTCTTGCAACACAGAGAAAGCAGTAGAATGTGTGACAGACATTGTAGAGGCAACAAGAATTTTCTGGTACATGACTCTAGGAATTCTCTTTGAAGCAATAAGCAAGGAATTAGAGCCAAGACTGACATCAATTCCTCTTCCTGTAGGAAAGCAGCAACTTCTTTAGTCCACAGAAAAAATGAGACAATTCTTGGTCCTAGCTGGGAAATCTATAAACAAACTTAGAACTAAGAAGGAACACAGAAGCAAAGTATCTAACTTATGGGCACCTGACATTTTCCAGATTCTTCTACTAACTGTATCTAAGCTCCAACTGCTTGGTGCTTGAGGTCAAATTATGTTTTTCTCAGTAGGTCCAATGCAACTCTCACATCACCTCATAAAATGGGAGCACACTAGGGAGTTGGGACCGTTTGCTACAGTGCAGCACTGCATGGCATTAAGCTCTGCCCCAGACAAACTATAGCTCTATACAGATCCAAGAGGATGAGAAGCCACGTGCATGTGTTTAAATACCTGGAGGACCTGCAGGTAGACACTGTGAGTTCCAATCTGTGCCACGTGACACTGAGATGTGGAAAGTAGATACCACTGTCTGAATTTTATTTTATTTTATTTTTTTTAGAAGTTTTTGCTATAGGGCATGTGCGCTCACCAGACAGAGAGAGAAAGAGAGACAGAAAATGAGAAATCACCCCCCCAATGGGGGGATGGCCATGCCGCAATCCATTCTCCTCCATTCTCCTCTCAGGATCTTGGGCATGCACGCACATGCACCTGGCATGAATTTTAAGCCACCAGGTCTGGGACATGAACTGCGGTCGACTACATGGGAGTCCAGCGACATAGCCATTACGCTAACTGGTGGTCCCCACTGTCTGAATTTTAATGTGAGGCTTTGCAGATAGAACTTACATTCCATCAGCAGCTGTATATTTTGTGGTAGCCTTGGTGGCCCACACCAAAAATTTCTCTTTTGTCTGAAAACACTGAATTTCCCAGGATGACAATAAAATAGGGTTCTTAGCAATTAATAATCAGTGGTGAAGTTTCATGAAAAGACTTTACCCAACTGTGCTTTGTAATCCATCATAGGTAATGAGATTAATGTGGTGAACAATAAAACAGCATGTCAAAAAAAAAGATAAAATACAAAAAGAAAAAATACCATCAGTGTGTCTTATATATGGAACAAATAGACTACACAAACACATACATTAATAAGTCTCCTAAGTTATATCAACATGACATTTTCTCTCATATTGCAATAAAAAAACTTTGAAGGTCATTACTTTAGAGGATATAAGGCAAGTTCCTAATACCATTTCATCAGCTGTCTATGAAGATGATGTGCAAGGACTGAACAGAAAAGGTCATAAAGTCATTGTTGTCTGTTGCTTTTTGTATAATGCTTGAAATAGCTTTCGCTGCAGTTTAAATTGACACAGCTTTACTTCAGGCATTTACTGTCAGAAAAATCACTCTGGAATCCTGAGATTGTGAGAAACAGTCTGATTACCATCAGGGTTTTCTTGTTCATTATTTCTGTCAATGACTAGATTATTTCCTGTCTCTTTCTAGAGCAACTGGCAACAGGGTGTATTTATGTGTGTGGGGATCTGGATTTATCGGATGCTGAATTTATATGTTCTCTTTAATTTTGGTTCTTTAATGTTGACCTTTTCTTCTGGATCTTCTTATGTACTTCATTAATATCCAGTGATAGTGGGATTTTTAAACAAAAAGTTCATTTTCTTACAGAAGAACTTCAAACAAAAATGAAAATAGGTTAGTTTATTATGAACGGAAAAATCGATAGTCTCCTGGAATGAGGTTCCCACTGAAAATAGAAAAGGGAGATCAGGTTGCCACTGGTGCAAAATAATGAAAAGGGCCTGAAAAATTCAAGGATGGAACAGTGGATACTTTAATGAAAATGAATCATCTGTAAATTTCTAATATCAGTTCAAGCTCCATCTTGAAATCTCAGAATTATCTATAACCATGTTCTTATTCAGGGATTTTAGGTAGTTAATAAATTTTAAGTCTAGCACTATAGATTTCCATCTAACAATATGAGTTCAATTCATGGCCTCAACAGGTTTATTACGTAAATGGTGAGTTAGGGCTGGGAGAGAGTGAAACCCCGTGAATTGCAATATGGTTGTTATACAACAATTTTCACCACCAATATTACATTTGCTAATAATCCTATTTTTTCTTTACTTTTCTTTTTGATTTTTTTACATTTAATCATTGTACATCTTTTTTTTTATATGTAAAAAGGTTTTTTCTATAGGGCTCATGTGCTTGCCAGAAAGACAGAGAGAGAGACAGAGAGACAGAAAGCGAGAAATCACCCCCCAGAGGGAATAACCATGCCACAATCCCTTCTCCTTCATTCTCCTCTTGGGATCTTGGGCATGAATGCACACGTACCCTGTATGAGTTTAAGCCACTGGGTCTGGGACTCGAACTGCGGTTGACTACATGGGAGTTCAGCAACATAGCCATTACGCTAACTACTGGTTCCATATTATACATCTTAACAGTGTATAATATGTTTTTTCCAAGCATACATGTATTGCATGTCAATCAAGCCAAAGACATTACCATATTCATCATCCTCAACAGATAACTTTCTTTTTAAATTTATTTTATTTTATTTTATTTTTTGGGGGGAGAGGTTTTCGCTATAGGGCGCATGTGCTCGCCAGACAGACAGAGAGAGACATAGAGACAGAAAACGAGAAATCACCAACCAGGGGGGATGGTCACGCCGCAATCCCTTCTCCTCCATTCTCCTCTCGGGATCTTGGGCACGCACGCACACGTGCCCGGCGTGAGATTTAAGCCACCGGGTCTGAGACGCGAACCGCGGTCGACTACGTGGGAGTCCAGCAACATAGCCATTACGCTAACTGCTGGT
>NW_006204778.1:12302-12841 GCF_000334495.1 Tupaia belangeri chinensis
TTTTGCTATAGGGCACGTGCACTCACCAGACAGACAGAGAGAGACAGAGGACAGAAAGCGAGAAATCACCCCCCAGGAGACATGGCCACGTCACAATCCCTTCTCCTCCATTCTCCTCTTGGGATCTTGGGCACGCACGTACACGCACCCGGCGTGAGTTTTAAGCCACCGAGTTCGGTACACGAACCGCGGTCAACTATAGAGGAGTCCAGCGACATAGCCATTGCGCTAACTGCTGGTTCCTCATTTTTTATATTCTTAATCTTTGCCATTCTGACAGGGTTTAGGTAGTATCTCATTGTGGTTTTTATCTGCATCTCCCTTATGATGAGGGATGCTGAACATTTCCTCATATTTTTTTAGCTGTTTGTATGTCTGCCTTAGAGAGATTTTTGTTCAGCTCATTTTCCTATCTTTTAATTGGATTAATCTTTTTTATTAGCATAAGGCGTTTGAGTTCCCTGTGTATTCTGGTTATCAGTCCCTTGTCTGAGGCATATTTAACAAAAATATTTTCCCATTCTGAGGGTTGTTGATTC
>NW_006204778.1:13452-14581 GCF_000334495.1 Tupaia belangeri chinensis
AAGTATATTTCTGGTATTTTGATTGGAATTGCATTAAACGTGTAGATTAATTTGGGTAGAATTGCCATTTTGATTATGTTAATTCTTCCAATCCAGGAACATTGGATGTCCTTCCACTTTTTTATGTCACGTTCAATATCTTTTTACGATTTTCATAGTTTTCTTTATAAAAGTCTTTGACTTTCTTAGTTTTAACCCTAGGTATCTCATACATCTTGTGGCTATGGTGAAAGGTATTCCTTTCTTTAGCTCTACTTCGTTCAACTTGTTGTTCATATATAGAAATGCTATACATTTTTGGATATTGATTTTGTATCCTTCCACTTTACTGTATTCACTTATTAATTCTAGAAGTTTTTTTATGGAGACCTTTGGGTCTTCTATGTATACCATCATTTGTGAATAAAGATATTTTCAACTCTTCTTTGCCTATTCAAATGCCTTTTATATTGTTCTCTTCTCTGATTGCATTAGGTAAGGCTTCCAGTACTATAATAAAGGGCAGTGGAGAAAGTGGGCAGCCTGGCCTAGTACCCATTTTTCGTGGAAAGGCTTTTAGCTTTTCCCCATTCACTATAATGTTAGCTGTAGGTTTCTCAACAGATAGCTTTTCATTCTTGTGTCTGTTACATGTTTTTTCCCTGAACCCCTCCCTTTCAGTCCTCCACTATCTACTCTCCCCTATACATGCTCTGGTATCTATATCTGCTGTCCCTGCTGTTATATCTTCCAGTCTTTCCATTTCTGATATAAGTGCAGACATTAAATATATTCTGAGGCTTCAGGAGAAGACACCTTCATGGTTCCTGAGAACTAGTGATTTCAGGGAAATAAGAGACATGAAGATTTTCCACTGATAATTCAGCCTCCAGTCCACAAACGCGAGTGGTAGGAAGCCTTTCAAGCTCACTGTCTCTGTCTTCTCCCTTTTTTTTAAAGGTTTTTCTGTTTAAAATTCTTTTTAAAGAGGTTTTTGTCATAGGGCGCATGCACTTGCCAGACAGACAGAGACAGAGAGACAGAAAATGAGAAATCACCCCCCGGGGAGGATGGCCACACCACAATGCCTTCTCCTCCATTCTCCTCTCAGAATCTTGGGCATGCACGCACATGCGCCCAGCGAGTTTTT
>NW_006204778.1:14634-36363 GCF_000334495.1 Tupaia belangeri chinensis
AGAGAGAGAGACAGAGAGACAGAGAGACAGAAAGTGAGAAATCACCCCCCCCATGGGGGATGACCACACCTCAATCCCTTCTTCTCCATTCTCCTCTCGGGATCTTGGGTACGCACGCACACGTACCCGGCGTGAGTCTCAAGCCACCGGATCCTGGACACGAACCACGGTCGACTATGTGTGAGTCCAGCGACATAGCCATTACACTAACTGCTGGTACCCTTGTTTAAAATTTTTTAAGGTAAAGCATTTTCTTGGATTTCAGCCCCTCTTCCCCTTTATCTTGTTAATAATGCCCTCTCCCCCTTCCAGCCCAGGAGAAGCAAGGGGATAGGCCTTCTGAAGAAGACACCTTGATGGCTCTTGAGTGTAGGTACATATTTATGGAGGGGCCATGAGCGAAGTGTGGAGACATGCTCTGAGAAAACACCACCTGTCCCTTTGTGTTTTGGGAGAACTTTGCAATTTGTCCTTTCCTTGACCCTCGCTGCAGGCAGAGCAAAGGGTGGAAATTGTTAGGGGCATTCCAACAGACACATCTGATTGAATTAAGGAAACATCTTTACCCCAATTAGCAAAGTACAATCCCTGTTCTACATCTGAAAGATTCTTTAGACTTCTCTGGGCATGGTGGTGCCCACCTTATGGAGAGATTCTTTAACCTTATGTTTCTTCTCAGCACCTGCAGCTAGGCTTCTCTCCACTAGAAAAGGAGATAATGGGATTTCTTCATGATGTGATTATCATCAGAGGATACACCCAGATACACCAGTTTAGTATGTTTAAGCTCTTATATATTTGTTACCTGCTTCTTATTGTCTGTAACCTGGCAACAAATCTATGAAATGTCACAAAATATAAATATGTAGTGTCATATTGTAGTATAAATAAAGTTGCCCAGTTTGTCTGGGTGGCACACGTTGGCACAATTGCTTGGGCTACCTATTAAAAGCAGATTAGATCACACAGAAGATGTCATCTCAAATGTACATGACAAAACCTCTGACCAAAAAAAAGTTATCAAAAAGACTGAGAATACAATGTGGAACAGGGCAGGAAAAAGCAAGAGTATGGAGAAAGATAGCAAGAGAACAAATAAAGAGCATGACACTAGTGGGACACAGAAATACTTTATTACCTGTCAGTTATAATATGTATAGTATTCTCAATGGACTGGTCTGAGAAGTATTTCATGTAGGACAAATTCTTTTAACAAGTCAAATGATGCATAGTGATTGAATGTTTAAAAAATGATAATAATAATAATCTGAAAAAATGATGAAAAGCTATTTGATGATGATGATGTGGATACAACTGACTTTGTCTTGACTGATATGCATGAATTCTTGCTGGAAAAAGAAATATAATATACTGTCAGCCAGGATCACCCACAGCTCTACAGCAGAGCTCACTTCTATCTTCAGACTCCTGGCCTAAGGGAAACTGATGCAGGGTTCCTGCCCCAACTCCAGCCCTGGCACCCCCAAGCCCAGAGACCTCTATCTCTGTCAGCCAGGACTGCCCACAACTCTACAGCAGACCCTACCACCATCTCAAGACCCTTGGTGAAATCACACTCCATGCTAGTGCTTGGCATGCGCCTTTTTAAAACTCTCCTTCATACTTTCTTCCCTCTTATTTGATACTCACTTCCTCTTCCTCCACCCTCTTGAATGGTCTAGATAGGTCTAGAATCACAGTTCTGAAATATTACGGTATTGTAAGACAACCTGGGGTCCTCTCTTTTACTGAACCACCTGTGAAAAAGTAGATACTGTTCTTGAGACAACTGAATAGAATACTCCTCCTGAGACTATGTTGCCAAACACGACAGAAGAGAAACTTTGGCAGTCATCAGTCCACAGCAAAAGGGAAACACACTTGCTCTTAGTCAAAGAAACATTCTCCTAAAAAGGATTACAAAGTGAATACATGTCCCAATGGCTAGAAGTAGAGGAAGAGCCTCAGGTCTGAATAAACCAGGAAATATGTCTCCATCAAAAGAACACAGTGACTTACTTCCATTTCTCAAAAACAAACAAAAAAAAAGGAAGTTAGAAAAAATTAAGAATATTCATGATGACCAAATTCTATAAATTGGAACAGAAAAGTGACAACAAACTACAGGAGATTAGGAAGTATTTCAACAATATGAAAGAAGAAATAGACATGCAAAGAAAGAGTCAGATGGAGCTATTAGAGATGAAGTCTATAATACAGGAAATCAAAAATTCTCCCAAAGTATTAAAAGTAGATTAGACCATGTGGAAGATTGAATCTCTGACGTACAAGATAAAGCCTTTGATCTAGAGAAAACCACCAAAAAAATAGAAAAAAATAACAAAAAAAAAAACACAAAGATAATATACGAGAAATATTAGATTCCATTAAATGCCCAAACATCCACATAACTGGCAACACAAAAAGTCAAGAAACTAATAAGGGCATGGAAAATCTATTCCATGAAATCCTGAAAGAAAATTTCCCAAGTCTAGAAAGGCACTCTAACATCCAGACCCAAGAAATACAAAGGACCCCAAATAGAATCAACCCAAGAAGATCTTCCCCAAGGCACATCTCAGCAATATTGGCAAAGACCACAGACAAAGACAAGATACTAAAACTGGCAAGAGAGAAATGACAAGTGACGTACAAAGGTCATCCCATCAGGCCAACTCTGGACCATTCAACGGAAACAATGCAAGGAAGGAAAAAATGGAAAGACGTAATGAAAGTGTTAACAGAGAAACAACTTCAACTATTATTATTATTTCCTGCAAGATTATACTTCATATGGGGGAAAAATATTTAAAATCTTCTCAGACCAAAAAATCCTGAAAAAATTTGCCAACACCAGACCAGCTCTTCAAGAAATCCTGAAAAAAGTACTGTTACAGGAAAAATAAAGAATAAAAAGCCAGAAACAAAGGAATAAAAGGCAACTGAGACAATGGCCAACTTAAAGGTCAGGAGAGGTCTGGTGTCATCAATAATAATATTGAATGTTAATGGATGAAATTCTCCCATCAAGAGACACAGATTCAGTGAATGGATTAAAAAAAAAAAAAACCAGAAAAAGAAAACAGAAACCCTCTATCTGTTGCCTACAGGAGACCTACTTCATCTATAAAGACATATATATACTTAAAGTGAAGGGTTGGAAAAATGTTTTCCATGCAAATAGGAACCAAAACCCAGCTGGAGTTGCGATTCTAATTTCTGAAAATATAGGCTTTAAAACAAAAACTGTTTGAAGAGACAAAGGGCACTATATTGTAGTAAAAGGGTCAATCGATCAAGAAGGTATAACGCTTATAAACAACTTATGCTTATATATAAACTACTATAAATGAAAGCACCTAACACAAGAGCATCCAAATATGTAAAGGAAAGAGAAAAAAAAAAGTGTTAGATCTGAAAAGGGAGATAGACTGCAACACACTAATTGTTGGAGAACTCAACACCACACTATCCCCGCTGGACAGATCATCTAGACAAAAAATAAACAGATAAAGGATCTGAATGATACCATAAATCAAATGGATGTAACAGATAACTATAGAACTTTCCATCCAAAATACATCAGATACACTTTTTTCTCATCCACACATGGAACCTTTTCAAAAAATTGACCACATTATAGGAAACAAAGCAAGCCTGTACAGATTCAAAGGCATAGAAACTAACCATAGATACGAGAGACAGTGTGGGAGGAGGGTGGGAGAAGGCAGAGGGTGACAGACAGGGACTCAAGGATGGGAAACAAGGTAAAATATATGGGAAACAATAAATGGAAAATTAGTTGTTGAAAATAACACGTACATTGAGGTACTTGATTTAGCCAATATAAAGTGTATTCTAGAGGAATGTCATTTTGTATGCCGTGATGATGTACAGTAAATGAATGTAAATAAATAAATTTAAATTTTAAAAATTAAAATAAAAAAACACTATATCCAGCATCTTCTCTGACCATGATGGAATTAACCTTGAGTTTAATTTCAAGAGAAATCCTCAAAAATACTCAAATACATGGAAACTAAATAACCTACTCCTGAATGACTCTACAACTACTGAAGAAATAAAGCCTGAAATCAAAAAATTCATGGAAGCCAATGACAATGAGAACACGAGTTTTCATCATCTTTGGGACATTACTAAAGCAGTCATAAGAGGGAAGTTCATAGCAATTAGTGCATATAAGACGAAGACAGAAAGAAGGCAAATGTATCACCTATCATTATGCTTAGTGAATTGGAAATATAATAGCAGAGAAATTTAAATAACTCTAGGAAAAAGGAAATAATAAAGATACAAACATAAATAATGAAAATAGAAAATAAACAAATTATACAGAAAATAAATGAAAGCGAAAGCTTGTTCTTTGAAAAGATAAACAAAATCGATACACCACTAACTAGACTTATTAAGAAAAAGAGAGAAAGGAAACAGGTAAATCAAATCTGCAATGAAACAATCAATATAACAACAGACAAAGTAGAAAAACAAAACATTATTAGAGGATACTATGAACAAATATATGCCAAGAAAGAAGACAATCTGGATGAAATGGACAAATTCCTGAGCCGGGAGGTTATAAAAAGTATGAATAGGCCCATAAGAAACTGGGAGATTGAATCAGTAATAAAAAGCCTTCCAACAAAGAAAAGCCCTGTCCCTGATGACTTCGCTTCTGAATTCTATAAAACTTTCATAAAGAGTTAACCCCCATTTTGCAAAAGTTATTTCTAAAGATCCAAAAGGGTGAATCTCTCCCTCTCCTTCTATGAATCCTCTATCACCTTTATCCTTAAAACAGATAAGGACAGGACCAGAAAGGAAAACTATAGACCAATATCTCTGATGAATATTGATGCAAAGATTCTCAACAAGATACTAGCAAATTGTATCCAACAACTTATAAAAAAGATTATAAATCATGATCAAGTAGACTTTATTCCAGGAATGCAAGGTTGGTTCAACATATGCAAAACCATAAATGTAATACACCATATTAACAGGAAGAAAGATAAAAACCATATGGTCATATCAATTGATGCAGAAAAGATATTTGATAAGACACAACATTGCTTCATGATCAAGACTTTCAGCAAAATAGGCATAGAAGGGTCATTTCTCAACACAATAAAAGCTATATATGAAAAACCCATAGTGAATATCATCCTCAATGGAGAAAAGCTGAAAGCTTTCCCACTACAAATGGGTATAAGACAAAGATGCCCACTTTCTCCATTCCTTTTCAATATAGTAGTGGAAGTCCTCGCCAAGCCAATCAGAAAAGAGGAAAAAATAAAAGTCATGCAAATAGGAAAAAAAAAGAGGTGAAACTCTCTATTCGTAGATGATATGATTGAATATATAGAAGATCCAGTGGTTTCCATGAAAAAATTTCTGGAAGTAATACACGAGTACAGTTAAGTTGCAGGATATAAAATCAATATACAGATATTTATAGCATTTCTATATATGAACAATATGCTGACTGAGATAGAACTGAAATAAATTATTTCATTTACCATAGCCACAAAGAGTATAAGATACTTAGGAATAAATCTAACCAAAGAAGTTGAAGACCTCCACAAGAAAAACTATGAGAAGCTAAAAATGAAATAGAAAATGATACAAAAAAGGGGAAGGATATCCCATGTTCCTGGATTGGAAGAATTAATACAATCAAAATGACAATTCTACTCAAATTAATCTACATATTTAATGCAATCTCAATCAAAGTACCAGGCACATTCTTCAAAGATCTAGAAAAGGCAATCATACAATTCTTCTGCAATCATAAATGATCCCGTATTGCCAAAGAAATTCTCCACAACAAGAGTGGAGTGGATGACATCTCACATCCTGACCCAAAAATATACTGCAAAGCTGTGGTAATCAAAACAGTATGATAGTAGCCCAGAAACAGATAGGTGGACCAATGGAACAGAATAGAGTCCCCAGAAATAAATACCCAAACCTACAGTCAACTGATTTTTGACAAGGGGTACCAGTCAATCTAGTGGGAAAAGGAATATCTCTTCAGCAAATGGTGCTGGAAAAACTGGATTTCCACCTGCAGAAAGATTCATCTGAACCCAAACCTCTCACCTTTGTCAAAAATATAGTCAAGGTGGAGCAAAGATTTAAATCTAAGACCTCAAACTATAAAACTGCTCCTAGAGCTTCTTGAAGACACCTTCATGGCTCCTGAGAATTAGCCATTTCAGGGGAAACAGAGAAATGAAGATTTTTCACTGATAATTCAGCCTCCAGCACACAAACTCGTGTGGTAGGAAGACCCCTTTCAAGCTTCCTGTCTCTGTATCTGTTTGTCTTTCTCTACACCTGTCTCAGTCTCTATCTTCTCATTTAAATGAAAGAATTTACCAGCACCAGAAAAGTTCTCCAAGAAGTTATTAAGGGAGTGCTAAGTCAGGAAAATTAAATGCAGACACACAGAAATAAGAGCTCAAAAACTAAGAAAATGGCCAACTTAATGGTAATGACAACTCTGGAGTTGACTATTATATCCCAGAATCCAATCGGGAAGATCAAACAACAACAGAAGAAAGATTAAGTACATGAGACTGAACTGGTGAAATAGCATTCTGTGACCTGACTAAAATATTGCTGCTTTTCTTCTAAGCTTTCTTGTCCACTTTTATGGATTTTTGTCCTGTCTTGAGCTGTCAATAGGTTCATGTACCTACTATTTGAACAGAATACTAACCCGTATCTAGGCTTTAAGTTTCAAGAAAATTTCCTTACCAGATCAAAACTGTTTTTCTTGAAATTATCAACTGAACTTGCTGTTGAAAGTAGTTAGATTACTTATAAAATTGTGTGATCAACAAAATGTGGGGGGAAAGGAATTGAAAACAAGTGTAGACAGCAGAGATAATGTGATAAGAGGGTGGGGAAGGGTAGAAGGTCAGGCATGGGGAAAAATACATATACGAAACTAGAAATGGAAAATCATTGATGATAACATGCTTGATTAAGTCACTATGCAATCTATTCTAGATGGGAAACCACATTTGGTATATTGTGATGATGCTCAGGGGATGAATGTAAATTAATTCATTTAAAAAATTTTTCAGTAGAAAAAAAATGAAAACTGTTTTATTGAAAATTTGTAAAAATACATATTTGACAAATGCAGTAAGCTATATAGCCCCAGCTAGGTGCTACTTTATAGTATGTTCATTCTACTCACTGAGGTTTATGCCTAATGTCAGACTTGTGTTCATGTATATGTATATATCAGCTACACTTGCTATGAGGAATATTTAGGTTAATTAAGTTCATTAGCAAATCAATTAAACAAGAGGAAAAGGCATAGAAAGCATCCATGGATACCAGAGACAATGTGGGAGGAGGGTAGGACACAGCAGAGGGTGATGGATAGGAAATCAAGGATGGCAAAAGAAAAAAGCAAAATATACAGGAAATAAGAAATGAAAAAGTATATGTTGATAACACGTATGTTTATGTGCTTGATTGAGCCAATATACAGTGTATTCTGGATGGGAAATCTCATTTTGTATGCTGTGATGATGTACAGTGAATTAATGTAAATAAATAAATTTAAATTTAAAAAGATATTGAAAAAGACACACACACACACAAACAAAAACCGCTCCTAGAAAACACGGGAGAAACTCTTGGAGACATTGGAGTAGGCAAAGTCTTCTTAGATAAGCCCCCCAAAGCACAGTCGATAATCTCCAAAGTAGACAAGTGGGATTACATCAGACTAAGAAGTTTCTGCATGGCAAAAGACATAGTAGTTAGTGTGAATCAACAACCGTCAGAATGGGAATGAGTTACACCACTGGATTCTGTCATTCTGCAATTTACAGAAGGCAGATTATAGAATTGCTTAGCCTCCTTAATCACATGAGCCAATTTTCATAAGAAATTCCTTCTCATATGTTGCTCTCTGTATCTATAGATACGTATCCTATTGTTTCTGTTTCTCTGGAAAATCCTGAGTAATACAACTATCCACCATGCCACCTGCTGGTCCCAACTGAGTAATACAACTATCTATAACTGTTAACATTTACCTCACTGTAATTCTGTACCACACTCTGGATGAACAGTTTACATGAATTATACTTGCTCACATCGACTCCAGGAGTGTAAATTCTACTTTAAACAAAAAAATTGCCAAAGACCCTGTGTGCTCACCACAGAGACAGAAAGAGAAGGAAAATGTGAAACACTCCATGGAGAATGGTCACATTGCAATCCCTTTTCCTCCATATCTCCCTTCTGTCAGGTTTCTGGGCATGCGCACACATGAACCCACTGTGTTTCCCAATGTACTGCGTCAGGGACTTGACCCAGGCAGTTGCCCTATGGGATCCATCCACCTTAATTGTCACACCACTAACTGGGTCTAAATTCTACTTTTATCAACAGTTTAGAGGTGAGAAAACTGAGGCCTGTAGACTTTCTGTGTTCTCATCAGCCCTGAGCATAGTCCATTGAATAATACTCCTCTCCCACCTCCTGTTTGTAAGGAGGCCAGCATCTTTTTTGTTTCATTTCATATATAATACCTGTACATGTATATAGGGTAGAATGTAATTTTTCAGTATAAAAATACAATGTGGAATGACTAAATCATGATAATTAGTATTTCTATGATCTCAGAAATTTGTTGGGGAGTTTCAAAATCTCTTTTTTAGCTATATGAGATATACAGTAAATTGTTGTTAATGGTGGTCCCACTACTGTACTTTATAACACAGAAATATTTCCTCTTATCTATCAATAAGTATGCTTCTGTTAGCCAACATCACTCTGTTCCTCCCTCTCTCCTAACCTTCCTACACTCTGGTGGTCAATCTTCTACTCACGATTCTATGAGGTCGTTCCTTTCTATTTCCACATATGAATGAGAATATGCAGTGTTTTTCTTTTTGTAACTGACTTTTTTCATGTTGCATAATGTCCACTACATTCTCCCATGTTACCTCAAATGACAGCATTTTGTTTTATTTAATTTATCACACACACAAATACACACACTCTCTTTCCCCTCTCTGTATCCTTTCTCTCTCTCTCTCTCTCACTCTCTCTATATACATTATATACATATGTGTGTGTATGTGTGTGTATGTGTGATACAAACACACACACACAACACAGGCACACATATATACCACATTTTCTTTATCCATTTATTTCTTTTATTAAATTTTCTTATTATTATCATAATTTTGTCTATATTACATTGAATAACAAATAACTTTACAGTGTATTACATTTCTTTTTCCTGAAAGAATACCATTCATATCAGTCAATACAAAGACATTAAAATCCCCATCGTCATCATCCAATAGCTTTTTATTGTTTTCCAGATTATTATTATTCCAATTATTTTCTAAACATTCAATCACTATTTATCATTTTGCTTGTAAGAAGACTTTACCCAACATGGAATACTTCTCAGACCTGTCCAGTTGAGAATACTATGCACGTCATCAACAGGTAATAAACCGTATCTGAGTCTCATTAATATCATGTCTCTCTATCTGTTCTCTTGCTATCTTTCTCCATACTCTTCTCCTCTCCCTCCCCATTCCACACTGTCTTATCATTGGTAACTATTTTCACTGCTTTCATGTGCTCCAATATTTAGATCTCTACCATAAAGTGCAAATCATCGATATATATTAAGTGGATACATACAATATCTTTTTTTTTTTTTCATTTCCTGGCTTACTTTCACTCAGCAATAAATCCTTCCTATCCAACCAGTTTCTACCAAATTCCAGGGTCTTTTTGGTTTTTTTATGGCAGAGTAGTTAGTACTCCATAGAGTACATATGCCACACATTTTTTTAAAAGAGGTTTTTGCTATAGGGCACGTGTGCTCGCCAGAGAGAGAGAGACAGAGAGCAAGAAATCACCCCCCAGGGGGGATGGCCAAGCCACAATCCCTTCTCCTCCAGTCTCCTCTTGGGATCTTGGGCACGCACGCACACGCGCCCAGCATGAGTTTTAAGCCACCAGGTCCGGGAGGCGAACCGTGGTCGACTACGTGGGAGTCCAGCAACATAGCCATTATGCTAACTGCTGGTCCCTATGCCACACTTTTTCAATCCATTCATCAGTTTGTGGACATTTAGGTTGGTTCCATTTCTTGGCAACTGTAAATAAAGCTGCAATAAACATTGATGTGCAAGCGCTTTTCTGACTGAGGGTTCTCCTGTCCTTTGGGTAGATACCCAGAAGTGGGATTACTGGATTAAGTTGTAGTTCTATTTGTAGATCTTTGAAGAACCTTCATATTGTGTTCCACAGTGGCTGAATCACTTTACATTCCCATCCACAGTGTAGGAGTGTTTTCGTTTCACCACATCTCCGCCTACACTTAGCAATTTTTATACTTTTAATCTTTGCCATTCTGACAGGGATTAGGTGGTATCTTATTGTGATTTTAATCTGCATCTCCCTTATGATGAGGGATATTGAGCATTTCCTTATATGCTTTTTGGCTGGTCTTATGTCTTCCTTACGTAGATTTTTGTTCAGCTCATTTTTCCATCATTTAATTGGGTTAATCAATTTTTTTTTCATGTAAGGCACTTAAATTCCCTGTGTATTCTGGTTATCGGTCCCTTGTCTGAGGTATATTTTACAAAAACATTCTCCCATTCTAAGGGTTGTCGATTCACACTTGTTACTGTGTCCTTTGCTGTGCAGAAACGTCTTAGTCTGATATAGTCCTACTTGTCCATTTTAGGGTTATTGCCTGTGCTTCAAGAGTCTTATTTAAAATGTCTTTGCCTACTCCCATATCTCCCAGAGTTTTTACAGCATTTTTCACAAGTAGTTTTATAGTTTGAGGTCTTAAGTTCAGATCTTTGATCCATTTTGAGTTGATTTTTATTAATGGTGAAAGATGGGGGTTCAGTTTCATCTTTATGCAGGTGGATACCCAGTTTTGCCAGAACCATTTACTAAAAAGGTTTTCCTTTTCTCAGTGAATTGACTGGTATCCTTTGTCAAAAATCAGTTGGCTGTAAGCCTTGGGGGTTATTTCTGGGGTCTCTATTCTATTTCCATTGACCCACATGTCTGTTTTTGTGCCAATACCATGCTATTTTGTTGATCACAGCTTTATAGTATATCTTGGGATCAGGGAATCGTAAGCCTCCCACTCCACTCTTCTTGCACAGAATTGCTTTGGCAATACGAGGTTTTTTTATGATTCCACACAAATTCTATGACTGTCATTTCTAGATCTGTGAAGAATATCTCTGGTATTTTGATTGGAATTGTATTAAATATGTAGATTAATTTGGGTAGAATTGCCATTTTGATTATGCTAATTCTTCCAATCCAGTAACATGGGATGTCCTTCCATTTTTTTATGTCACTTTCAATTACTTTTTAAAGATTTTCATAGTTTTTTTTTTTTTCTGGAGAGGTTTTTGCTATAGGGCGTGTGTGCTTGCCAGAAAGACAGAGAGAGACAGGGAGACAGAAAGCGAGAAATCACCCCCCAGGGGGGATGGCCATGTTGCAATCACTTCTACTCCATTCTCCTCTTGGGATCTTGGGCACACACGCCCGGCATGAGTTTAAGACACTGGGTCCAGGACTCGAACAGCAGTCGACTACATGGGAGTTCAGCGACATAGCCATTATGTTAACTGCTGGTCCCTTCATAGTTTTCTTTATAAAGGTCTTTGACTTTCTTCATTAGGTTTATTCCTAGGTATCTCATACATTTTGTGGCTATGGTAAAAGGGATTTCTTTTTCAGCTCTACTTTGTTCAACTTGTTGTTCATATATAGAAATTTTATAGACTTTTAGATGTTGATTTTGTATTCTGCAACTTTACTTTATTCACATATTACTTCGAGAAGTTTTTTCATGGAGACCTTTGAGTCTTCTAAGTACACCATCATGGCATTTTGAAATAAAGATATTTTCAACTCTTCTTTGCTTATTTGAATGCCTTTTATATTGTTCTCTTTTCTGGTTGCATTAGCTAAGACTTCCAGCACTATATTAAAAAGTAGTGGAGGTCTTTCCTCTGTCTCTGTATGTCTGTCTCTCTGTCAATCTCACATTCTCTCTCCCTTTCTATCTGTCTCACACTGTCTCTCCCTTTAAATTTCTAAACTTTTAAAAAAAATTTTCAAGCACTTCTCCTAAGCTTGGGCCTTTTCTTTCACTTGTTAATTACAGAAGTCATTTTAAAGCTGAGGTGTGTCCTGGTGTATTCATGGAAGGCATGCTATAAACTCATCTCCTAGACTCCCAAAATATACAGACAAGAAGCCATTTTTTAAATTTTTTTTTAAAATTTTTTTGAGAGGTTTTTGTTATAGGGTGCATGCACTCATCAGACAGACAGAGAGAGACAGAGAGACAAAAAAACAAGAAATCACCCCCCAGGGGTATGGCCACTCTGCCATCAGGATCTTGGGCACGCACGCACATGCGCCTGGCGTGAGTTTAAGCCACCGGGTGCAGGACACAAACCGCAGTCGACTACATGGGAGTCCAGCAACATAGCCATTACGCTAACTGCTGGTCCCACAAGAAGTCATTTTAAAGTGGAGGTGTGTCCTGGTGTGTTCAGGGAAGCCATGCTCTAAACCCATCTCCTAGACCCCCAAAATATTCAGACAAGAAAACATTTTAAAGCTGAGATGTGTCCTGGTGTGTCCAGGGAAGCTATGCTCTAAACATATCTCCTAGGCTCCCAAAATATTCAGACAATATTCATTTAAATCCTCAACACTTATAAACCCTCATGCTTTAACTAAGAAATTTCTTTTTTTGGGGGGGGGAGTTTTTTTCTATAGGGCATGTGTGTTTGCCAGAAATATAGAGAGAGACCTAGAGATAGAAAGTGAGAAATTCTCCTCCCCCCCCCCCGGGAGGAATGCCACGGCTCTGATCCCTTCTCTTCTGGGATCTTGGGCACGCACACATACGCACCTGGCATGAGTTTAAGCCACTGGGTCCAGGACTCAAACTGCGTCGACTACATGGGAGTCCAGCGACATAGCCATTTTGCTAACTGCTGGTCCCTTAACTAAGAAATTTCTTTCTATAAACCTCAACTCCTAATCTTACTGTTGATACCACATTGCTAAGCACTGTGGAGGACAGATTTTGTCACAGAATGATCAAAAACAAATGCAGAGGCATAAGAAACAAGAGAAATCAAGAAAATATCTTTCCCCTAAGGGAAAAAAAAAACAATACCTCATTGTCTACAAACAGTACAGTAGATTTTGTGGAAATGTTGGATAAAGACTTCAGAATATTCATAGTGACAAAACTAAATGAGATGCAAGAGCTGAGAGATAATGAAGTCTAGAAGACACCAGAGAAAAGAGATGAGTTCCAGGAGGTGTTAAAGTTCTTTCATGATCTGAAAGAGGAAATACACACCATAGAAAAGAATCAAATGAAGCTATTAGAGAGAAGGCTGCCCTTCAGAAAATCAAAACTTTTCTCGAAAGTATTAAAAGCAGATTAGTCCATGCAGATGACTGAATCTCATATATTGAAGGCAAAACCTCTGATCTAGAAAAAACACCCCCAAAACTGAGAAAATACCTCCCCAAATGAGAATACTATACAAGAAATAATATACAACATTAAGCACCCAAACATTAGGATAATTGGTATCCCAGAAGGTGATGAAACTAATAAAGGCATTGATAATCTATTTTATAAAATCTTGGGAGAAAACTTTCCAAATCTAAAGAGGCATTCAAATATCCAGACCCAAGAAATGCAAAGGACCCCTAATAGAATCAACCCAAGAAGATCTTCTCCAAGGCACATCATAGCCAGACTGTCTAACTCTATGGACAAAGACAAGATATTAAAATTGGCAAGAGAGAAGCGCCAAGTTACTTACAAAGGTTATCCTATTAGACTACCCTCAGCCCTCTCATCATAAACAATGCTAGCAAGGAAAGAATGGGAAAATATATTCAAAGTGTGAAGTGAAAAACAGCTTCAACCAAGAATACTATACCCGGCAAGATTATCTTTCATATGGAAAGAAAGAATAAAAACATTTTCAGATAAACAAGGCTTGAAAGAATTTTCCAGTAGCAAACCACTCTTCAAGAAGTTCTGAAAGGAGTGCTCTACCAGGGAAACTAAAGACATACAGAAATAAAGGAACAAAATGCAACCAAGAAAAAGACCAATTTAATGCTAGGGACAAGAAATATCAATAACAACGTAGAATGTTAACTTCCAGGATTTAAATAGAAAGATTGGACCATAACAACACTGCATATTCAACTGAAAATAGTTTGAAAATAAGACTGAAATGGTGAAATAAAATTTTATGACTTTTGAATAAAATATTACTGACTTTTTTTACTATGCTTTGTGTCCCCAATTTAAACTATTTTCTTTTGAGTTGTTGATAGGTTCAGCAATTTGTTAAAATATCTTGTTTGTTTGTTTCTTTAAATGGAAACATAAACTTTTCTTCCTTTCTGATTCCTCTGTAATTGGAAAATATTTGGGAGTATTCTTATTTCATGGCAGAAGTGTTATTTGCAAAAGTTCAATAATGCTTGCTGCATTGATTTAGAAATTGAAAATACTCATTTTTGGCCAGGGCTTTGAGTGGAATGTCGTATCTGAATATTAACTATGGAACTAAGGTGGATCTCAAGTAAGCTAACAGAAACACTTAGAAAGATGGCCTGGCACCATAAATAGTTCTGACTGGCAGAGGATTAGAGAAGATATATGAAAGAATTTATAACATAAAATAACCTAGACTTTTATAGCCAGACATTGTAATCAGTAGAGATGGCAAAAGAGCAATCACACCAGGGGATTATTTTCAGAAAGACTTTAAAGGAAGAAAAAGAAACTGATCTTTGCTAGCAGATGGTATATCACAGAATACTTGGAAGGCAGGGCTGAACTGAGAAGGTTTATGTGTGACTTGTGTGCTGGGCATTTGCTTTTCAATAATAGGAAAATATATTCAAAGTGTTAATACTTTGAGTATTCAAAATACTCAGAGTATTTGAGTAGTTGACATGTAAATATTTTCTCAAAAAATATTTGAAACCAGGGGGACCAGCAGTTAGCATAATGGCTATGTCGCTGGACTACCATGTAGTTGACTGCAGTTCAAGTCCCGGACCCGGTGGCTTAAAGTCACGCCAGGCGCATTTTCATACATGCGCAAGATCCTGCGAGGAGAATGGAGGAGAAGGGATTGCGGCATGACCATCCCCCCTGGGGGATGATTTCTCGCTTTCTGTCTCTCTGTCTCTTTATGTCTTCCCAGTGAGCACACATGCCCTATTGCAAAAATTTTAAAAATTCTCTCTCTCTCTCTCTCTCTCTCTCTCGTGCGCTCTCCAGAGAGACAGAAAGCGAGAAATCACCCCCCAGAGGGGATAGTCATGCCGCAATCCCTTCTCCTCCATTCTCCTCTCGGGATCTTGGGCATGCACGCACATGCACCCAGCGTGAGTTCTAAGCCACCGGGTCCGGGACGTGAACTGCGGTTGACCACGTGAGAGTCCAGCAATATAGCCATTACGGTAACTGCTGGTTCCGAGTATTTTGAAATTTTCAAAGTTGTTTATTAACTATCAAGAACTATGGTTTATAAGTTAAAATTTTTTGATATGTAAAGTAAATATTTGTGGAAAAATGTTAAAATAAATTTAAAATTCTTTTTAATTTAAAAAAAAAGAAAAGAAAAAAAGCAGTAGAGAAAGTGGGTAGCCTTGCCTAGTACCAGTTTTTAGTGGAAACGCTTTCAGCATTTCTCCATTCAGTATAATGTTAGCTATAGTTTTTTCATAGGTGGCTTTTACTGTGTTGAGAAATGATACTTCTATACCAATCTTACTAAAGGTCTTAGTCATGAAAGGATATGGTATTTTATCAAATTATTTCTCTGCATCAATTGAAATAATCATTTTTTTATCTTTCTTTCTGTTAATATGGTATATTACATTTATAGTCTTGTGTATGTTGAACCACCCTTGCATCTCTGGGATAAAGCCTGCCTGGTCAAGATGAGTAATCTTTGTTATATGGCACATGGATCCTTAACTTCAGCTGTGAACTAGCACTTTCAGAGACTTAAAATAAAGATATTCAGGCGAGACTTTTTCTTCACTTATTTCTTTAAAAAAGATTTATTTAGAATTATATTTTAAACTTTATTTATTTATTCATTTAAATTTGACCAGATAGGGACAGAGAGAGAGAGAGAGAGAGAGAGGTCAAGCAAGCCACCAGGTCTGAGACTCAACCCGTGGTCGCCATGTGGGTGTCCAACGCCTTTAACCACCAGCCACCTACTGGCCCCCTTCCTCACTTATTCCTAGTGGGTAGTGTTACCTGTCTCTTTGTCTCTGGTTCTCTCTGTCTCTCTATGTCTCCCTTGAGTCTTTTAATTTTTTAATTTTTTTAAGGGAAAGTATTCTCTGGGCTTTCAAACCCCTTTATTGTGTTAATAGGTGCCTCTCCCCTTCTGTTTAGGAAAGGCACAAATGAAGGCCCACCTCCACATAGATCCTGAACTTCAGCTGTGAACTAGTGCTTTCAGAGACTTAAAATGAACATTTTCTGCTGAGACTTCTTCCTCACTCATATCTAGTGGGTAGTGTTACCTGTCTCTTTGTCTCCAGTTCTCCCTGTCTCTCTGTGTCTCCCTGAGTCTTGTAATTTTTAGTTTTTGTTTTTATAAGGTATGGTATTCTCTGAGCTTTCAAACCCCTTTATTGTGTTAATAGGTGCCTCTCCCCTTCTGTATAGGAAAGACACAACCCAGGCCCACCTCCACATGGGTCCTGAACTTCACCTATAAACTAGTGCTTTCAGAGACTTAAAATGAAGATTTTCTGCTGAGACTTCTTCCTCACTTATTTCTACTGGGTACTGTTACCTGTCCCTTTGTCTCCAGTTCTCTCTGTCCCTCTGTGTCTCCTGACTCTTAATTTTTAATTGTTTATCTTTTCTATGGTAATATGTTTTCTTCTTTTCTTTTCTAAAATTCTTTTCTTTTTTTTTGTATCTTTATTCATTTGCTTCTCAGCCTCTGCTCACTAAGTATCTAGACAAATCCAAGTGAACAGAATCTATGCATCTGAATACAACTAGGGTCAGAATATTCCTCTATTCCCACTGATTCTGATGCACAAAGAGTGAAAACAGAATGAAAGAGAGATTGCAGGTCACCTCTTCCTGCATGCCTCTGAACACACAGATTGAACTTCAAGAATTAGAAGAAACACACCATCCAACTGATGACTAGAATTCACCACAGGGTCACAAGAAATATGGAAAAACAAGAAAATACCTCTCCTCCAAGGAAAAGTAAGTCCTCTTCATCCTCAGACAGTATGATGAAATTCATGAAAATGTCTGATAAAGAATTTAGAATTTTTATGATGACAAATCTCACAGAGATCAAAGAGAAGAGAGACAGTGAACTGCCAGAGAGTCAGGAAAAAGAAGCTAATGAGCTTCAGGAGGTGAGGAAATTCTTGCAAGAGCTAAAAAAGGAATTGCACACCTTTAAAAAGAACCAAATGGACCTGTTATAGATGAAGACTATAATACAGGAAGTCAAACCCTCCCTTGAAAGTATTCAAAGTAGAATAGATCACACTGAATATCAAGTCTCAGTTGTAGAAGATAGAATCTTGGCCTAGAAAAATCCACCATGAAGATTAAGAAAATTGTCCAAACGTCCAAACATCCAGAAAACTGGTATCCCAGAAGGGGAAAAGACCCATAAGGGCATTGACAATGTATTCCATGAAATCCTGGAGGAAAACTTTCCAAACCTAGAGAAGCATTCAAAGATCAAGTCGCAAGAAACACAAAGGACCCCAAATAGAATCAACCCAAGAGGTTCTTATAGCCAGATTGAGCAAAACCACAGACAAAGACAAGATACTAAGATTGGCTAGAGAGAAACGTTAAGTTACCTACAAAGGATATCCCATTAGGCTGATAGCGGATCTCTCATCGGAAACAATGAGAGTTTGGAAAAATGGGAAAATATATTCAAAGTGTTAAGGGAAAAGCAATTGCAACCATAGATACAATACCCAGAAAAGATTATCTTTTATATGGGAAGAAAAGACAAGAACATTCTCAGATAAACAAAATCTAAAAGAATTTACCAACACCAGACCAGATCTCCAAGAAGTTCTGCAGGGAATGCTATATCAGGAAAATTAAATATAATCATACAGAAATAAGGCTTCAAAAACTAAAAAAATGGTCAACTTAATCATGGGGAAAAGTCTGGAGTTGCATATTATATCCCAGAATTTAATTGGGAAAATTTAATTACAATAAAAGATAAAGCACATGAGACTGAACTGGTTGAAATAGAATTTTATGACTTTTGACTAAAATATTATTAAATTTTTTCTAGGCTTTGTTTTCTGATTTTAAGGATTTTTGTCTTGTCTTGAGCTGCTGATAGGTCGGTGTACCTACTATTTGAACAGAACCCCCAATATGTTCCTGGCTTTAAGTTTTAAACATATTTCCTCAGCATTCTTTTGATTTATTAAAGTTAAAACTGCTTTTCTTGAAATTGAAATATATGGTAAAAAATACATAATTAATGGCTGTCATAAACTATATAGCATCAGTTAAGTGCTATGCATAGTATATTCATTCTACTCAGAGTTTCATGTCTCAAGTCAGACATGTATTTATAGATATGTATATATCAGCAGAGCTTGCTATTAAAAGTAGATTATTTAAGAAATTTGTGAATCAAAATGTGGGGAAAAAAAGAAGTGTAAAAAAAACTGTGGACACCTGAGATAGTGTGGGAGGAGCGTGGGAAATGGCAGAGGGTGAGAAATAGGGGGAAATATACATATATATATATGAAACTAAAAATGGAAAATTATTGATGATAACGTTTGATGAAGCTATTATGCAGCATCTTCTGGATGGGAAATTACATTTTGTATGCTGTGACAATGCTCAGTGAATAAACGTAAATCAAGTAATTAAAAAATAAATAAATAAATAAAGATTAAAAATAATACTAATAAAATAAAACAATTTAAAAAAGGACAGTAGAAATGGGGGAAGCAGTTGAAATGGAAAAGAGTCATTAAAGCACAAATTTGAAATATATCATTTTAAAAGTGTTCGACCATGGTTCAAGTCCCAGACCCAGTGGCTTTAACTCATGTCGGGTGCGTCCAAGATCCCAAGAGGAGAATGGAGGAGAAGGGATTGCTGCGTGGCCATCTCCCCTGGTGGGTGATTTCTTGCTTTCTGTCTCTCTGTCTCTCTCTGTCTTTCTGATGAGCATACACTCCCTATAGCAAAAACCTCTCCAAAAGAAAAAATAAAATCTGATTTAAGAGGCTGTCCCTGTAGGGCAGTGGTCAAGTGCTGTGCAATGGAAGCTGAATCCCATAATTATCACTGAGGTTCAAATTCATGGCCGGTAGCAACATGTCAGGTGTGTGCACACATGTCCAGATCCCAGTGGGAAGGAGAAATAAAGAAAAAAGTATTGTGGTGTGACCAGGGCCTGAGTGGGAGGTAGTGCTTTCTGTCTTTCTCTTTCCCACTCCATGCACATTAATCTTGCAACATTTAAAATAATAAGAATAATAATAGTAATCATAATTTAAGGGTCAGAGAGTAGTGAAATGTGAAGTTCTGTGAGATTATTCAGTGTGGAATGGTTCCCAGTTCAAACCAATAGACCTTTCAGTATGCCAGGCACACACTTCTCCATGATAGGGGCTGGCAGAAGGCTGAGGATAGACTCCAGAGTTAAGATCCTGTGGGGAGTGTTACCGCTCTGTCTCTTTCACACTCATGAAGGAAATAAACTTATAAAAATCTGATCAAATAAAATCTTTGTTATATGTTGCTGAATACAATGTGTGAGTTTCTTGTTGAGAATTTTTGCATCTATATTCACCAACAATATTGGTCTATAGTCACATCCTTATCTTTTTGGGGGATGAGGATGATGGAGACTTTATAAAATGAATTTGGAAGTCTTCCTTCCTTTTGAATCTTTAGAAATAATTTGAGTAGGATACAGATTAACTCTTCCTTAAAGGTTTTGTAGAATTCAGAAGTGAAGCCATCTGGTCCTGGACTTTTATTTGTCAGGAGGTTATTTAGTACTGATTCAATTTCCTGGCTTGTTATGGATCTATTCAGGTTTTCTATGGCCTCCTGATTCAATCTTGGTAGATTATATGCATCCAGGAATTTGTCCAGCTCCTCCAAGTTATCTTGTTTGTTGGCGTATAGTCGCTCACAGTATCCTGTAATATTTTGTATTTCTATTATGTCTGTCGTAATGTTGCCTGTTTCATTGCATATTTGATTTATCTGGTTTCTTTCTTTCTTCTTGATCAGTCTAGCCAATGGTGTGTCGATCTTGTTAATGTTTTTAAAGAACCAGCTTTCGCTTTCATTTATTTTCTGTATGGTTCATTTATTTTCTCTTTCATTTATTTCTGATTGAACCTTTATTATTTCTTTTTGTCTGGCATTTGTAGGGTTTTTCTGTTGTATTCAAATTCCTTGAGGCATGATGTTAGGTTATCCATTTGGCAGCTTTCCATCTTTTTCTTATGTGCACTAATTGCTATGAACTTCCCTCTTATGACTGCTTTTGTTTCCATAAATTTTTGTATTTCAGCCTTAATTTCTTCAGTAGTGAAGAAGTCGTTCAGAAATAAGTTGTTCTGTTTCCATGAGTTTGTGTATTTTTGATGGTGATTCTTGAGATTAATCTTGAGTTCAATTCCATCATGGTCAGAGAAGATGCTGGATATAGTTTCTATGCCTTTGAATCTGTAAAGGCTTGATTTGTGTCCTAACATATGATCAATCTTTGAAAAAGTTCCATGCAGGGTAAGAAAAAAATGTATATGTTGTGGGCTTAGGGTGGAAAGTTCTGTAGACATCTATCAAGCCTATTTGATTTATAGTATCATTTAGGTCCTGTATCTCTCTGTTTTTCACCTAGAAGATCTGTCTAAAGGAGATAATGAGGTGTTGAGATCTCCAACAATTATAGTGTTTCTCCTTATCTCTCCTTTTAGTTTCAACAGTTTTTCCTTCACATATTTAGGTGCTCCTGAGTTGGGATCCTAGATATTTATAAGCGTTATGTGTTCTTGCTGGATTACCCCGTTTACTATTATATAATGCCCTTCGTTGTCTGTTCTTAGAGTCTTTGTCTTGGAGCCTATTTTCTCTGAAATCAATATCGCAATTCCAGCCCTTTTTAAATTTCCATTTGCATGAAATAATCTTTTTCCAGCCCTTCACTTTTAGTCTATATATGTCTTTATCTGTAAGATAAGTTTCTTGTAGACAACAAATAGAGGGTTTCTGTTTTTTTTTTGGGGGGGATTTGTTTTTGTTGTTGTTGTTGTTGTTGTTTGTTTTTTAAATCCATTTAGCCAGTCTGTGTCTCTTAATTGGAGAATTTCATCCATTGACATTCAATGTTATTACCAATATTTATGAACCTGTTCCTAACATTAAGTGAGCCATTTCCTTGGTTGCATTTTGTTCTCTTATAACTGTCCATCTGACATTTTAGTTTCCCTGGTATAGCACTCCCTTCAGAATCTCTTTTTTTTTTTTCCAATTCATTTATTTGCATTCATTCACTGTACATCATTACAGCATACAAAATGAGATTTTCCATC
>NW_006204778.1:38574-39938 GCF_000334495.1 Tupaia belangeri chinensis
GAGGGCCGGGGCTGCGGGCCGTGGGGATGGGGCCGGGGGGCTGCGGGGATGCGGTGGCGGTGGCGGGCGGCAGGGGGCCGGTGGCGGGGGTCGGGCGGTGGCGGGCGGTAGGCGACACTGGTTGTTTCTGGTGGAAGTTGTGTGCTCAGGCAGACGCGGTCTCCCTTCAGAATCTCTTGAAGAGCTAGTCTGAAGTTAGTAAATTCTTTCAGATTTTGTTTATTCAAGAATGTTTTAATCTTTTTTCCCATATGAAAGATAATCTTGCGGGGTATAGTATTCTTGGTTGAAATTGTTTTTCATTCAACACTTCAACTGTATTTCCCCATTTTTTCCTTTCCTGCATTGTTTCTGCTGATGAGGATCTTCTTGGATTGATTCTATTTGGGATCCTATGTATTTCTTTGGTTTGGATATTTGAATGCCTTTCTAGGTTTGGAAAGTTTTCTTCCAGGATTTCATGGAATAAATTATCTAGGCCCTTATTATTTTTTTCCTCTTCTGGGATACCAATTATCTGGATGTTGGGGTGTTTGATGGTATTCAGTATGCCCCATATATTATCTTAATTTTTCTTGGTTGTTTTCTCAATATTCTTGATACATTTTTTTAGGTCAGTTGTTTTGTCTTCTACGTTTGAGATTCAGTCTCCTGCCTGATCAAATCTACTTTTAATACTTTCAAGGGAGGTTTTGATTTCCTGTATCACGTTCTTGAACCCTAGAAGTTCCATCTGGTTCTTTTTTAAAGTGTCTTTCTTCTTTCAAATCATAAAAGGACTTCCTCATCTTTAGTACATTGTTCCTTTTCTCTTCCATCTCAGTTAGTTTCGTCACTACAAATATTCTGAATTCCTTATCCAACGTGTTCGTGATGTCTATTGTATTGACTGTGGGTGATGTGGGCATGACGATTTCCCTTGGAGGAGAGGTCTTTTGTTGGTTGATCATATTTCTTGAGCCTCTACCATTGTTCCTAGTCATCTAGTAATCTATGTGTTACTTCCTAACTTATTCAAGATATCTCTGAGTATTAAAAGATGCGTAGGATTAGAATATTGGTGATCTCTCTTCTGTTCTGCCTATCTGATACTCATCAGTATCATGCGTTGTTGTCACTGGTCCTGAGTCACCCAAAGTCCTCCCTGTTTCTAAGGAGTGGTGAGCCTCCAACTGACCTATTAAACTTCACTTCAAGAGAAAGGGGAAAATGTGCACTGCATGCTATTCAAAACACTGAGATTCTGAGAGTTCAAAGGCAAGTGGGAAAAGAGCTGAGGATGAGCAATGGGTCCTGGCCGTTAGGGCCTGCAGCCACAGGCAGCCTGGTGTCTAGCACTGCTGTTGGCTTTAACCAGCCCCCCT
>NW_006204778.1:40139-41449 GCF_000334495.1 Tupaia belangeri chinensis
CTGGGCGGTGGGGCCCCCCAGCCACAGGCAGCCTGGTGTCTAGCACTGCTGTTGGCTTGAACCAGCCTCCATATCTATCCATTTATATCTTAATTGACACTTAGGCTGATTCCATAACTTGGCTATTGTGAATAGTGTTGCAATAAACATTGGGATGCAGATATTTCTGCAACATGCTCATTTCATGTCCTTTGGATATATGCTTAGCAGTGAGATTGTTAAATTATATGGTAGTCGTATTTTTAGTTTTTGAGGAACCTTTAGACTCTTTTCCATAGTGGTTTACTTATGTTCTTACATTTAGTGTAAAAGAATTCCCCTTTCTCGATATCCCAACCAACATATGTTATTTTTGGCATTTTAAATTATAATATCTAATTTACATGTAATAGTAGAACATATTTGTGGGGTTCAGTGTGGTTTTGTCTTTTTGTTTTTTATTTGACCATAGAGGGTCAGAGACAGAGAGAAAGAGAGAGAGAGAGAGAAAGAAAGTAAGAAACCAAGTCACCAGTTCCGGCATTCATGTGAGAGTCCAGCACCCTTAACGATCATGTCCCCTGCAGGTCCCTAGTTTTTCTTTTGTATAATAGCTATTTCTCACTGCTGTGAGATGATACCTTCATATTCCTACTAACATTTGTTATTTTTGTCTTTTTAAATGATAAATACTGATTTACATGTAATAGTTGTACATATTTGTGGGGAACAAATAGCTTTTTGATAATAGCTATTTCTCTTTTTTTAAATACATATTTTTGTTTATTTATTTAATTTAAACTTATATGTTTACATTTATTTTCTGTACATCATTACAGCATACAAAATGAGATTTTCCTTCCAGAGTCCACTGTGAATTCGCTCAATTGAGCACAACAACATACATGTTACTGTCAACAAATAGTTTTCCATTTCTTATTTCCTGTATGTTTTACTTTTTTCCCTTATCCTTGATTCCCTATCTCTTACCCTCGGCCATCTCCCACTCTCTTCCTACACTGTCTTTGGTATCTATGTTTGGTTTATATACTGTTTTTCCACCACATTTTATTGAGTCACTAAAGATCTTAATTAAACTAAATATTTTCATAGGAATCACAGCTGATACATACATTTCCAATGAATAAAAGTTCAACTTTAGGCATAAGCCTCAGTGAGTAGAATAAACATCCTATAAAGTAGCAACTAGCTGGGGCTATATATCTTACTGCAGTCATCGAACAGGTATTTTTACTGCAGTTCTTTTTTTTAAAATGTCAACAAAAACAGTTTTAGTTTCTTTTCCTGAAACATTTTTTTAACTTAATTTA
>NW_006204778.1:42981-43597 GCF_000334495.1 Tupaia belangeri chinensis
AAGCATTGTCACAGCATACAGACTGTGATTTCCTATCTTGAATATACTGCATAGTGGCATAATAATGCATATTATTATCAAAAATTTTCCATTTCTAGTTTCTAGAATTTTTTTTACCCCTTATTTCTGACCCTCTGCCATTTCCCACCCTCTTCTCAGACTATCTCTGGTGTCTACAGTTGTCTTCCATTCCTTTCGCCCCACATTGTATTGATCACTCAATTTCTTAAATAATCTAACTACTTTCAATAGCAACTTCACTACGTACTATTAAGAAAACTAGCTTTAACTTAAATTTAAAAAATGCTAAGGAACTTTGCTTAAAACTTAAAGCCAGGAAACAGGTTAGGAGTCTGTTCAAATGGTAGGTACATGAACCTATCCATATCTCAAGACAGGACACAAATTCTTACAACCAGATAACAAAGTCTACCAAAAAAATCAGCAATATTTTAGTCAAAAGTCATAAAATTATACTTCACCAATTCAGTCTCACGTACTTTATCTTCTGTTGTGGTTCAATGTTCCCTACTAAATTCTGGGACATAATATTCAACTCCAGACTTGTTCCTACGATTAAGTTGGCCACTTTCTTAGTTTTTGAACTCTTATTTCT
>NW_006204778.1:44051-47065 GCF_000334495.1 Tupaia belangeri chinensis
CAGGAAGGAAGAAAAGTTTATGTTTCCATTTAAAGAAACAAACAAGCAAAATATTTTAACAAATTGCTGAACCTATCAACAACTCAAAAGAAAGTAAAATGTTTACATTGGGAACACAAAGCATAGTAAAAAGAAAAATCAGTAATGTTTCACTCAAAAGGTCATAAAATTCTATTTCACCAGTTCAGTCTTATGTTCAAACACTCTTCTGTTGAATATGCAGCGATACTGTGGTCCAATATTTCCATTTAAACCCTGGAAGTTAACATTCAATGTTATTATTGATCTTTCTTGTCCCTAGCATTAAATTGATCATTTTCTTGGTTTCCTTTTGTTCTCTTATTTCTGTATGTGTCTTTAGTTTTCCTGGTAGAGCACTCCTTTCAGAACTTCTTGAAGAGTGGATCTGCTATTGGCAAATTCTTTCAGGTCTTGTTTATCTGAGAATGTATTTATCCTTTCTTTCCATATGAAAGATAATCTTGCCGAGCATAGTATTCTTGCTTAAAACTGTTTTTCACTTAACATTTTGAATATATTTTCCCATTCTTTCTTTGCTCGCGTTGTTTCTGATGAGAGGGCTGAGGTTAGCCTGATAGGATAACCTTTAGAAGTAACCTGATGCTGGGAACCAGCAGTTAGCGTAATGGTTATGTTGCTGGACTCCCACGTAGTCAACCACGGTTCGCATCCCGGACCTGGTTGCTTAAAACTCACGCCGGGCGCATGTGCGTGCATGCCCAAGATCCCGAGAGGAGAATGGAGGAGAAGGGATTGTGGCATGACCATCCCCCCTGGGGGATGATTTCTCGCTTTCTGTATCTATGTCTCTCTCTGTCTGTCTGGTGAGCGCGCATGCCCTATGGCAAAAATCTCTCTCTCAAAAAAAAAAAAAAGAAGTAAAATGATGCTTCTCTCTTGCCAATTTCAATATCTTGTTTTTGTCTGTAGATTTGGCCAGTCTGGCTATGACATGCCTAGGAGAAGATCTTCTTGGGTCGATTCTATTAGGAGTCCTTTGTATTTCTTGGGTCTGGATATTTGAATGTCTCTCTAGATTTGTAAAATATTCTTCCAAGATTTCATGTATTTCAATGCCCAGGGCATTATCAATGCCCTGATTAGTTTCTTCACCTCCTGGGATACTAATTATTCAGGTATTTGGGAGCTTAATGCTGTCTAGTATTTCTCATTTAATATTCTCAGTTTTTGGTTGTTTTAAATAGATTATAGATTTTGCCTTCAACATCCGAGATTCGATTTTCTGCATGTACTAATCTGCTTTTAATACTTTCAAGAGCTGTGATATATTGGTTTTCTTGACCAAAAATGAAGATATTCTACTGAGACTTCCTCCTCCAATCTCATTTCTAGAAGGACACCCATGAAGCCAGGCCTATCTTGATATGGGTACCATACTTCAGCTGTGAAATATTGGTGTCTTTGACCAAAAATGAAGATTTTCTGCTGAGACTCCTCCCTCCAGACTCATTTCTAGTGAGTAGAGATAGCTCTGTGTCTTTTTCTCTCCATTTCTGTCTGTCTGTTTCTGTCTCACTATGTCTCCCTGTGACTTTTAATTTTTTTTTTAAGGTAAAGTATTCTGTGGGCTCTCAAGCCTCTCCTTTATTGTGTTAATTGGTGTCTTTCCTCACTTCATTTAGGAAAGGCACAAGCGAAGCCAGATTATCTTGATATGGATACCTGAATGCAGCTATGAAATATTGGTTTCACGCGGCATGCATGCGCACCACGTGGCTTTAATTTTTGCTTTCTAAAATTACAATCTTACAGGGTTTTTATCCTCTTTTTCTCTTTTTGTTTTTCATTTCATTTTTTCTTCTTCCTTCCTCCCCTTAATTCTTTTTCTTTTTTCTTTATCTTTAGTCATTTTCTGATCAGTCTCTATGTACTAAGTGTCTAGATAGGTCCAAGTGAACAGTTTCCAATGATCTGAATATGACTGGGGTCAGAATGTTCCTCTCTTCACCCTGAATCTGAGCACAAAGAGTGAAAATGGAACAGAAGAAAGATTGCAGACCAACTCCTTCTGCTCACCTCTGAATGTTCTGCTTGAACTTCAAGAATCAGGGAGAAATGCACCATGTATCAGATGACTAGAAATCACCGCAGGATCACAAGAACTATGGGAAAGCAAGATAATATCTCTCCTCCAAGGGAAAAGAATAGCACCTCTTCATCCTCAGATAGTACAATGAAACTCATGAAAATATCTGTTAAGCATTTTAGAATATTCATAATGACAAAGCTAACACAGATGGAAGAAAAGAGATACAATGAACTGCAGAAGAGGCAGGAGAAAAGAGCTGATGAGTTCCAGGAAGTGAGAAAATTCTTGCAAGATCAAAAACAGGAAATATGCACTCTAAAAAAAAAATCAAATGGACCTGTTAGAGATGAAGGCTATAATACAGGAAATCAAAATCTCTCTTGCAAGTATTAAAAGCAGACTAGATCATACAGAAAATAGAATCTCAGATATAGAAGATAAAATTGCTGGCCTAGAAAAATCTACTACAAAGACTGAGAAAATTAGAAAATCCACCATGAAGACTGAGAGAATGGCCCCCCCATAATAAGAATAATATATGAGAAATACTAGATACCATCAAACATCCAAGCATCCCGATAATTGGTATCTCCAAAGGTGAAGAGACTCATAAGGGCATTGATAATCTATTCCATGAAATCCTGGAAGAAAACTTCCCAAACCTAGAGAGGCATTCAAAGATCCAGACCCAAGAAATACAAAGGACCTTAAATAGACTCAACCCAAGATGATCTTTTCCAAGGCACATCATAGCCAGATTGTCCAAATCCACAGACAAAGACAAGGTGCTAAAATTGGAAAGAGAGAAACATCAAGTTAATTATAAAGGGTATCCCCTCAGGCTAACATCAGACCTCTCATCAGAAACAATGCGAGAAAGAAAAGAATGGGAAAAAAATATTCAAAGCGTGGTAGAAAAGAATGAGAAAATATATTCAAAGTG
>NW_006204779.1:0-584 GCF_000334495.1 Tupaia belangeri chinensis
TATGTGTGTATATATGACCTTACATATGTGTATATGACTTTACATATGTGTATGTGACTTTACATATGTGTGTATATGACTCCACATATATGTGGGTATATGTGACTTTACATATGCGTGTATGACTTTACATATATATATGTGTGTATGACTTTACATATGTATGTATATACAACTTTATATATGTATGTATATGTGACTTTACATGTGTGTATGACTTTACATATATATGTGTATATATGACTTTACATATATGTGTATATACGACTTTACACATGTGTGTATATGATGTTACATATATGTGTGTATGTGTGACTTTACATATGTATGTGTGAGTTTACATATATGTGTATATATGTATGTGTGACTTTGCATATATGGTATATACGACTTTACATATATGTGTGTGACTTTACATACATGTATGTATGTGTGACTTTACATATGTGTGTATGACTTTACATATATGTGTAAGTGTGCATGTGACTACATATATGTGTATGACTTTACATATATGTGTATGACTTTACATATGTGTGTGACTTTACATATATGTGTGTGACTTTACATATATGTGTATGTAT
>NW_006204780.1:0-2118 GCF_000334495.1 Tupaia belangeri chinensis
CTTGGCTCACATTAAGTCTTCTATGTTCATCTATTTTAAGTAAGATGATACAATCTCATTGTTTCTTATAGCTATGTAATATTTCATAGTATGTATGTGCCACCATTTTTCAAACCAGTCATCAATATTTGGACATGTTGGTTCCATGTTTTAGAATTATGAGTAATACTGCAATAAACATGAATGTGCAATTGCTTTCTGGTTGAGTGTTTTCTCTATTCTTTTGATAAATACCAAGAAGTAGGTTTAATGAGTCAGATAGTAATACTATTTGTAAACTTTTGAGAAACCTCCATATTGTTTTCCACAGAGGTTGTACTAATTTCCACCAACAGTGTAAGAGGGTTTCCTTTTTAAAAATTTAATTTAATTATTTTTAAACTTTCAAGTTTTTGCCATAGTTCATGGGTGCTTCCTGGAGAGAGACAGAAAAGAACACTGAAAGTGGAAAATAACCACTCAGTGGGGATGGCCATAACACAATACCTTCTTCTTCTTCTTCATCTTTCTCTTAGAATTTTGGGCATATGCACAAATGTGCCATGTATGATTTACAAGCCACCAGCTCTGGGGCTATGGGAGTCCAGTGCTTTAACTACTACACCACTTACTGGCCTCTAAGAGGATTTTTTTTCCACCACAGCCTCACAAACACTTGTTCTTTAGTTTTTTGATTCTAGCTGTTCTAACTGAAGTTAAATGGTATCTCATGTTGCTGTTTATTAAAAAATAGCTATTTATTTAATTTTATTTATTATTATGATTTTAACTTATCATAGGTCATATGTACTTAAAAGAGAGAGAGAGAGACAGGTTAAGTGAGAAAGTAAAATGCCACGTATGGATCTTGAACCACAGTTGGCCATGTGGGAGTGCAGTGCCCTAACAACCATATCACCTGCTCACCTCATCACATTGTGTTTGATTTTTTTAGAGAGATTTTTTTCTGTATGTGCACCAACAGAGAGAGAGAACGAGATATAGAAAGGAAGAAATCACTCCCTGAGGGGATAACCACACCATAACCCCAACTCATACACTCTCCTCTCAAGACTTTGGGCATGCATACACATGCGTATGTGCAGTGTAACTTTGAAACCCCTGAGTCTGAGAAACTGTGGTCAACCTCTTGGGATTCCAGAGCTTTAACCACTTAGCCCCACTGATTGTGGTTTTAAGTTGCATTTTCCTAATGACATGAGAATTAAAAAAAAATTATATGCCTTTTGACCATTCATTGAAATCATTTGCCCCTTTTTTTAGTTGGGTTACTATAGAGCTCAGAAAGCCGGTGTAGTGATCACAGGTTGTTACATTGAAAGGATACACATGAAGATCAGCAAAGGGAAACATGCTTAGGCTGAAGTCCAGGAGAAAGAAGGGCAAGTTTCCAGGTGTCCCCTCCTAGGGGAGTTGCATGGACACTTGTTTAATTTTTCCACCAACAATCATCATTATGATCATTATTTTTTAGTGCATGAGCTGCTTGAGTTTTTTGTATATTCTGGATATGAATCCCTTGTCTGAGGAATAATTTGAAAGTACTTTCTTCCTTCAGAGGACTGTCTTTTCACTCTAATTATTGTTTCCTTTGCTGTGTGGAAGATTTTTAGATCAATGATTCCCATTTGTCTGTTTTTGGGACTATTGTTTATGCTATATATAGGGTTCTTATTCAGTAAATCTTTTTTTCAGAGGTTTTTGCTATAGGGAATGTGTGCTCACCAGAAAGACAGAGAGACAGAGAGACAAAAAGCAAGAAATCACTCCCTGGAGGGGTAGACATAACGCAATCCCTTCTCCTCCATTCTCCTCTCAGAACCTCGGGCACGCATGCACACTCACCCAGTGTGAGTTTAAGCCAACGGTCCTGGTACCAAACCATAGTTGACTACATGGGAATCCAGTGACATAGCCATTATGTCAACTGCTGGTCTCATCAAAAAATCTTGCTAACAATCTCTTTAAAGGTTTCCCCTACATTTTCTACTACTAGTTTTGTAGTTTGAGGTTTTATATTTAAATCTTTGATTTTTGCTAATGGTAAAGATAGCATCCAGTTACATATTTTTGCAGGTGGATATCCGGTTTTTCCAGCACTATTTGCTGAAAAGACTT
>NW_006204781.1:0-7318 GCF_000334495.1 Tupaia belangeri chinensis
TTATTCCTGCTCTCAAATGTGTCTAAATTTTTTCCATCAAAGATAATGGTTTGATGTAGATTTCTTTATATATCTTCTTTTTTGAGAGTTTTTTTTTTTTCTTTTCTTTTTTCCTGTAAGGAATGCATTCAGTAGAACAAGCCAGAGAGACAGAAAACGAGAAATCACCCCCTTCAGGGAATGGTCATGCAATCTCTTCTCCACCATTCTCCTCTTGGGATTTTGGGTGCATATACACATGTGCCCAGTGTGAGTTTCAAGCTACAAGGTCTTGTACTCAGACTGCATCAGCAACATGAGAGTCTAGCACATTAACCACTATGTCACCTGCTGGCACCAGATTTTTAAATACATCTTTTATAAAAATCATTGTTTTCTTTATTTCTAATTTTCCAATTGTTTCTTTAAAAGTTATAATTACATATGGAGTTTGATCAGTGTTCTTTTTGACATTTATTATAGTAATCATATTTTTAAATTTATTTTGTTAATGAATTTATTATATTATAGATAAGCTATAATAATAAGCCCTTCTTATATTCCTTTCATAAGTTTTCCTTGTCATAATGTATTATATTTAAAATATAGTGTTAGCTTTGATTAGCTAATATTTTATGTACAATTTTCTCTTCTATGGTCATAACTGATTTAACCATATAGGCTTTCACTTATTATTTATTGTTATCTTGTTATGATTCAAGGATATACTATTGCATTATACATCAGAATTTGGTCTTTTTCTAATTATTTGGTTAAGATAAAAGTTATTTATTCTTTGAAAGTTAATAGAACTCACCTGAAGGACAATCAAAGATTGGTGTTTTAGTAATTGAAAATTTTATTTTTAAGAATTATTTATTTTATTTTATTATAATTATTTTTAATTTGCTATAAGCAGTGTGTTCCTGCCTCTCTATTGTTCACTTAGAAAATGAGAAAGCAAGCTGCCCAGTCTGAGACTCAAACCACAGGCAGCCATGTAAGAGTCCATTGCCCCAACCACTGTGCCACCTGCTGGCCCTGAAATAGAGAAATTTTTTAAAGTTAAAAAGTTCAGGGACCAGCAGTTAGCATAATGGCTATGTTGCTGGACTCTCATGTAGTCAACTGCAGTTTGAGTCCTGGACCCAGTGGCTTAAACTCACTCCAGGCGTGTGTGCATGTGTGCCCAACATCCCTAGAAGAGAATGGAGGAGAAGGGATTGTGTCATGGCCATTCCCCCCAGGGGTGATTCTCACTTTTTCTCTCTATATCTCTCTCCGTCTTTCTGGCTAGCACACACATCCTATAGCAAAAACCTCTCCAAAAATATAAGTTATTTTATGGGGGCCAGCAGGTGGCATAGTAAGGTGCTGGACTCCCACCTTGTTGATCATGACTGGAATCTTGTACCTGGTTACTTAAAACTCACACTGGGCATGTGTGTGTGTGTGTGTTCCCAAAATCCTAAGAGGAGAATGGAAGAAAAGGGTTTGGAGCATGACCATCCTTCCTGGTGTATGATTTCTCACTTTCTGTCTCTGTCTCTCTTTGGTAAGTGCACGTGCCCTATAGCAAAGATCTTTTTAAAAAAATGTTTTTTTCTTTCATGAGAGTGAGTGACAGAGGGAGAAAGAGAGAGATGCCTTGTACAGGGCCTCACACTGTAATCCCCACTGCTTTTCTAGCCAGCCAGGATCATGGGTGCACTCACCTAGCATTTACAGATGTCCCACATGGATCCATCTTTGCTAGAGCAGTGTATTAGGAAATTTGGATTACTATATCAATTGCTACAATGCATGATGGTTTATTCAACTTTCTGAATTCTGCTTGTTTCTTAATATGCGTATTTAAAGATATGGATTTTTCTTGTATTATTCTAACATAACTATCTTTAATTTCAGAACTTCATAACTGCTCATTTTTATGTCTGTTTGACTGATCAGTTTTGAAGACATATTAAAATTACCAGCTTTAGTAGCTGAATTACTTATTTCATTCCACCTTCTGTTAGGTGTATGTATGTTGATGGCTTTATCTTCTTGTGTTATTTTTCCTTGTGCCAGTATACAATACTTGCCTTTGTACCTTATGATGATGTTTACTCTGAATTATGATTTGAGTAACCCAACTGGACCAAGGTTTCAAGCCATGGTTTTCATGTGACTTCCAGTTTCGCAGTCCAGTATACTACTTATATACTACAGAAGCTTGGCTAACAATTTTTTAGTTATGCACTATTATTATTCTTGCCTTATAAAGAGGATATACACTTCAAAATGCAATAATTTCTGTAAGATCACAGATGTAGTAATTGGTGTTTTGGGGAATAGAATTTGACAATGTGATAGGTTACCTATTCTATAACTGTGGATATTTGATCAAACATGATCAGATGCACATATTAAATAACAACTTTGTTGGTAATGTAAGGGCTAGGACAGTTTAAAAAAAAATAGTAAGCCAGATTACACAAATGACAGAGTGTATATAAAGAAGACAGATTTGGAAATCAGAGACGTCAGAGTTGAAATCTATATAACTGTTCACTGAGTGGATAAAATCTGGCCATTGAGAGACTGTGGTGCCATTTACTGAAATAGTAACTATGAAATCAGGGATGGGTTTAGAGGAACAATAAAGGGCTTAGGTTTGGCATGTCGGTCAGAGGTTTCTGTGAGACAGTGAAGTGGGGAGTCCATTTAGTAGCTGGAAATGGGTGTTTGAAGCTAAATTGATGAAACTTTGGCAGTAATCCATATATGTGTAGGTTATTGGTGTCGAGATGGGAGAGAATGAGATTGTCCTAAGAGATTGTTTACAAGAAGAGCAGAATGAAGAATAGAGAAAGCCAGATGTTAAAAGGAAGTATGGAGGGACCAGCAGTTAGCATAATGGCTATGTCAGTGAACTCCCATGTAGCCGACTGTGGTTCAAGTCCCGGACCCGATGGCTTAAACTCACACCGGGTGTATGTGCCCAAGATCCTTATGAGCAGGAGGACTGTGGGAAGGAGATCACACATGTCGAGACTCTGTGGAAGGTGCCTGACTCTCTCTCTTTCTCTTACATGCACATATACATGCTCTCTTTCATGAACAAAAACTTAAACATTTTTTAAAGACGGAGGAAATTCTGAGTAGTGTCAGATGTTCAACTGAGGTCATACACATTGCTTTTAGAATATTTTCAAAGAGCATTTTACACAACGTGAGCTACTATCTCACCTTCAATACCATCATTTCAGAATCAAGCTTCTTCTCTGGCCTCAGTAATGTGGCCCTTCCCATTCTGAGAGTATTTTTGAAACCTGAAGTCTGTGGCATGTCCCCAAAGTTGCCTGGGATTTGGGATGAAGTTCAGTCACTTTAGGGTACTTGTTTACTCTTAAGTGCTGCTTAGCTTATTTAGCAAGGCTCATGCAGGGATGGCCTTTTTACCCTAGGACCTGCAGGCAGAGAAATTGGGGTGGTGGTGGCTCAGGTAGAAAGCGGGTGAGGTAGGTGGGTCTAGGTTAGACTCCTGAACTCAGGGGTGACAGTAACTGTGTGTGTCTTGCTGTAGGTAACGACATTGCTGAAAAGAAGAGGACTCGGGAGAGATCTGAATTCCTCACAAACTCCAGTCTCAGGCTCCCTTCTCAATTCTTGGGCTAACTCAGTGACTGAGTTCATTTTTGACCTTTCAACTCCTGTTCTTATTTGTGACCTTAAGGCATTCAGCACTTAATAGAGTTCCTGGCAACTGGAAGGTAATAAATGCTGGCATTTTTGTAACACTCGTACAGAGATTATCCCTTCATTGGATTTCTCATATTCTGGTCTCCTCTTCCCTCTTCCTGGGGATACCCTGATATCAATAAATTGTCCAATAGTTCAAAGTTGGGAAACTCTGAGTTTTTTCTTGCTTGAAGCCTGGCACTAAGTTACATATGACTATTTGACAAAGGTTTGGTTTCAAGCTGGGCTGTGGGTATAGTTACTGAAAATTCTGAATGGTAAGGTCTGAATGGTAGGATCTGAGAATATTGTTCTGGTTCTGAGTTCTTCCCAAAATACAGGATAGAGTGGGATGGGGAGAGGATATTGGGGGGGGGGGGGGTTTACTTGGTGGATGAAACTTTGGTTGTATACAGCATGAAGACTGCAGTGATTGGCGTCTCAGGGAAGGCGGTGTCTGGATCAAAATTTAAGGCAAGGAGGCCAGCAGGTGGTATGATGGGTAAGGCACTAGACTCCCAAATGACTGACCAACAGTTAGAGTCCCAGACGGGAGGCTTGAAAATCATGCCAGGCGTGTGTGTGTACATGATCAAAATCCCAGGAGGAGAATGAAGACGATGGAATTGTAGCATGGCATTTCCCCTGGAGAAATGATTTCTCACTTTCCCTGTCATTGTCTCTGTCTCTCTCTAGTGAGGCATAAACCTTAAAAAAATATATTTTTTTTGGAGGGGTTTTTGCTATAGGGCGCATGCACTCACCAGAAAGACAGAGACAGAGAGACAGAAAGCGAGAAATCACCCCCCAGGGGGGATGGCCACACCACAATCTCCTCTCCTCCATTCTCCTCTTGGGATCTGGGGCACGCACACGCACCTGGCATGAGTTTAAGCCACCGGGTCCAGGACTGGAACCGCGATTGACTATGTGGGAGTTCAGCAACATAGCCATTATGTTAACTGCTGGTTTAGCTAAATCTGAAGCCCACCCCCAAATTCTAAGCTTCCTTTTCAAGGTTTGATTGAAACCTTAGTGATTTCCCATGGAGTATGTGTTCAAAGGGAATCAGGGACTAAAAAGTGCAGTAGGTAATTCCATAGAGGATTTAGCAAAATTATAATGTCAGAGGATAACTTACACAACAGCAGGAGAATTGGCAGAGATGGATCTTCACACATGCATAGCTGTCGCCTCTGCCTCCTCCTTCAGTAAACTGGAATTTTTATAAGGTACAACCATGGTCCGATCAATAGATGCAAATTTTGGGGTAAGCAAGGTATCTGGGAAGATGTGACTGCTCCATGCTTGAGGATGGGGAAGTAAGTCACCCAGTGGGAGATATGAATGCCCTGAGTTCAAACATGGTTAGACTTCCTTCCTCAAAGGCCAGTGGTGCCAGTGAGATGCAGGCCAGGGGAAGGAGCCATTAGTCTAGATGAAAGAGACTGATGTGGCAGCCTCAGGCAAAAAGTTATAACAAGTTTAAACATAAACAGAAGTTTTCAAGCAGGGCCAGCAACGGTTACTCTAGAGAAAAAAGGAAAGGTCCAAAATGGCATTCATTCCTACAAAATGGAGTCAGTCTGGTATATTCACGTCATTTTTCACATTATAAACTAAGAGCCAAAGAACAAAGTATGAACTGACTTTCATTCTAATTTGCTCCTGCTAAAGTCACTTCATGTAGAACTTAAGTTATCATTAGCAGAGCTTTCCATGAAAGGTTTGAGAAGAATGCTAATAACAAAGAGAATACTTTATTTGAGCAAGAATTTTTTGTTTCTTTTATTTTTGAAGGTTTTGTTTTGTTTTCTCATAGGGTGCATGTGCTAGCAGGAGAGAGAGAGAGAAAGTGAGAAATCATCCCTCAGGGGATGGCCATGCCACAATTCCTTCTCCTCTATTTTCTTTCTGGGATTCTAGGCATGGACGCACACATGCCTGGCGTAATTTTTAAGCCACCAGGTTTGCAATTCAAATGGTAGTTGGCCAGTGGGAGTCTACCTGGCAACTTAAAACATCCTGAGTGCATGTGTGTGCATGCCCAAGATCCTGAGAGGAGAATGGAGGAGAAGGGATTGCGGTGTAGCCAACCCCCTGGGAGTGATTTCTTGCTTTCTATCTCTCTGTCTCTCTGTCTCTCTGGCTAGCACACTCACTGTATAGCAAAAATCTCTTAAAAGAAAAACAATATGGGGGCATTCCCCATAATGCAGCTGCAGTTACGCCCTGCATATGGGGACTGTATACCACATGGCCTTCCACAGTTTAAATCCTGACCCTGGTGGTTCAAAAAACAAGCTAGGCACGTATGAGTGTGTGCCTAAGATTCTAATTGTATGGAGAAATGAAGGAAAAAATATTGTGGCATGATCATGCCCCTTTGGGAGGTACAATCTCTTTCTCATAAGTGCAAATGCCCTATGGCAACAACATCAATAACAACAGAAAAAGAGAGAAAGAGAGAAGAGGAAAAGAGAGAGAGAAAAAGAGAGAGAGAGAAAAAAAGAGAGAAAGAGAGAGATAAGAGAAAACATAAAAGGGTAAAAATGCAGTTAAATATAGACACGTGAGAGGAAGACTTCTCCATTACAACTAAGAACTAGCACTTTCAAGGAATAAGAGAAATTAAGATTGTTTACTGATAATTCAGCCTCCAGCCCCAAGTCTTGAGTGGAGAGGCAAGGGACAGGCCTTCAGAAGAAGAATCCTCCATAGCAACTGAGAACTAGTGCTTTCAGGGAATACGAGAAATGAAGATTGTCTACTGAAAATTCAACCTCCAGTTCCCAGTAGCAAGTGGTAGGGCACCCCCTCTAGCCTTCTGTCCCTTACTATCTCTCTCTGCCTCTCTCTGTCTTCTCATATTTTTGTAGTTTTTCTTTAAAAATTTTTTTTTATTATAATTTCTTTTTTTTCTTTTCCATCACAACACACAAATGAATTTTCCATCCAAAATACATTGTGCATTGGCTCAATCAAGCACATCAACATACATGTTCTCAGCAAATAATTTCCCAATTCTTATGTCCTGCATACCTTGCCTTTTGTTTTGCCATCATCGATTCCCCATCCCCCACCCTCTGCTATGACCCATCCTCCTCCCACATTGTCCCTGGCATCCACGGTTGCCCTCCATGCCTCCCCTCTCCCCATTCAAATGATCTGCCAGTGAACTTAATTAGTCTAAATATATCCAGTAGTTATCGCAGCTGACACATACCTATACATGAACTCAAGTCTGACTTTAGGCATAAACCCCAGTGAGTAGAAAGAGCATACTATAAAGTAGAACCCAGCTGGGCCCATACAGCTCACTGCAGTCATCAAATATGCATTAAAAAAAAAAAATGGTACGAATAGTTTGACCGGTTTTTTTTTCTCCTGCAACTTTTCTTTTTTTTTTTTTTTCTTTTTGTTGTTGTTGTTGTTACCTAACATTCATTCCCTGAGCATCTATTACAACGTACTAATGTAATTTCCCATCTAGAATAAACTGCATAGTGACTCAATCAAGCATGTTATCATCAATAATATTCCATTTCTACTTTCATACTTATGTATACATATATATATATTTGTTTTTTTTCCTCTTCCTTTTTTTTTTTTTCCT
>NW_006204782.1:0-4974 GCF_000334495.1 Tupaia belangeri chinensis
CATAATTCACAATTGCTAAGACATAGAACTAAACCAAATGTCTGAACAGACTAATAGATTTTTTAAAATGTGGAACACATACACTACAGAATACTACTTATTCATAAAAAATAATAAGAACCTGACATTTAACAGAAAATTTTAAAAAATGGGAAATTTACTGCAAAGTGAAGCAAGCCACATGATGAAAGAGAGACATTGTATGTCCCCACTCAATATATATCAAATGTCTGTACTCTATAGTAGAAACTGAATGATGGGAAGGTATAAAAGCATAGAGAACAATGATGAAGACAGTGGGGGAAGAAGATGGGCAATGAGGGAGGAAGATGGGAAATATGAGAGGGTGAGAGAGAGGGAATCAAGGGAAAAAAATAACCTAAAAAGTCTTTTTAATGTGTCATTAAATATGACTTGCTTGTATCTTGTTGAGAGTTTTGCATCTATATTTATCAGAGATATTGGTGTGTAGTTTTTTTCTAATTTTCTCGTCTGTTTTGGGAATGATGGTGATGGAGAATTCATAAAATGAATTTGGGATGGTTCCTTCCTTTTACATTTTTAACGGGATTAGCACTTCTTCATATATATACAAAGTAGTTTTAGGATTTTAAAATGGAACAATTGGACAAATGTAGTTATATGTATATCACCTGAAATATTTCATATTTTCTGTAAGGAGAACTTTAGTATCATAAACCCTTGGCACTATTGGAATGAATAGTACTCAATTATGAGTTACATTCTCCATGCTTATACTCACTCCATTTTTTTCTTATGTGTGCTAATTGCTATGAAATTTCCTCTTATGAGTGCTTTGGCTGTGTCCCATAGATATGGAAATTTATGCACTCACTATCATTGGTTTCAATGAATTGTTTAATTTCAGTCTTAATTTCTCCAGTGGTTGTGAAGCCATTCAGGAGTAGAATGTTTAGTTTACATATGTTTGTGTATTTGTGAGGGATTTTTCTGAAATTAATTTCCAGTTTAATTTTGTCATGGTTGGAGAAGAAGCTTGATATAGTTTCAGTGCCTTTGCATTTGAAAAAACCTGTTTTGTGCTCTTTTATGAGATCAATTTTTTAAATGGTTTCATGCAGGGAAGAGAAAAAATATGTATTTTGTAGATGTTGAGTGGAAAGTTATATAGATGTCCCTAAGTCCATTTCACTTATGGTGTTATTTAGATCTTGTATCTTTTTTCTTATTTTTTTCTAGACAATCTGTTCAAAAGAGATAGTGTGGTGTTTAGATACCTAATGCTCAGTTATATACACCATGACCAAGTAAGTCTTTATTCCAAGGATGCACAGATGGTTCAACATATGAAAACCATATATTCAATAATATTCCATGTTAACAGAAAGAAAGATAAAACCATAGGATTATATCAATCAATTCAGAAAAAGTGTTTGAAAAAATAAAACATCCCTTCATTATTAAGGCTCTCAGCAGAATCAGCATAGAAGGGACATTTCTCAACCCAGTAAAAGCCACCTGTGAAAAACCCATAGCTTACATCATACCAAATGGAGGAAAAGTGAAAGCTTTTCCACTGAAAACTTGAAGACAAGGCTGCCCACCTTTTTCATTACTTTTCCATTATAGTACTAGAAGTCTTAGCCAATGCAATCAGACTAGAGACTAAGATAAAAGGGATTTAAATAGAGAAAAAAAGTAAAATTATCTCTATTTGCATTTGACATAATCATATTGATAGAAAAACTCCCCAAATCTACAAAAGAACTTCTAGAAGTGATAAATGAATATAGTGAAGTGGCAAGATACAATATTAACACACAAAAATCTGTAGCATTTCTATACACCAATAGTGAACAGACTTGGCAGAATCAAAGGAAGCAGTTCTGTTTACAATGGCCAGAAAATAAACAAAATATATAGGAATACACCTATACAAAGATGTCAAAGACCACAAAGATAAATATAAAAAAGCTAAAAAAGAAAATCAGAAATTACAATTTTCAAAAAAAGGGAAAAAACATTGTATGTTCCTGAACTGGGAGAGTTAATATAATCAAAATGTTAATTCTACCCAAATTTATGTGTAAATTTAAAGCAGTTCAAATCAAAATACCATAGATATTCTTCACAGGTTCAGAGAAAGAAATCACAGAATTTGTCTGGTACCTTAAATTACCCCATTTTGCCAAAGCAATAGTGTGCCAAATGTGTGGAGTAGGATGTGTCTCATTTCCTGATCCCAAAATATATTACAAAGCTGTAATAATCAAAACAGCATCGTATTGTCACTAAAAGAGGCAATGGAACAGAACAGAGTCTTCAGAAATAAGTCCTAAAACATACAGCCAACAGATTTTTGATAAAGGGCACTAGTAAATCCAGTGGAAAATAAAATCTCCTTAGTGAATGGGGCTAGAAAAGTGGTTATCCACATGAAGAAAGATAAAACTGAACTCTTATCCCTCACCATCAATAAAAATCAACTTAAAATGAACCAAAGATCTAAACCTAAGGTCTCAAACAATAAAACTACTGGTGAATAACACAGGGGAAACTCTTGGTGACATCAGAGCAGGCAAACACTTCTTAAGTTATATTCATAAAATATAGGCAATAATCCCAAAATTAGACAAGTAAAATTACATCAGGGTAAAAAAAATTCTGTTCAGCAAAAGAAATAATGATTATCGTGACTTGACAACCCTTGGAATGGGAGAATATATTTACAAATTATGCCTCAGATGAGGGATTGCTGACAACAATAATATAACCAGAACTCAAATGGCTTGTCCTCCTAAACAAACAAACAAACAGATAATTTGGATAATTCTCTAAGGAAAACATACAAACAATAAAAAATTACATGAAAAAAAAGAGCTCCACACCACCTATTACAAGCAAGATACAAATCTAAACCACAATGAGCTTTTTCATTCTGGTGCCTGCACAACAGAGAGTGTGCAGAACAAGATAAAGGACCACCTCATCACCTCGCACCCCATCAATCTGCTCCAGGCACCCTCTTACTCCCAACATCTTCCATGCCTTTCTTGCTGGCTCCTGAGTGGTAGAAGTGAGTGTGCAAAGACTAGGGACCACCTTGGAACCCGTGTGTCCTATTCATCCACTCCAGGTGCCATCTTGCTCCCAACTTCCACCTCACCTTTCTTCCTGGCTTCTGCATGGAAGAGGTGAGTGTGCAGACTGAGGCTAGGGACTGCCTTGGAACTTGTAGGCTTCTTCTTTCAATGCCAGGTACCTTCCTGCTCCCAACATCTGCACTGCCTTTCTTCCAGACTCCAGCATGGCAGAAATGAGTGTGGAACAACTTCTTCCCTTCTTCACAGACTTTACATTGTTTTGAAGTGTATGGTGGAAGAAGCCATGCTTTCTTCCTCAATTGAGATCCAATGGCTCAGCCTTAGTTGCATCTGTCCTCTAGAATCTGGAAAGCATTTGGAACACCCAGTCCCAGCATCAAAAGTCCAGATTACAGGGTAAGTCTCAGGAAAATGAGGCTACAAAGAGATCATGGATCACATCCTCTCACACACTGTTGAAAGCTTAAAATTAACTTAAGAAATCAGGAAGAAATGAATAATCCCATCAAATGACCAGAAATTATTGGAGCGGCACAAGAAGTATGAGAAACCAAGAAAATATGTCTCCCCTAAGGGAGAATAACAATTCCTTATTATCCATAGAAAGCACAATGGAACTCATGGATATGAGAGATAAAGAATTCAGAATATTCACAGAGGTAAAACTTAATGAGATATAAGAGAAAAAAGACAATGAATTCCAGAAGATGCAAGAGAAAAGAGACAATGAACTACAGGATATGAGGAAGTCCTCCCATGATTTCAAATAAGAAATAGACATCATAAAAAAGAATAGAACAGAACCATTAGAGATAAAGGCTGTAATACTGGAAATCAAAATCTGCATTGAAATATAAAAAGCAGACTAGACCATGTAGAATACTGAATCTCAGATATAAAAGACAGAACCTCTGACATAGAAAAAAAATACTAAAAGATAGAGAAAACTACCAAATAAAAATTAGGATAATATACAAGAAATACTAAATTCAAACATCCAAATAATTGGTATCCAAATTCCAGAAGATGAAGAATCTGTTAAGGGCATTGAAAACCTATTCCATGAAATCCTGTAAGAAAACTTTCCAAGCCTAGAGAAGCACTCAAACATCCAGACCCAATAAATGCAAAGGACCCCAAATAGAATCAATCCAAGATTTTCTCTACAGCACATCATAGACATACTGGTCAATACCACAAAGACAAGATCCTAGAATTTTTAGGAGAGAAACAGCAAGTAACTTATAAAGGTTATCTCATCAAGCTAACACCGGACCTTTCACTGGAAACAAAACAAGCTAGGAAAGAATGGGGAAATATATTTAAAGTATAAAATAATAAATAATTTCACCCAAGAATACTATGCCCAGAAAGATTATCCTTCATATGGGAAGAAAAGATTAAAGCATTCTCATATAAGCAAAACCTGAAAGAATTCACCAACTCCAGACTAGCTCTTCAAGAAATTCTGAGGGGAGTGTTGTAACAAAAAAACTAAAGACAAACAGAGGGAAATAAGAGAATAAAAAACAACCTAGAAAATGGCCAATTTAGCAGGAGGGACAAGTTTGGAAATATTGATAATAACATTGAATGTAAATTTCTTAAACTCTTCAATCAAAAGACACAAACTGGCTGAATGGAAAAAAAAAGAAAAAACAAAAACCAGAAACTGTCCATTTGTTGCCTACATAAAATCCATCTCTTGGATAAAGAAATACATAGACTAAAAGTAAAGGGCTAGAAAACTATATTCCATGCAAACAGAAAACAGAAACCAAAAAAGAACAGGAGTCACAATACTGATCTCAGGTAAAATGGGCTTTAAGGCAAAAACTATGAGACAAAGAGAGGCACTATATAATAGCAAAAGGGCTAATTCATCAAG
>NW_006204783.1:0-1119 GCF_000334495.1 Tupaia belangeri chinensis
CACTAGACTCCCATGTAGTTGAGTGTAGTTCAAATCCTGGGCTCAGAGACTTAAAACTCATACCAGGTTCATGTGCTTACATGCCCAAAATCCCAAGAGGAGAAATGGAGGAGAAGGAATTGTGGCATGGCCATCCCCCCGGAAGGGTGATTTCTTGCTTTCTGCTTCTCTCTCTCTACCTCTCGGTGAGTTCATGCACCCTACAGCAAAAATGTCTCTTAAAAAAAAATAAAAAAAGGAAAGAGAAAGAAAGAAAAAATATACATAATCATAAAATTTATCTGAATCATAAAAGACACTGCACCACCAAAGCAATATTGTGCAAAAAGAATACAGTTAGAGGCATCTCATTACCTGACCACAAAATACATTACAAAGTTGGGATAATCAAAACAGCATGATACAGGCACAAAAACAGGCAAGTATTGATAGACCAATGGCACAGAATAAAGACCCCAGAAATAACCCCCAAAACAAATGCCCACTGATTTTTCACAAAGGGCACAAGACAACCCAGTGGGGAAGAAAAAAAAAAGCTCTTCAGCAAATGGTGCAGAAAAATGAAACTGGACCCCTATCTCTCACCATTAACAAAAATCAACTCAGAATAGATCTAGAATATAAACACAAAACCTCAAACTATAAAACAGCTGGTGGAAATACAGGGTAAACTCTTGGAGACATTGGAGTAGGCAAAGACTTCTTAAATAGGACCCTCAAAGCACAGGCAATAACCCCAAAAATAGACAAGTGCGGCTACATCCGGTTCAAAAGCTTCTGCACAGCAAAAGAAACAATAATAAGAGTAAATCAACAACCCTTGGAATGAGAGAATATATTTGGAAACAATGCCTCATATAATGGACTGATAATCAGAATATACAGAGAACTCAAGGGTCACCTGAATAAAATGATCAACCCAATTGAAAGATGAGCAAATGAGCTGAACAGACAGCCCTCTAAGGAATATATATGAACAGCCAAAACCCATAAGAAAAATTGCTCAACATCACTTATCATAAGAGTGATGCAAATCAAAAGCACAATGCGATACTACCTAACTGGACCCACTGCCTTGAAACTCACATCAGGTTGGGACCAGCAGTTGGCGTAATGTCA
>NW_006204784.1:0-1034 GCF_000334495.1 Tupaia belangeri chinensis
GACAAAACAGAGATCCAGCAATTCAATTTCACAAAGTGATTGTCATGTTAAAGGAAATGGTGACTTTTGTTTAATTTTCCACAGATAAATCCCCAAGGTCATACCAAGATATACCAAATTAAGAGACCATGCTGACTCTGGGAGAATTCTTTCAGCTTCAGATGGCACCAAAGTGATTTAAAACAGGACTTCAGCATCTGAGTATCTTGGTGGGTCCGTCTCGTGGCTCTGAATGATACTATCAATGATGAAAATTTATTCCAGATCTCTTCTATACACTCCCTTCTGTTTTCCTTATGATAAACTTCATATTTCTATGGCTTATCATCTTTGTTCATCACAATAGACATGAATAGTTTTCTTTTTATTCAGAAAACATGAAATATCTTGTTCTCCTGGGACATCCAAACTTTTATCTCTGTCCTAATTTCTATCAATTTTTCCTTGTCACTTTGTGTACCTACTTTTCTTATTGTACACTTTAATTTTTTATCAATATTATCATAAATAGTTTTATGTAAATGTTGAAAGCAGATTTAATCTTTTTATTTTTTGTAGAGGTTTTGCCTTAGGCCATGTGTACTTGCCCGAGAGAGAGAGAGAAAGAGACAGACACAGTGAGAGAAAAAAAAAGAGAAATCACCCTCAGAGAGGTTGGTCATGCTGCAGTCTCTTTTTCTCTATTCTCTTCCTGGGATCTTGGACATGTACACACACCTTCCCAGCATGAGTTTGAAAGCACCATGTTTGGGACTCGAATTGCATTTGGCCATGTTGGAGTTCAACAATAAATGACTACGACAACTGCAGGTCCCAGAAAACTGTTTTAAAACATTTAAATCTTGAATGGAATTTGATTGATCCTATATAGCTGTTGTTTGAGGAACTGGTATTCTAATTACATGATAGAAAGTTGGAATGTTATTTTTGAGGTATCCATTTATATACATTTGAAAGCATAGTTTGTAAACCTCTTTTTTTGAGAGGCTAGTAATATTTTTTACCTTTATACATTATGCGGTTTCTGTTGCACA
>NW_006204785.1:0-1794 GCF_000334495.1 Tupaia belangeri chinensis
ACAGTGAATGAATGTAAAGAAATACATTTAAATAATAATAAAAAAGAAAGAAAAAAATTAACAATTAATTTTGCAAAAATGCTACACAGAATAAACCACACCAAGCAGAACAAAAAAAAAACCTCAGGAAAATTAGCATTGAAGGATCATTTCTTAGCATAATAAAAGCCATCTATGCAAAACCTGTAGCTAACATTATACTGAATGGGGAAAAGCTGAACGTCTTTTCCACTAAAAACTGGTACAAGACAAGGCTGCTCACTTTCTCTACTTCTATTCAATATAGTACTGGAAGTCCTAGCCAGTGCAATCAGAAAGAGAAGAAAATAAAAGGCATTCTGATAGGAAAATAAGAGCTGAAATGATCTCTGTTTACAGATAACATGATTGTATATATGGAAGACCCAATAGTATCCATGAAAAAATTCCTCAAAGTAATAAATGCATACAGTAAAGTGACAGGATACTCTGGTTTCTCTTCAGATCATATAAATCTTTCGCCTTTTACAAAATTAACTTACAAAAATCTGTAGCATTTTTATATACAATCAACAAACAGACAGAGACAGAACTGAAGAAAGTAATTTAATTTACCATAGCCACAATAAGCAAAGATACTTAGGAATAAAACTAGCCAAGGAAGTCAAAGACCTCTACAAGGAAAACTATGAAAACCCTAAAAAAATTGAAAAAGACACTAAAAAGTAGAAGGACATCCTATGTTCCTGTATTGTTAAAATTAATATAATCAAAATTACAATCCTACCCAAATTAATCTACTTATTTAATGCAATCCCTACAAAGTTACCAGAAACATTCTTCACAGATATGGAAAAGATAATCGTAGAATTTGTCTGGAACCCTAAAAGACCCCGTTTTGCTAAAGCCATCCTGCTTAAGAAGATTGGAGAAGGTGGCATCTTGCTTCCTCAAAAAACAGACATGTGGACCAATGAAACAGAGTAGAGACCCCAGAAATAAACCCCAAAAGATACAACCAAGTCATCTTTGACAAAGGGTACCAATCAATCCAGTGGGAAAAGGAAAAACTCTAGCTACTGATGCTGGATAAACTGCTGGATATTCAGCTGTAGAAAGATGAATCTGAACCTCTATCTGCCACCATTAAAAGTGTCAACATGATATTTAGATAGAAAGGTAGGTAGACAGAGAGCGAAATAATTACTACAGTAATGCCAGATAACACACTTATTACTTCAGATACTTTTCTTGTTTATGTGTAGAGTAAAAACACCTAAAATCTACTCATAGCAAATTTCTAGTATAGAGTCCAATCTTATTAACTCTGGTCTTCAAGTTGTAATGGATCTCTAGACTTCATCCAAGATTAAATTTTTTTTTTTTTTTTTTTTTTTTTTTGGGAGGTTTTATCTTTAGAAAAAAGTAATAAAAGAAAAAAATAGACAAATGGTATTACAGAAAACCTAAGTCTTTCTCAACAGCCAAAATACTGAAGGAAAGTACATGCTAGTGAATGGGAAAAAATATTTGCAAACCACACATCTCATAATATATATTTAAATTACATTAAGAACTCAGACCACTTGGAACCAGCAGAGGGCATAATGGCTATGTCGCTGGACTTCCATGTAGTCGACCATGGTTCAAGCCCCGGACTCGGTGGCTTAAACACATGCCGGGCAGTTGTGTGTGTGTGTCCAAGATCCCAAGAGGAGAATAGAGGAGAAGGGATTGTGGAATGGCCATCCCCCCATGGGGGTGATTTCTTGCTTTCTGTCTCTTTGTCTCTCTCTGTCTTTCTGTTTCTGGAGA
>NW_006204785.1:1844-2656 GCF_000334495.1 Tupaia belangeri chinensis
ATTCAGACAATTTAAAGACCTGAATAGACATTTCTTAAAAGAAGTGATATAAAAGACCAATAGATACTATGAGCATATGCTCAAAATCACTAATCATCCCAGAAATGCAAATTAAAACCACTAGGAAATATTACCTCAATTTGTTGGAAGGGTGTTTTTTTTTTTTAAAAAAAAAAAAAAAAGCACGTGACTCACCAGAGACAGAAAGAGAGAATGTATTCTCCAGGGAAGATGGTCATTCCTGAATTCCTTCCCCTCCACTCTCTCCTTTCAGGATTTGGGGTACAACATGCACACATAGTCAGGATGTTTCTCAAACTGTAAGGTCCAGAACTTGTACAGCACAGTTGACCATTGGGAATTTGGCTGCTTTAAACATCACACCACTGACCGGTTCTAGAATGATTATTATAAAAACGAACAAACAAACCCAAGATAACACGTGGAGAGGCTTTGAAGGAAAAGGAACCCTATATTCTGTTGATAGCAATGAAAACTGGTATACTCATTGTGGAAAACAATATAGAGGTTCCTCAAAAATTTTTAAAGAGAATTTCCATATGATCCAGCAATTCCACTACTGGGAATATATCCAAAGGAAAGGTAAAAGGGATGGTAATCAGGATATTGAAGAGATATGTACACTCCCAATGTTATTGCAGCACTATTCACAACAGCGATGATACAGAATAGACCTGAAAATGTATAAATACATAGTAGAATACGATTCAGCCAATATAAAAAAGAGTGAAATCCTATAATTTGTGACAATATGGATAAGCCTAGAAGACATTACGTTAAGTTAGATGAAT
>NW_006204786.1:0-4733 GCF_000334495.1 Tupaia belangeri chinensis
ATAAAAGTTTCAGGAGACATTACTGGAAAACAGTACTAACTTAAGAGAATCATGTTCTGCAAAAATTATATTTTGAAAATATCTGAGAGGCTAGGTTGTTGTGTTCTAAGACAATATAAGTTATTCTGTGGAAATAAAGCACAGTATCAAAGAATCAATGCAATATTTTTTTATCAGAGTTGACATTTTTAACCTTGGCTGCTAGGAAAGAAAGCCTGTGATCCATATGTCACATGAGCTCAGGATGGAAGAATCACCAACATCTTGTTACAACATCTTTATAAAGCTTATACATCCTTCAGTTTCCATTGTACACAATGAACCTCATACTTTTTCTTTTATACTTTAATCTGGGCATGATACTGTTATTTGAACCAGTCACATGTCCTTCCTCAAAAGAAGTGCACCTGAAAAACAGTTTTCTAATTCTTTTAATGACAGAATAGAGTCATTCTCACAGCATGCATTCTCTTTACTCAATATTCCATTCTATGGTCTTATCAGGTAGAGAATTTTATCCTCCCAATTTAAGTGGGACAATCCAAAATCACATTAAGATCAGAATCAGGTTATTTCTTTTCTTATTCAGGTCACATATGGTCTTTTGATCCTATTCTAAGTGATAAAGACCAATTTCCTTCAGTGTATCAAATGGCCACCAAAGACAGCTCTCTGACTCATGGAATCATCTGGTTGTTGCTGCATTTTGGCTGGATGTGGGTGGCACTCTCTGTATCTGATACATGCAAGGGGAGCAGTTCCTTCAGGATATAAAGGCAAAGATGATAAAAAAGGATATCTGCGTGGCCTTTACAGAAAAGCTCCCTGGCATGAAAGGTGTCTTTATGTTATGTGACTTTACTCTTGTGAAGAGAATCAGAGTTTCACCTGCAAATGTGAATAAAATACATGGTGATACAGGAAGTGTCTGTAGGCTGGGATTGCAAAGAGTATTCTATTTAATTTTGGAAAAAGTATGGATTATGGGAAATCTCCACTCATAAGAGTGGAAAGATATTTTGACTTATATGAAGCATATGCCATACTTTTCCCACAGAAGTCTTTTATTTTCAAACAAGGAAAGAAAAATTTCTGGCTTTAAACAATTTCTGAAGACAGAGAAGCCTTCCCAATGTCCAGAAGATTTTTACTTTGGTAAACTCTGACTTCACTTTTTTGGATGCTCACTTGCTGGATCACTATGTGGAAAACTTCGGGACTGTCCGTCAAATTCTTCTCTAGAGATTCTACTGTCTGATTTGGGCATGAGGATTATATCTGACTCTAGCTGTTTTATCTTTTATGCTGTACATGTGGTGGCCCAAGTTCTTCATAAGATGTTTTTTTAAAAAAAATAGAAATCTCTTGGAGAGGAGATGCAGGCTAGCAAATTCTCCCTTGGCAGGTAAATAGTCTTCAAAAGCACCTGATAACAGTTTCTTCTTCTTCTTTTCTTCTTCTCCTTCTCCTTCTTCTTTCTTCTTCTTCTTCTTTATTATTATTATTGTTGTTATTATTATTATTATTATTATTTATTATTATTATTAAGATTTCTGTCATAGGACAAGTGCACTCATCAGGGAGCCAGTTAAAGGCAAAGTGAGATATGACCCCACCGAGAGTATGGCCACACCACAGTCCATTTTCTTTCATTCTCCTCCTGTGATGCTAGGCACACTTGTACACATGATTGATCTGATTTTCAAGCTTCCAGTTCTGGGACTCATACTGGCCAGTCACATGGGAGCCTACCTTAACTATAATACCACCTGCTAAACCCTGGAGAAGATGTGTGTGTGTGTGTGTGTGTGTGTGTGTGTAGAAAGAAATTAAGGAGAAAAATAAGGAAGAAATTTATGGGAACAGATATGTATTATTATCTGTTGATGATAACATATACACACAAACACCCCCCCACACATATATAATTCCTATGTCCAATAAATAAATAAATTGCATTCAGAGAAAGGAGCAATTGTTTCTTAGATTTAGATTCTACTGATTTAGATTCTACTTTGATTAATAAAGCTATAATTAGATTTTAAAGGTATTTTTGAATGCTTTAAGCCTTTTTTTTTGTACTTTTTTTCTGGTTAAGAACAACATGTAAGTTGAAGTTTTAAGTAAAAGAAAAATCCATGGCCTAATTCTATTGTTTTCTGCATTTATATAAGTTCAATTACAGATCAAAATATATATGCATAACCCAGGTTCATAAAATAAAATTCTAGGCCTTGAAGCAAAACTGTTCAATCAGCCTCTTCCCTACCTTTTATGTGTTACCTGTAGGGGAAGACTTGCCTTGCATTGACTGTGGACATACAAATTACTCTGTTTTAATGATTTGCTGTAGAAATAGCAATTTACTTTAAAGTCTAATTGGAAACTTTTCCTGTATAATTTAGTAGTCCCTGAACACACATTTGTCAATGAAGGAGAAGGAATTGCAGCATGGTCATTCTCCATGAAAGTTTTTTTTTTCTGTCTCTGATATGTGCCATTTAGCAATTTTTTAAAGAGAAAGTACATTAGTAAATATCTAAAAAAGGATACTTGACAGATAATAGATCAAAATTGGTCAAATCTATTTGTTTTTCTTAGGACTGTATCCAACATCAATAAATACTGACATAATTACCATATCTACCATATCTCTAGTGATATAGGTGCTGTTCTCTAATCCCTCCATGCAGTACTCATGGTGAGGACTAAAATACGTTCTATAATATCCTAACATGACTCTTGAAAATAACTTTCATTTAGACTTCACTGTACTTATACTGTGTACAAAATTATGGAGGAAGGAACAGTGATCCAGCTTTAAGACATGAAACTACTTTTGAGACATATAGTCTCAGGATATCATACTTTATTTATCTTTAAATAAACATTAAATCAGAGAGCCAGCAGCTGGAGTCATGGTTAAGGCTTTGGACTCCCACATCGTCAAATGTGGTTCAAGTCCTAGACCTCAATGTTTACTTTCTCAATTTCTCTCTCTTGCTCTCTGTTTCTGTTTGGTGAGGTGATTACATGTGCCCTATAGAAAACTTTAAAAATAGTAATCATAATTAATAAAATAAAATGAATAATTTAAAAAGTAAACACTAAATTCAAAAATTGTGTATAAAACATCTTTATTAAAAGGGACAAATACATTAGATAAATTCGTTGAGCAAAACGAAAGAATACAATATACATACATAAAAATGAACATCAGAAAGTTTACTTTCCATATAACAATAATATCATTTAATTTACATTTTGAGCAAGTTTGAAGTTGACTTTTGAAAAAGCAAGTAATTTCATTAAGATGATTATGAAGATATGTTAAATATTAGAGTGCATCTATTCTAAGAAGGAAAAGACTGAAAGAACTGATGCAAAAAAAGTTAACTATTTTCTGCAAAACTATATTATCAATTAAAAAGTTAAGAGGCTAACATGGTCTTAAAAATACATTCTTAATGAGACCAACAAATAGTGAAGTGGTTAAGTTGCTGGACACCCACATGACTGATCATTGTTTCAGTCCTGGACCTGGCAGTTTGCTTTCTTGCTCTCTCTCTCTCTCTCCTTTCTCTTTCTCTCATGAGCACACATGCCCTATAGAAAATATAAAATACTGATAGTATATAAATAAATAATTCTTTTTAAAGATACTTTTCATGGGCATGGCCTGGTGATTAAGGCAGCTGGATTTCACATGGTTTAGTCCCAGACCAGGAGGCCTAATAAACATTTCAGGCACGTGTGTATGCATGCATGCCTAAAATCTAAAAAAGGAAGGAGAAATGGAAAAGATATTGCAGCCTGATCATTACCCATAGAGAGCACTTTCTCCTTCACTGTCTTTCTATCTCTCTCTGGAAAGGACACATGTCCACTAGGAAAATTAAAAACAAAAATGTATGTTTAGAATTTAAAATATTTTTATAAAGAATTCCTTTAAATTTAATTCCATTTGTTATTATTTTTTAAATTTGTTTTTTTGTTTCTATGTTTTTCTGTATTTTCTTTTTAAAATTTTATTAAATTTATTTATTTACATTCATTCACTATACATCATTACATCAAACAAAATGAGATTTCCCATCCAGAATATACTGTATATTGGCTCAATCAAGCACATCAACACACGTGTTATCATCAAGTGATTTTCCATTTCTTGTTTCCTGTATATTTTGTTACTTTTGCCATCCTTCATTCCCTGTCTCTTACCCTCTGCCATGTCTCACCCTCCTCCCTCACTGTATCTGGTATCCATGGTTTTTTTCTATGCCTTTTCCCCCATTTTATTTATTCACTAATTAACTTAATTAATCTAAATACTTTCAATAGCAAGCACAGCTGATATATATACATCCATGAACACAAGTCTGACTTTAGGCATAAACCTCAGTGAGTAGAATGAACATATTATAAAGTAGCACCTACCTGGGAATATATAGCTTAGCACAGTCATCAAATATGTACTTTTTTAATTAAAAAATAGTTTTTGTTTTTTTCTCCTGAAACTTTTTAAAAAATTAATTAATTTAAATTCATCCACTAGTCATAGCATACAAAAAGTGGTTTCCGGAGCAAGGCGGCAGCGGGTGGAGGGGCCCTGCACCAGCCCACCTGGGCCCGGCTGCGGGCCCCGCCACCCCCAGGACCCGCGCTGAGAGAGGCGGCGGCGGGAGGCGGGCCCCCCACCCCGGGCTCTACCCGGCGGTCCGCTGCCTCTCCCG
>NW_006204786.1:5520-6420 GCF_000334495.1 Tupaia belangeri chinensis
AGGTATGGAGGGCAACCAGGGATGTCAGGGACAATGGGGGAGGAAGATGGGACATAGCAGAGGGTGGGGGATGGGGAATCAGGGATGGCAAGACAAAGGGCAAGGTATGCAGGACATAAGAATTGGAAAATTATTTGCTGAGAACATGTATATGGATGTGCTTGATTGAGCCAATGCACAGTGTATTTTGGATGGAAAATTCATTTGTGTGTTGTGATGGTGTAAAGTGAATTAATAAAAAAAAAATTTTTTAAAAGTGGTTTCCCATACAGAATATACTGCATTGTGCCTTAATAATGTATGTTATCATCAATAATTTTCCATTTCTGGTTATATATATATATATAACCAGAAATGGAAATTTACCCCTATGTCTGACCCTCTGCCCTTTCCCACCCTCTTCTCACACTATTCTATTTCTGGTGTCTACAGCTGTCTTCCATTCCTTTTACCCCCCACATTGTATTGCTCACACAATTTCTTAAATAATCTAACTACTTTCAATAGCAAGTTCAGCTGGTAATTTCAAGGAAAGCAGTTTTGAATTGGTAAGGAAAGTTGCTTAAAACTTAAAGCCTGGAAACACATTAGTATTCTGTTCAAACAGTAAGTACATGAACCTATCAACAGCTCAAGACAGGACAAAAACTCTTAAACTGGACAACAAAGCCTAGAAGAAAAACGGCAATATTTAGTCAAAAGTCACAGAATGCTAGTTCACCTGTCTAGTCTCATGTACTTAATCTATCTTCTGTTGTGGTTTGATCTTCCCAATTGAATTATGGGATATAAGATATAATATTCAACTCCAGACTTGTCCCTACAATTAAGTTGCCCATTTTCTTACTTTTTGAACTCTTATTTCTGTGTGTCTGCATTTAATTTTACTGACATAGCACT
>NW_006204786.1:6867-25585 GCF_000334495.1 Tupaia belangeri chinensis
GTGCCTCTCTAGGTTTGGAAAGTTTTCTTGCAGGATTACATGGAATATATTATCAATGCCCTTATGAGTCTCTTCCCCCTCTGGGATGCCAATTATCTGGATGTTTGGACATTTGATGGTATCTAGTATTTCTTGTATATTATTCTCAAATTTGGGGGCGATTTTCTCAGTCTTCATGGTGGATTTTTCTAGGCCAGCAATTTTCTCTTCTATATCTGAGATTCTATTTTCTGTATGACCTAGTCTGCTTTTAATACTTTCCAGAGATATTTTGACTTCTTGTATTATAGTCTTCATCTCTAACAGTTCCATTTGATTTTTTTGTAAAGTGTGTAACTTCTCTTTTAGATCTTGCAAGAATTTCCTCACCTCCCAGAACTTATCCGCTCCTTTCTCCTTTCTCTTCTGCAGTTCATTGTCTCTCTTCTCTTCCATCTCTGTTTGCTTCACCATTATGAATGTTCTAAATTCTTTATCAGACATTTCTATGATTTCCATTGAACTGTCTGTGGATGAAGAGGAGTTATGATTTTCTTTTAGAGGAGAGGTATTTTCTTGCTTTCCTGTATTTCTCATGGTCCTGCAGTGATTTGTAACATCTGATGGAAAGTGTGTTTCTTCCCAAACTTGAAGCTCAATCTGAGCATCCAGGAGTGTGCAGAAAAGAAAACACAGAGAAAGAAACAACAGCAACAAAAAACAACCAAGAAACAGAGAAAAGGAGAAGAAAAAAAAAACTAAAAAAAATTTTTTTTTTAAAAAAAGGCTGAAATTAGGAAACCGTGTGGTGTGAAATCAATTGTTCTCCGGAATCATGAAGGTGTTTTCTGAGGCCTGCTCCCTTGCCTGTACCGGTTTGGAAGGAGGAGAGGGTATTATTTACAAGATAAAAGGAGAGTAGGGGCTGAATGTTGAGAAAATGCTGTACCTTAAAACATTTTTAAAAAGGAAAATTACAAAAAATATATGAGAAGACAGAAACAGAAGTAGACAGAGACAGAGGCAGAGGTAGAAGGAGAAAGAAGACTTGAGGGAGCTCCTACCACTGGGGATTGTGTGCTGGAGGCTGAATTATCAGTAGAAAATCTTCATTTTTTTCCCCTGAAATCACCAGTTCTCAGGAGCCATGAAGATATCGTCTAAGTCCTGCTCCCTTGCCTCTTCACTGGAATTTGAGGGCTGGAAGCTGAATTATTAGTAGAATATCTTCATTTATTTTTTCCCTGAAATCACTAGTTCTACTAGTTTTCAGGAACCATGAAGATGTCTTTTTGGTTTTTTTTTTGACAATTATTTAAGACCTTTATTAAGAGATGCTTGCAGTTTGTTGACTTTTTGAAAAAACTTAAGTTGTAAACTTTTATTACAAATTAAAAATGAAGTTCTTAAAATCTCAGCTTGATCATATATGAAACAATTTAAAAACCTTTAAAGGTGTATTGAGAAACACCAGGCTTTTTAAAAAAAACATTTGTCATTACCAAAAAGAGACATCTTTAGGTAGAAATAATAAAAATCCCATGCTGCATAGATAATGCAGATAGTTCTAGTTATCTGGTCAATGGGCAAAAAAAGAAAGCAATTAAGGTCTTCAGCTCCAATCTTATGTTCATTTCTTATTGCTGGAATTTCATATTCACTTCTTGTAGGATGACTAAACTGGATGATGGTAGAGATGGTAAGACGGTGTTTACTCAGCCCCACCTTGCTCAGCCTTGAGAGTGGATGAATTCTCAGCTGTTGAATCAGTTGCTTTTGTCCTTTGCCATCTTGTGGTTTAGGATTCTCCATCAGTTATTGAAGTTGCATTGGTACTGACGCTGAGGTGGCTGCTGACCTTGGGTCTCATCTCTTCAATTTTCCTTATCCTCTTCATTGCTGTCCTTTCTGGGCTGTCACTGGTGAGGAGGGCCCCTGCAAAATCGTGATCTGTAACCCCAATACATATTCTGCCTCCCTGGCCTACCTTGTCCTCCTGCACCCTGGTTACCAGCACCCTCCATCACTTCTCCCTGCACAGGAGGGTTGGAATACTGTGGTCAGTGCAACAGGGTCTCCCAGGTAGTAAGGGGGAACCTTTCCCTGCCGTAGGGCCGGCGTTGTTGGGCCTGACTTTTGGGAGCGCTCTCTGATCTCTCATTTTTTTCCCCATTCTCACTATTCTGGTCATTTTGCTGGTAATTGTGTAGAGGACCCCTACGACGTGGATAGCATCTATAATGGTTAAGGTCTGCTGCATATTTATTACTACCTTGAAATGGAACTCCACCAGGGTCTGTAACAGCTGCTGCCTCTGCATCCTTTTCTCCTTCAACAACGTCAAACTCCACAGTCTCTCCATCTCCTGAACTGCAAAAGTACTTCCTGGGGTCATTTTTCTTTATGGCAGTTTGGTGTACAAATACATCTTCCTTGGTGTCATTCCTGTTGATGAAACCATATTCGTTTCTTACATTGAACCATTTTACTGTTCCCGAAACCTTCATTGGAATGGCTTTCTTGTTCCCCCACCACTCCATATGCCACTGCCTGTGGTGCCTGGCTTGGTGTCAGCAGCGCTGAGGGCGGGGGTGGTGCGGGGCGGGTGGCCAGTGGATGCTGGGTCTCTGCCTCACTGCTCATGGTTACAGTGGTGGTGACTGGGGCTGGCTGCGGGTGTGATGGAAACTAGGCCAGTGGCAGCAGTGGGGCTGCTCAGGGCTATCTGAGGTGCTCTCTCTGCTCCCGCTAACAATCAAATTAATAAAAATAACTCTTTAAACAAATTCACAGGCTTTTCCCTGCGCTTTTGTATCTTTCTCAGGTGAAAAATTTAATCACCTAATCATACAAGCTCAGTTAACTTGGAAGAAGTGAGCATCCGTATATGGATGAACTGCCCAATGAGATTATTGCCCCAGTGGGAATCAGGATGTTTACCTAACAACCCACCATGGTTGTGAATTTTGTATGTATATTTGGGATGGCAAGAGGGAAGATATTAAACTTCCCTGTGCCAGGGGCGGGGTGGGAGGAAGTGTTTTGCAGATGAGCTATTTGTAAATCCTGATAAGTTGTGATTGATGTGGTAGATGTTCTGCTGTTTCCTTAGGGCTGCTTGATTACTTCTAGCTAACTGTCCATACAATCCAGCACCCACCCATGGGACCTGTTCAGTGTGGAGTGAGGGCTACCAGGGTGAGGAACCCAAGCAAGAAGAAGGGTTCGCAAGAAGATCTCAGGCATGGTTGACCAGGAAAAAATCAGGATCCCCCCATCCCTGCCACATACTCATGAGGGTGGTCCCTATGCTCCCAGAGCCACCAAGTGATTTGCAGTTCTTAGGCCTCTCTAATGCCCCAATTGTACTGCAAGGTTCCCTGATCTTGTCAACACCTGACTGGGCTCCTGCTATCTGCATCCACCCTTCCATCCATACATTTCACTCAGAAGAGTATCACTACTTTTCTTGGGTGCACTCGGGGCTCTGCCTCAGGCCCAATCTCACTGGAAGAAGGCAGAGAGAGTGAAAGTGAAAAATAACCTCTCAGAGTAATGGCCACATGACAATCCCTTCCCTCCATTGTCCTCTCTGGGTTTTGGGCATGAACACACAGATTCCCAGAATGATTTTCAAGTTGCCTAGTCTGCGTTTTGAACTATGGTCTACCATGTTGGAATACAACACATTAATCATCACACCACCTGCTGTCTTCTTTGGCTTTTTAATTGTAAAGCTTAAAAAAAAATTCAAGCTTGTATATACTCATAAATAATGCTGATTTTAATAATAGGTGCTTATTTTAAAATTGATTTTTACTTCAAGGACAATTCTTCTTGGTAATAATCACAGAGATTATAAACAGCTATAACAGAAAAAAAGAAAAAGAAAATACAGTCAGCTTCAACAATAAGAAGACAAAATCTGGAAGGGTTACTCTGTTTAAAGGGAAATTAAAGAAGGATTATTTAAATACTATGAAACAAGCATTCTTTCTCACTTTATACCTGCAGAAACCAATTTTGTTTGCTAGTTTACCATTTCCTTTGCTGGGAAGTGTACAGACCACCACTCTGACATTATCCTTTTGTGCAGGAAACTTTCAAATCCATGTTTGGTCTGTACAGAATACTGTGAGGCGATGCTGTGCAAACACTTCCTGAGGAATTACTTTTGTGTGCAAATTTGCAACTGGATAAAAACAAGGCATACCTCAAGGAGAGTGGTGGTGGCAGAGCTTTGAGCACCACAGACACATGTGTAGTGTTCATGGCTATGGGCATCTATTTTTCTGCACTATCATCTCCCCAAATATTAGACCCCAAGAAAGAAATGTTTTTTTTTTTTTTTTTTAGGGGTTTTCACTAGAGGGCACATATGCTCGCCAGAAAGACAGAAATAGACAGAGAGATAGAAAGCGAGAAGTCACCCCCTGGGGGGATGGCCATGCCGCAATCTCTTCTCCTCCATTCTCCTCTTGGGATCTTGGGCACACGCAGCCGGTGTGAGTTTAAGCCACCAGGTCCAGGACTTGAACTACGGTTGACTACATGGGAGTCCAGCGACATAGCCATTACACTAACTGCTGGTCCCAGAAAGGGATACTAACTGCTACAAACTAATAAAAGGGACAAAATTGCAAGGCAACTTTTCTACAAAATTTAATAATATACCAACTCATACATTCAAATCTGTGTTTCTACTCATTAACCCCACATAAAAACTATTAAGAAAAGAGTCACAGAACCAGATTTTGCTTTCTGCCCCACAGAAAATTAAGCATTGATTCCTGTTACTTAGGGTGCAGCTCTGACAACTGAAGTTATGAAATGCCACTGTAACCTAAGATTAAGGCCAACTTTAAAATACATACTGTATTTCAAAATAATGATCAACTATTTACTTTTACATATCATTACTTCAAGGTGACTGATGGGTTTTTAAGAGTCTAGTTTCATGAAACCAGCAGGTGGGGTGATGGTTAAGGTGCTGACTGACTGTGGTTTGAGTTCCAGACCTGGAGGCTTGAAACTTGCACTGGGTACATGTGCATATGTTTCCAAGATCTCAGAAGAAGGGAAGAGAGGGATTGTGGTGTCCCCATCCCTTAAGGAGTTATTTCTCACTTTACCTCTGTCTGTCTCTCTCTCTCTAGTAAGTACACATACCTAAAGCAAAAATCTCTAAAAAAATTTTCAGTGTCTTGTTTTATGGGACCTCTAGGTGATGTGATGTTTAAGGCAATGTACTCCCACATGGCTGACCACAGTTCTAGTCTCAAACATGGTAGCTTGAAAATCATGCCAGATACTTGTGCAAGGGTAAGGTGTCAAGAAGAGGTCATTAAAGGAGAGATGAATGAAAAGGTGTAGAGGAAGTGTTTCTAAGAGTGACCCATAATTTATATCATATAGGCTCAATTTAGCAAAGATTGTAATACACAACATAAGTTATAAAAAGACACGTGATATATCACACATATCCTTTTTTAAAAAACAATTTTGCTTTTTTAAAAATTTGTATCCATCTGAGAACCATAGAAAGAGAAAGAGAAAAAAAAAAGCAGGAAATCACCTCCCAGGTGGGCTTATTACACAAAAATCCATTCTCTTCTATTCTTCTCAGGATAGTGGACATAAACACACACATTTGGCTATTGTGTTTTTCAAGCCATTAGATCTGGAATTTAAACTGTGCTTTCAGCCATGTGTGGTCCATTAACCACCATTCCACCTTGCTGGCCTTCCACATGTTTCTAAAAAGAAATATATAAAATCTATGAGAAAATAAAAATATATTGAGAGACATGAAAAACCTTGGTTGTACATAACATGCACCTAGGTTCATATGGAAAATTTATCTTTAAAAAATGGCTAACTTCCCAAAATTTATCTATAAATTTAATAGCATCCTATCAAAATTTCAATTTGTTTTCTTTTGAAAGAAAAAGGGACCAAAATTATTCTAAAGTTTAGCTAAACATCAAATATACATACCTATATATACCTATATAATTAGCCAAACAATTTATGAATTAAGGCAATGGGAATAACTATGAATAATATTACCTGACTGTAACAAATATTATGAAACTATAATATAGCAATAATAGACAAATACCAAGGAACCATAATATAAACAAATTATACAGATAAATTTACATTGGAACAGGACTTTCTGTAGAAGAAGAAAAATATTTTACCTTGACACATCTATTTTTCATTGTCTTTCATAAACAGAAAGAGGGGTCAATAGCTGATATGTTGATTAAGGCACTGGACCTTCACATGGCTGACCATGGCTGGACTTGGTGGTTTGTTTTCTCACTATTTCTGGGTGTGTGTATGTGTGCGTGTCTTTGTTTATCCCTGGTCAAATTAAAAAATAATAATAACAAACATAATTAAATAAATAATACCTTAAAAATAGAAAAGCTTCATAGACTATTTTTTTTCTTTTTGGAGAGGTTTTTGATATAGGACACGTACACTCGCCAGAAAGACAGAGAAAGACAGAGAGACAGAAAGCAAGAAATTACCCCCCTGGGGGGAAGTCCATGCCACAATCCCTTCTTCTCCATTCTCCTCTCAGGATCTTGGGCATGCACACACACAAGCCCGGTGTGTTTAAGCCACCGGGTTTGGGTCTTGAACTGTGTTTGACGACATGGGAGTCCAGGGACATAGCGATTATGCTAACTGTTGGTCCCAGGCTTCATAGAACAGTTTATTTAATTTAATATTTTTTGAACAGAGAGAGAGAAAGGGAAAGTGATAAAGCAAGCTGCCAGGTCCAGGACTAGAACTGAGGTCAGACATGTGGGAGTCCAGTGCCTTAACACCACAATATCTGCCAGGCCCAGCTTCAGAGATGTTTTATGAAGTACTAAATAGCACTGTTGGTGTGGAGAAACACAAAATATAGCTCTGCCTCTGCTGGAAGGGCACCTTAAAACAGCAGTGCTAATTCTTTCCCATTACATTCAAATATAATATTTAAAAGATGAAGGACTAGACATTTTTGATAAGTATTTATCTTCCCCATTCAAAGTGAAATGATCAGGAGCCCTATACCATTTATTATATTCAGATTTAATAACTATATCCACTTCCTAGAGCATTATAGGAAGCAGCTCTTAATAATTCTCAACATTACAGTGTAGTGTGTTGTTAAGGCACTGGATTACCTCATGGCCAACCATGATTCTAGTGATTGACTGGCAGCTTGAAAATCACAGAGTGTGTGCTAGCCCAAGGTCCTGAGAAGAGAATGGAAGAGAGGAATTGCAGCATGGCCATTTACTTTGGGACGATATTTCTCACTTTCTCTCTCTCTGTCTCTTTTAGGTCAATGTTCGCACCCTATGACAAAAACCTAAAATAAATAAGTAAAATAATAATTATTATCAACATTACAAAGGGAGCTTTAGTGCTCAAGTACTGCCCATCCCTAAGCTACAGTACTGCTGAGACTACAACAGCTGGGGAGATCATGTTCACCAACAGAGGGAATGAAAATGCTCTATGACAGTTGGTCCCCAACATCACCACAAATATGCCTTAGTGAGGCAAGGGACCATCTAACCAATGCATAACATGCTTCTGTTTTCCTATATTCTTAGCATCGTGCCCTAAAATCCCACAGACATTTTGGTGGGCTCCTTGCAATATCATAAATTTTCTAGGAAGCATTTGTGAGTTTGAAAACATGGTCGATAGTTGCAAAGTGCACGCTCTTCAATGTACAGAGTAGAAAAACATAAATGGATGGGGCAAAAAGTTCTAGCAAAAGTTGTTATCTTCTTTTAATAAGACTTTCTAATGCTAAAAAAACCCCCAACTCTTTTAAAGAGGTTATTTTGGTTATGAGTGAAAAATACTGTATTGCAATTATCTGCTTGATTTTAAAGCAAAAAATATATTAACATATCAAACTCATAAATCAAAATTCAGAGTCCAAAAATGAACAAAGCAAGCAATTTAAGGGAAAAAAATTCTAACGCTTTTTCTTTTTTGTTATCATTATTATTCCACTTATATAAAATAACCAGAAAAAAGCAAATCATAACCAAGTGGATTTGCAGGGTGGGAGAAAAGTGTGCCACCAGAGATTATTATTTATTTTTGAGTAATAAAAAGTTCTAAAATTGGATTTGATCATAGATGAATAAATCTATAAATTTATTAAAACATTTTGAACTAAACACATAAAACAGATAAACATTGTGACCAGCAGGTGGCACAGTTGTGAACACATGGGACTCCCTCAAGGCTGACAACAGTTTGAGTCCCTATCACAGTTACTTGAAAGTCACACTGGGAGCATGTGCATGCATGCCCAGAATCATTAAAGGAGAATAGAGAAGGGATTGCAGCATGGTCATTCCCAATGGAGTATGATTTCTCTCTCTCTCTCTCTCTGGCAAGTGCCTACACCCTATAGCAAAAATCTCTCCCACCCCTGAAAAAAGCCCAGAAAAATGTTATTGTGTATAATTATTCCTTACTAACCTTTCTTCAAAGTGGTTCTAGTTCTACTAGAAACATTGATGTCAAAGATGCAAAGAGTTTGAATAATGTCTCAGTAAAAATAAAAATGAATAAAATCAATACTATTAATGTATTTTTAAAAAATATCTAAAATATATGAGTTTAATAAATATTAAAAATAAATATTTGGGGCCCAACAGGAAGTATAGTGGTTAAGGCACTTGGCTTCCACATGGCCAAACACAGTCTGAATCCCAGTTTTTGTTATTTGCTTTCTCACTTTTTTATTTTCTTACACTCTGTTTCTCTCTCTCTCTCATGGGCATACATGCTCTACAGCAAATTTTTTGAAAATAATAATAAAATAAATGCATTTAAAAAAAATAAAATATAAACATTCTAGGGGCCAGCAGATGGCATAATGGTTAAGTTACTGTATTCTCACATGACTGAGGTTCAAGTCCTGGGCCTGGTAGTTTGAAAATTACACCAGGCATATGTGCATGCATTCTCAAAACCCCGTGAGGAGAATGGAGAAGAAGAAATTGTGTTGTGGCCATTTCCCCTGTGGGGTGAGTTCTCACTTTCTACTTTTCCTTTCACTGTCTCTACCTCTGGCAAGTGTACCTGCTCTATGGCAAAAATTTTAAAAATAAATAAATAAATATTTTACTGTCTTGTCTATTTTGAAAAGTCTGTATACTCAACACTATAGCTTTTTTTTTTTTTTAAAACTTTTTACTTTTGTTCACCTTCGCCGCCTTCGTCGAGATAACCCACCCACGCCGAGGCTGGACCCCGGCACAGTACTGCCGATATAACAACAGCTACAGAGATCACGTTCACCAGCAGAGGGAGTGTCCATTCCTAAGCTACAGTACTGCCGATATAACAACAGCTACAGAGATCACGTTCACCAGCAGAGGGAGTGGAAGTGCTCTATGACAGTTGGTCCCCAACATCACCCCAAATATGTTAACCAATGCATAACATGCTTCTGTTTTCCTATATTCTTAGCATCTTGCCCTAAAATCCCACAGACATTTTGGTGGGCTCCTTACAATATCATAAATTTTCTAGGAAGCATTTGTGAGTTTGAAAACATGGTCATAGAGTTGCAAAGTGCACACTCTTCAATGTACAGAGTAGAAAAACATAAATGGATGGGGCAAAAAGTTCTAGCAAAAGTTATCTTCCTTTATTAAGACTTTCTAATGCTAAAAAAAAAACCCCTCTTTTAAAGAGATTATTTTGGTTATGAGTGAAAAATACTGTATTACAATTATCTGCTTGATTTTAAAGCAAAAGATATATTAACATATCAAACTCATAAATCAAAATTCAGACTCCAAAAATGAACAAAGCAAGCAATTTAAGGGAAAAAAATTCTAATGCTTTTTTTGTTTGTTTGTTATTCTTATTATTCCACTTACATAAAATAACCAGAAAAAAGCAAATCATAAGTGGATTTGCAGGGTGGGAGAAAAGTGTGCCACCAGAGAGTTTATTATTATTATTTTTTGAGTAATAAAATGTTCTAAAATTGGATTTGGTCATAGATGAATAACTCTATATAAAACAGATAAACGTTGTGACCAGCAGGTGGCACAGTTGTGAACACATGGGACTCCCTCATGGCTGACAACAATTTGAGTCCCTATCACAGTTACTTGAAAGTCACTCTGGGAGCATGTGCATGCATGCCCAGAATCATTAAAGGAGAATAGAGAAGGGATTGCAGCATGGTCATTCCCAATGGAGTATGATTTCTCTCTCTCTCTCTCTCTTTCTCTCTCAATCTCTCTCTCTCTTTGGCAAGTGCATACACCCTATAGCAAAAAACTCTCCCACCCCTGAAAAAAGCCCAGAAAAATGTTATTGTGTATAATTATTCCTTACTAACCTTTCTTCAAAGTGGTTCTAGTTCTACTAGAAACATGGATGTCAAAGATGCAAAGAGTTTGAATAATGTCTCAGTAAAAATAAAAATGAATAAAATCAATACTATTAATGTATTTTTTAAAAATATCTAAAATATATGAGTTTAATAAATATTAAAAATAAATATTTGGGGCCCAACAGGAAGTATAGTGGTTAAAGCACTTGGCTTCCGCATGGCCAAACACAGTCTGAATCCCAATTTTTGTTACTTGCTTTCTCACTTTTTAATTTTCTTACACTCTGTTTCTCTCTCTCTCTCTTTCTCATGAGCATACATGCTCTATAGAAATTTTTTTGAAAATAATAATAAAATAAATGCATTTTTAAAAAATAAATAAAATATAAACATTTTAGGGGCCAACAGATGGCATAGTGGCTAAGTTACTGTATTCTCACATAACTGAGGTTCAAGTCCTGGACCTGGTAGTTTGAAAATTACACCAGGCATATGTGCATGCATTCTCAAAATCCCGGGAGGAGAATGGAGAAGAAGAAATTGTGTTGTGGCCATTTCCCCTGTGGGGTGAGTTCTCACTTTCTACTTTTCCTTTCACTGTCTCTACCTCTGGCAAGTGTACCTGCTCTATGGCAAAAATTTTAAAAATAAATAAATAAATATTTTACCGTCTTGTCTATTTTGAAAAGTCTGTATACTCAGAACTATAGCTTTTTTTTTTAAGAAAAATCTTTTCACTTTTAGTGTAAACAAAACTTTGTTATAATGTTAAAACCACCACATGCAATTTCTTAACAGTACAAAGAGCAGGACTTCTGAAATAAAATTTGCATTTTGTCTTAAATATTGCAAAACCCATCCATGTCAACCTTTGAATTTTAATCTGCCTGATATACTATGGTATTTCTCTACTAGAGTAAACCTTGATCGGTGGCCAAAGACCAGAAGGTACTACTGTCCTCTGAGTAGTTCTTTTAGTATACTAACTTAAAAAAAAGTATGTACTAATTGTTGGAAAGTTTGCATTTAAGTAAATATGATTTAAGAGTTTATATATACTGGCAATTGTGTTTCTTATAAAACATTATTTATTGGGTCAGCAGATGACATAGTGGTTATGTAGCTAGACTTCCATATGACTGACCACAGTTTGAGCTTTGAGTTCCAGAGCCGGTGACTTGAAAATCACACCAGGCATATGTGTGTGCATTCTCAAGATCTCAGCAGGAGAGCTGAGGGAGGTTACAGCCTGGAAATCTGCCCCAGGGGGTGATTTTCACGTTTCCTTTCACTCTCTTTGTCTCTCACTCTGGTGAGCACACGCACCCTATAACAAAACCCTGCTTATAAAAAAAGAAGTTAGCTATTCTATTGATACATTATTTTAAGTTTTTTTTTATACATTTACACTTTTTTATTTTTTCAAGGTTGGCTACTTACTGAATAAAAATATGTGATCCAAGTTTGAAAAATTGGCATAAATGCTATGACTATGAAAGACAAAGCAAGTAACTGCAGTTATTTTTATTTAACTTTTAAAATGGCCTTGACTTAGAACTTTTTTCTAATTTATTTTTATTACTACTATTATTATTTTATTAATTCTTTTATAGATTTTTGCTATAGGGCATGTGTACTTGGCAGAGAGGCAAAGAGACAGAAAGTGAGAAAACACCCCCCAGAAGGAATGGCCATGCCTAAATCGCTTCTCCTCCATTCCCCTCTTGGGCTGTTGACACACACACAACAGGTGCCCAGCATGAATTTCAAGCCACTGAATCTGGGACTCAAATAGCAGTCAGCCATGTGGGAGTTCAGCAACATAATTATTATGCCTTCTGATAACTGAGAAAGGAAAAATGAGAGAGACATCAGGTCTGGGATTCAAACACCAGTCAGCCATGTGGGAGCCCAATGCTTTTACTACACCACCTGCTGGACAGAGAACTTGTAAAGAAACAAATATTTTGGGGCAAGCAGGTGATGTGACGTTTGAGGTGCTGAACTCCCATCTGGATGACCATGATTTGGTGGCTTGCTTTCTCACTCTCTTTCTCTCCCTCTCTCTCTTCTCTCTCTGGTGAGCAAAGGTTTACTGTAGCAATTGTTTTTTAAAAAAAATATTAAAAAACAGTTTTTATTTAAAAGATTTGTATCTTGAATTCAGTTTCTTTGCTCCTATATAATTACCTTTGGAGAAATTGGTATTTAAATTATATGATAGAAGAATGGAGTCTTATTTTTGAAATACCCATTTATTTATGTATATCTGAAAGCATGGTTTGTTAATTTTTTTATTTTTTAAGTGGTTGGTAATAGTTTTGTCTTTACACATTATATGGTCTCTGTTGCAACTACTCACCTCTATTGTTATATAACAGGAAAAGAGTTATAGAGCTTATGAAAATTAACAGCCATGTCTGTGTTTCAATTCATTTTTTTTTACAGAAATAGGTGTTTTGTCTACTTTTTTCTCAATTTCATATATATTTGTTTATTTTTCGTAATGTTGAGGCAATAGTATTGGGTTGTTGGAAAAGTCATGACACAATTTTACATAGAAAACAGAAAAATACATCATGGTTTTTCTTTTTTTATTTTTAAATGTATTTTTACATTTTTTCACAAACATTTACTTTACATATCAAAAAATCTTAACTAATACTTCATAGTTCTTGACAGTTAATAAACAACTTTCCCAATTTCAAAATACTGAATTTTAAAAATAAAGTTCAATTTTTTTTTATAATTTTGTATAATTTTTTGTGACTCTATAACAACAGAAACAGTATGGTTTTCAATATTTTTGAGAAAATAATTACATGTCAACTACTCAAATTGTTGCAAAGCAAATGCCCAGCACACTAGTCACACATAAACCTTCTCAATTCAGCCCTGCCCAAGTATTCTGTTATATACTATCTGCTAGCAAAGGTAAAAGTGCAGGTTATTTTATGTTGTAAATTCTTTCATATATCATCTCTAATCCTCTCTTCCAGGCAGAACTATTTATGACACCAGGCTATCTTTCTAGGAGCTGTAGCAATTTAAAAAAAAATAAAGATAATAACATATAAAATTAAATAATTGTTTAAAATAGAACTATTTTAAAGGGCCTTTTTATATCTTAAAATTGGAAGGAATGCCCTTTTTTATCTCCCACTCTGGAGAGCTTATAAGTCTAAAAAACATTTAGATCACAGCAAAAGAAGATTATAGATTATGAAATTATTTTGTTTTCGAGGGATCTGGGCTATTTTGACATAATTAAGTAACTTTATATATTTTTTAGTTATTTCTGGTATTTTAAAAGAATTACTTAATTTTATTTATTATTATTACTTTCTAATTTTATCAGAGAGAAAGAGAGAGAGACAGAGAATGAGAAAGAAATTCACCAGGTCTGAGACTCAAACAGAGGTTAGCCATATAGAAGTCCAGTACCTTAACCACCATGGCACCTGTTGGCTCTAGTTATTTCTGATATTGATAGTAAAGACCAATCATTCCTCATCCAATACCTGAAATGGTACAAAATCTGAAATGTTTTGAGCACCAACATGGTGCTCAAACATGGAACATTCTACAGTTAACCTCATGTGACAGGTCAGTCAAACTGCTACAATTCAGAAGTACTGTATAAAATTATCTTACCAGTCTAGCAAGTGGCATGATGGTTGAGGCACTGGATTTCTGTATGGCTGATCCCGGTTTGAGTCCCAGACTTGGCGGCTTGCTTTCTCATTTTCACACCCTCTCTCTATCATTCTGTCTTTCTCTAGTGGGAACATATGATTTGTCACAGGTTGAGAAAAATTATAATAATTAATAGTTAAAAATTTAAAAATTCCTCAAATAATTACTTTAATATTGTGTATATAAAAAGCATATGAATGGGGGAACTAGCAGTTAGCATAATCACTATGTCGCTGGACTCCCATGTAGTTGACCGCAGTTCGCATCTCAGACCCGGTGGCTTAAAACTCACACCGGGCGCGTGTGCGTGTGTGCCCAAGATCCCAGGGAGAATGGAGGAGAAGGGATTGTGGCGTGACTATCCCCCCTGGGGGTGATTTCTCACTTTCTGTCTCTGTCTCTCTGTCTGTCTGGCGAGCGCACGTGCCCTACAGCAAAAACCTCTACAATAAAAAGAAAAAAAAAGCATATGAATAACGCATTTTTAGACTTGAGTTGCCTCCCAAGATTATTAATTAATATTCTAATCTTTAGAACCAGAAGATGAAATGAGATTTACATTGCTGGACTTCAACATAGCCTATAACAGTTCGTGTTCTGTACCTGATAGATTGAAACTGTGTATGTTTAAAATTTTAAGAAGAAAATGGAGAAGGGATTGTGGGATGGCCATCCCCCTTGTAGGGTAATTTCTATCTCTCTGTGTCTCTTGGTCCCTCCAGAGAGTGCATGCATCCTGCGGGAATAAATCTCTCTGTAAAAACATTTCCAACATCAAAAATACTCCAAAATTTAAAAAAAGTCTTAAACCTGAAACTTATTTCTAAGCATTTTTGATAAGGGATTTTCAACCTGTAGCTGTTTTCTATTCTTTTACCAGTAGTAGTGTTCAGGAGAAGGGAAAAGTTATTAGAATTGGTGTTCCTTTTCCTTCTTCAGTCTTTTATTCATTAAACATTATAATTACCACTAAATATAGAGAAAAAGTAACAAATAAGTTGTTGATTTGCACTGTGGTTGGGAAACTCAAGCCATGACAGAGCTAAAGTTTGTGTTACTCAGTAGGATGTGCTGTGAGGCCTCCAAGAGTCTGCAGTGTGAAAGGTTCATCTTTCTTCTCCCAAAGGTCTCAAACAACTCAGATGGGAGGCTGAAAGTGATGGCTGGTCCTATTTTTGCTGTTCAACCATTTTTCTTGATCTTGTTCTCTGATCTCATACATCCCAGATTGTTCTTAAAATTTGTCATAAGATAATCAAAAGGGAATTTATTATTCATCGTTTGCCTGAAATGGTGTCTTGTATTCATCTTATTCAACCAAAAAGTATACTCCAAAAATGCCCACAAGTTCAGCTACTAAAATTTCTTTAAAGATATTCTGTGCCAGTGCTTCCACAGTGTGGGCCATTCTCAAGTTAAGGTTTCCAGACTGCTGATCCTTTTGCTCATATTTCTGGAGGAACCTGCTGGGCTGTTGGATATAACTTAGCAATGATCACTTTCCAAAATGCTTGCTCCTCACAGAATCTGTAAATTTATTAAAATTGTTGCATTTCAAAATCACCCCCATGTCTACTAGCAATTTGTTTTGCTTTGTTTGTTTTTGAGAATTCCTTAATTTAGTTTTCATTGCTTTCTTTTTTTTTTTTTTTGAGAGGTTTTTGGTATAGGGTGCATGCGCTCACCAGAAAGACAGAGAGAGACAGAGAGATAGAAAGTGAGAAATCACCCCCTAGAGGGGATGGCCATGCCACAATCCCTTCTCCTCCATCCCACTCTTGGGATCTTGGGCACGCATGCACATGCACCCGGTGTGAGTTTAAGCTGCCGGGTCTGGGACTTGAATTGCAGTCGACTACATAGGAGTCCAGTGATATAGCCATTATGCTAACTGTTGGTCCCTATTGCTTTCTATTTTGACAAGCGAGGTAAAGAAAGAGAGAGAGGGAAAGTGAGAAGGCAAACTACTGGTTCAGGGTATCAAACCAAAGTTGACCATGTGAGAATCAATCTTCTTAACCACAATGCCAAGTGCCTGTCCCTGTTGTTGTTTGTTTCTTTGTTTTAATTTTTAAGACCATTGCCATAGGGAATGTGCACTTGCTGGAGAGGGAGACAAAAAGACAGTGAGAGGAAAAGTGAGAAATCACCACCAAGGAGAGATAGCCATACTACAATCCCTTCTCCTCTATTCTACTTGAATTTTGAGCATGTGCACACATGTGCCTGGTGTAATTTTTAAGTCACCAGGTCTGGGACTTGAATCATGGTAGACCATGTGGGAATTCAGTGCCTTAACCATGATACAACCTCCTATTTTCATTTTTTTTTAATTAAAAAGAAAAGTAAGAAGTCCAATGTCCTCTTATAAGAACAGGTTTGGGATCCAGCAAATGGCATAATGGATACATCACTGGACTCCCATGTAGTCAACCATGGTTTGCATCCCAGACGCTGCAGTTTGAGGTTCACACAAGGCATGTGTTTGTATGTGTGCCTAAAATACAGTGAGAAAAATAAAGGAGAAGGGATTGCAGCATGACCATCTTCCCTTGTAGGTGATTTCATGCTTTCTGTCTCTCCAGCAAGTGCATATGCCATATAAGAAAAATCTCTTTAAAAAATAGCTTTGTGAGAGTTCCTGAGTGTCTGCAGGCCCCCACTGTGCTGAGTACACTCTACAGCTTTGGTGCATCCTCTTTTCCTCAAGGAAAGTATTTTCAGTACATTCACTGTCTGTTCCCCCTGGAACTTGCATATACTGATGAGCTGTTATAAGCCAACTCATCCCCAGCTCTCTTCTGGGACTAGTCACCTCCTGGAAAATCACTCTGAATAAGTTCTCTTTGAAGTTTCTGATCTTGAGCAGCATAATAGAAAAGCCTATGCTCTACTGCCAGAGGGAAAATGTTTGGGATAAATTTAGAGAACAGAGTTGGAACCATCTGAACCTTTTCTGCTGTGAGAGTATACAGGCCTTCACAATATTTGCCATAGTAGAATATGTGACCTGAGATGGTGTTTACTGGGCTCCTAAAAGTAAAGGTGTTCTGCTGTAGATGTCTTTTTTCAACATGTTCCATGAACAGCTTTATAAGGCTATCTTTTAAGCTTTGTTAAGCTGGTTTCAACATAACACTTTTTCGTATACATGAAAAGAAGCACAATGCTCTGTGACGCTCCCATGTGTTGTCTAAGAGTTATATTAAATCTTTCAGTATAGAGATCTGCAGGACTGGCATGTAACTCTATTGAAATGCTATGTTTTTTTTTTTTTTTTTTTAAGATGTGTTTTTGCTATAGGGTGTGTGCTTTCATTGGAAAGACAGACACAGAGAGAGAAAGTGAGAAATTACCCAACAGGGAGAATGGCCATGCCTCAATCCCTTCTCCAGTCTCCTCTCAGGATCTTGGGCACACACACACACACACATCTAATGTGAATTTAAGCCTCTGGATCTGGGACTCAAACCATGCTCTATTATACCATTTGCTGGTCTAAGTGATTAATCTTTTAGATCAGATCACTATACATCTGTTCCAGTGCTACTGGCTTACACACTCATACACACAGCTGTGTATCTGTTCATAAGATATAGGGACATAGTCATCAAGACTCTGTGTCAAAAGTCCATCTATGACATTATCCAATTTCTTTCAGGAGGTTTTTTTTTGTTTGAAAAGGCGATTTTTACTATAGGGTTTGTTTGATAGCCAAAGAGAGAGAGAGAGAGCAAAAGCTAGACACAGAAAGTGAGGAATCACCCTCTAGGGGGATGGCCATGTTGAAATCCCTTTTTCTTTATTCTATTTTCAAGATTTTGGGCACACATGCACATATGTCTGGCATATGTCAAATTGCTGTGTCTGGTACTTGAACCATGGTCGATCATATTGACATCCAGCACCTTAACCACTAAGTGACTTGAAGCCCCCTGTATGTGCTCTTGTAATCTTTAATAGTCATATTCATTGAGTGCTTGGAGGTGGAGGTGTTGATATTGATGGTAGAGTTGGGGAGAGGGTTTACTTGGCTGCAGTCATGTAGCAGCTCTTTAACATCATGGTCACCCTGTTGGCCTCCAGTGTGATGGGGACTCCATTGAGAGCCCTTCATTTGTGCCTTTCCTATCCACAGAGGCAGCAGACTCTGCCAACGATGCCCCCCTGAAAACTCTGAGCAGGAACTGGGATCAACAAAGTGTGTGATGGAGGTGGTAGCAGCTGCAGATAACTTTGCAAGGTCACCTCCTAGTTGTGAATGTCCACACTCAGTGATGGCATTGGTCAGACACTCCACACCCTTCTCTTACTCACCTTGGGCTAGCAATGCTTCACCAAGCTGAATTTCTTCAGGGAAGACTCTTAACTGCGTCCGCATCTTTAAGGTCAGGTAACTTGGAAAGCCCAACTCTCTCCTTGTCAAACTTCTCTTTTTTTCTTCATTGTTGCAGCCTGTTCTAGAAGTTGAGGTCACTCCATTGCTTTTGATCAAAGTAAATGCAGTACCTGATGAACAGGTCCTAGCATATGCAGGTGGTGGCCATGGTGCTGTTCTGACCCACCATCTTTGCCATACAGAGTGTGGAGGTGGTGCCACTCACACCCATTACCAGTTGGCCACTGAAGCATGAGGCCTTAACTACTTAATTATAT
>NW_006204786.1:25674-28391 GCF_000334495.1 Tupaia belangeri chinensis
CTATTTAATTATATAATATTTTATTTAATTATATAAATATTTTTATTTTTCTAGAGGATTCATTTTTATTACAAAAAGTTTTTTGTTCCATGAGAGAGACAGCACCTCAAGAGAGTCTTGATATCATGATTAATTCTCACACTAAGCCAGCCTTGAACCACAGCATACATATGCTCAGCATACTCTAGTAGGTCTCCAGCCTTGAACCGCAGAAATATTTCCAGGTAAGTTACTCTCATGATTGTGTTTTACTGCTGTGCACCATCTGTACCCCCAAAGTGATATTTCTAAACAACTCACAAATGGTGTTATTTTTACTATTAATTATGGTATTTTTTTTCTATAGGGCATATATGCTGACTTAAGAGACACATAGAGTGAGGGAAAATGAGAAATCACACCCCAGAGTGGATAGCCATCCCTATTCTCCTCAGAATTATGGACATGCATATGCAGGCAGCCAGTGCAATTTACAAGCTGCTGGGTCTGAAACTTAAACTGCATAGTTAGTTGCAGGATTGTTTTAAAACAGTTTTTTTTTTTTTATATACTACTGGGTTGGTCCTGTTGAAATGAACTCTGCTGCCCGTAGCTGCTGCTCTGTTAGCTATATTGATATGGAGCCTGGCAATAGGATCCAGTTTGGGGTGGGCGGGGTTAGCTAGTGGGAGGCTGCTGCCCATAGCTGCTTCGTTGACCAAAGCTACTCTGCTGTCCATAGCTGCTTGGTTACCCATAGGTTTTCAGCTGAGAATAACTGCTCTGATAATAACTAGTCAGCTCTGTAGAGGAATAGCTGATAGAAAGATAAGATGGACATGCAGTGACTGGCTGCATGGGATAACACACACACATGTGCCTCGTGTGAGTTTCCAGGTGCCAAACCATGGTAGACCATGTGGAAGTCCAACCCCAGAACCACTACACCACCTGCTGGTCACTGTAAACACACACACATGTGCCTCGTGTGAGTTTCCAGGTGCCAAACCATGGTAGACCATGTGGAAGTCCAACCCCAGAACCACTACACCACCTGCTGGTCACTGTAATTTAAAATTTGTATTTTTTGACTGGAATTTAAAATTTGTATTTGTTGCCTAAAGACTGGCTAACTTCATTACTCTAAGATGTTTTTGCCTTAGTCTGGGTGTGCTCACTCAAGAGAGAGGAAAACAGAGAATGAGAAAGTGAAAAATCACCCAGCCAGGGAGACAGCCACACTGTAATCTCTTCTCCTCCATTCTCCTCCTGGACTCTTGGACACATACAGATGGGCTCAATGTGATCTGTTTTTATCTATTCCCCTCTCAGGGTTTTCAGCATCCACACATATGCACTGGGTGTGAATTTTAAGCCAGCAGGTCCAGGACTCAAACAAGTTGACCATGTGGGAGTCTAGTGCCTTAATCAGCATGGCTACCTGCTGGCCCCATGTGTAACTTTTTTTTTTTTTTTGATGTTTTTGTCATAAGGCACATGCACTCACTGGAGAGGAAGACTAGCACTGAAACAGAAAGTGAGAAATCACCACCCTGTGGAATGGTCATGCTGCAGTCCCTTCTCTTCACTTCTTCTCTATGAATTTTGGACAGGCACACAAACATGACTGGCATGAGTTTCAAGGCATCAGGTCCAGGACTCAAATGTGGTCAACTATGTGGGAGTCCAGCACCATATATATTAGGCCACCTGCTGGCCCTATACTACTTTTATAATATGTTCAGATGAAAAACAAGAGAAATAAAATATAATAATAAACAAAGTCATATAAAACTAAAATTATTCTCCCCAACAAAGTAAACAAAAACAGATTTTAGAAACTACAGAATCATTGACATATTGCTAAATAATATATTACATAAAAAGTTAATATATTTCAAATGAGTAAAAAAACAATATTCACAAAACAAATAACTGAAATGAAAAAGTACAAAAGACTTGGATAGATATTTTTCACAAGAAAGTATACAAATTGTCAATAGGCATATGAATAAAACTCAACATCACCAATTATTAAGAAAATACAAATTAAAACAATTATGAAACATCACATCATACCTCTTTTTTTCTTAAAAATATTATTTTATTCATTTTATCTATTTGTTGTTATTATTTTCTAGTTTAATCAGAGAGAGAGAGAGAGAAATTGAAAAAGCAAGCCACCAGTTCCAAGACTCAAATCATAGTCAGCCATGTGGGAGTCCAGCACCTCAACAACCACAGCACCTGCCAGCCACCACCTCACACCTCTTAAGGTAGCTATTCTTCAAAAAAAAAAACAATTCAATAAATGCAAGAAAGAAAAGGAACTTTTGAACATTGTTGGTAAAAATATAAATTGCTTAAACACAATGGAAAATAGTTTTCTAAGGTTTTTCAGAAAATTAAAAATAGAACTGCCATGTGATGTAACAATTGCATAATTATATATATAAATATGAAATTAATATGGGCACAGCCAGTAGTTCTGGACACCAAGCGGACTGAGGCTGAAGGCCCGACCAACCTGGTCCTTTCATTCATCCTCTGGCCCTTTCCTACTACTCTCTGAATTTTGGTGATTTGAATAGCGTGGAGCACAAAGCGTGCCACGCTATTTTCTTTTTTTGTATTTCTTTGCTGTTGAGGTGGTGCTTATTAGGTCAGTTGGAGGCTCACCACTCCTTAGAAACAGGGAACTTTGGGCCATACAGGACTAGTTGCAACAGTTAATGGTA
>NW_006204787.1:0-3001 GCF_000334495.1 Tupaia belangeri chinensis
TGGTGGCTTGCTTTCTCACTCTCTCTCACTTCTGTTCAAGTTAAAATAAATAATAAATAAAGTTAAATAAAGCAAGACATTTCTAGAAAAGAGAGAGATGATACAAATCAATAAGCCAGATATGGAAGTAAAGACAATATTCTGACTATATAGAAGTAAAATACTTTCTTGAAGAACACAATAAATACTAAATAATTAATAAAAATGTTGCCATTAATCAAGTCCCATAATGTAAGAAATACTCATTAATCTAAGATACCAATCATAGTTGAAAGTATAAAATTGTCAAAGTTTAGATGCATGCAATGATTGTTTTAAAAATGAATTTAAGAAGGCAATCATTTTCAGTTACTTTAATACATGAGAATATAGGAAACCAGCAGTTAGCGTAATGGCTATGTCGCTGGACTCCCACGTAGTTGACCGCGGTTTGCGTCTCAGACCCAGTGGCTTAAATCTCACGCCGGGCGCGTGTGCGTGCATGCCCAAGATCCTGAGAGAATGGAGGAGAAGGGATTGCAGCGTGACCATCCCCCCTGGGGGGTGATTTCTCGCTTTCTGTCTCTATGTCTCTCTCTGTCTGTCTGGCAAGCGCACGCACCCTATAGCGAAAACATCTCAAAAAAAAAAAATACATGAGAATATAAAATCAGTACACTTAGGTTTGAAACCCTAAAATTGTAATACAGTCTTATGATATAAACCTTACACTTTATTTGGCAACTTTTCTGTTTTGTAAAGCTTCCCTGGAGTTCTTATTAGGCCTTAACAGAATAGCATAGCATTTGGGGGCAAAGATGCAGCCTAGGAGTCCTGCACTGCAGACCAAGGTGAAGACCTCCATGGCCACCATGAAATTCCCCTTGGTGCTGAGAGTAACAGGGACAAATGTGACACAGACACTGCAAAACATCAGCATGCTGAATGTGAGGAACTTGGCTTCATTGAATGTTTCAGGCAGGTTCCTGGCCAGGAAAGCCACAGTGAAGCTCTCCAGAGCCAAGAAGCTGAAGTAGCCCAGCACACAGTAGAAGGCAGTGACTGAGGCCTTGTTCCACATAATGATGAGGTTTCTGTGCTTAGAATGTGAGTCTATGTCAATGAAAAGGGGAGAGATTCTCAACCAGATTCCACAGATAATCATTTGAGTCAGTACAAATGGGAATGACAGAGTTGGAAGCACCTGAGAGCAGCAAGCACCTCATAGTTCTCCCAGACTTCATGGCCTTGAATGCCAGAATCACAATAATTGTGGCCAGAACAGTGGAAACAGCCATAGTGAACACCAGGCCAAATGCTACTTGTTGGAAGACACAGGTGACAGTTTAGGATGGACAATGAAGAGCAAGGAGCAGAGAAGCACAGCAGGAGGGAGATGAGCAGAATAAAGGTAAGAGCCTGTTTTTTGGCCTTGACAATGGGAGTGTCTTTGTGCTCCACAAAGATTCCCAAAACTACAGCTGTGAGAACAAAAAAAAACACAGAGCTATACAGGCCATGGCTGTCCTCAAAGCAGTTTCAAAAGCCAGGAAGGTCACAGGCTTGGGGAGGTAGTGAGTTCTTTCACTGTTTGGATACTCTTGAGCTGAGTACTGGACACACTGCTTTGCATCTGGTGACAAAACAAAGATCCAGCAATTTAATTTCACAAATTGATTGTGATGTTGAAAGAAATGATCGCTTTTGTGTATTTTTCCACAGATAAATCCCCTGAGGTAATACCAAGATACACCAAATTAAGAGCCTATGTTGATGACACTTGGAGAATTCTTTCAGCTTTAGGTGGCACCAAAGTGATTTAAAACTGGGTCTCAGCACATGAAAATCTTGGTTGGCCCATCCTGTGGCTCTGAATGATGCTATCAATGATGAGACTGTATTCCAGATCTTTTCTCTACTCTCTCCTGTTCTCTTTATAATAAACCTTACATTTTTATGGCTTATCATATTTGTTCATCACAATAGATATGAATAGCTTTCTTACTAATGTTTAGAGAAAAATAACTTTATCTTGCTCTCTTGAAATATCCTTTTATCTCTATCCTAATTTCTATTGAACTTTTTTCTTGTATATAACATATAACTTTATGTACCTACTTTTCTTATTGTACATTATAATTTTTCTATCAGTATTATCATAAGCAGTCCTATGTAAATGTTGAAAACAGGTTTCTTTTTTTGGAAGAAGTTTTTGCCTTAGGGCATGTGTGCTTGCTAGAGAGAGTGAAAGAAACAGACACAGTGAGAGAAAATGTGAGAAATCACCCTCAGAGAGATTGGCCATGCTGAGATCCCTTTTTCTCAATTCTCTTGCTGGGATTGTGGGAATGTGTGCACACCTGCCCCGCATGAGTTTCAAAGCACCTTGTTCAGGACTTGAACTACAGTTGGCCGTGTTGGAGTCCAGCAATAAACCACTATGACAACTGCTGGTCCCAGAAAATTATTTTAATTTAGAATGTGTAAATCTTAAATTAAATTTGATTGCTCCTAGATAGCTATTGCTTGAGAACTGGTATTGTAATTATATGGTGGAAGGGTGGAATGTTCACTTTGAGGTATCCATTTACATACATCTAAAAGCAAAATTTATAAATCTATTTTATTTTTGAGAGGCTGGTAATATTTTTTGCCTTTATACATTATGTGATTTCTGTTGCAAATACTCACTTCTATTGTTATGTAGCAGGAAAGCAGTCACAGAGATTATGGAAATTAACAAGTATGTCTGCAGTTTTTTTTTTTTTTTTTACAAAAATGGGTGGTGTGCCTAATACTTTCTCAAGTATTTATTTACTTTTAGTAATACTGAGGCAATAGTATTGGGCCGTCAAAAAAATCATGATGCATATTTTCATAGAAAAGAATATTTAAAATACATTGTGACTCTTCCAACCACCCAATATCTTCTCAAAGAATTATAGTGGGGGTCAGCAGGTGCCATGGCAGTTATGATCCTAGTATGGGAAGATTATGAGAGAAGAGTGTGGGGTAAAACAGA
>NW_006204787.1:3411-5053 GCF_000334495.1 Tupaia belangeri chinensis
AGAGAGAGAGAGAGAGAGAGACAGAGGAAAAGTGGGAAACCAAATGTCCAGGGCTGGAACTCAAATCATGGTCATGTGGGAGTCCAACACCTTATAAATCATGCCACCTACTGGCCCCTATTATTCTTTTTTAAAAAATAAAATTACCAGCGGGACCAGCAGTTAGCATAATGGCTATGTCACTGGACTCCCACATAGTCAACCACGGTTGGCGTCCCAGACCAGGTGGCTTAAAACTCACGCTGGGCATGTTTGCATGCATGCCCAAGATCCCAAGAGGAGAACAGAGAAGGGATTGTGTCGTGACTGTCCCCTCTGGGGGGTGATGTCTCGCTTTCTGTCTCTCTGTCTCTCTCTGTCTGGCAAGTGCACATGTCCTATAGCACAAAGAAAAAAAACCTCTAAAAAAATAAATTAATAAAATTACCAGGTGTCTGATTCACTCACTAGAGAAAGGTACCCAGAGGGAGAAAGAACTTGAGAGAGCATGACTTCTGTAAAAATGGCCATGTCATAATCCTTTCAGGACCATTTTTCTCTTACCATTATTTTGAACAACATACAAACTCCTGGTGTATTTTCCAAGTAATCTGGTTTGAGACTCAAGTCACAATTTGTGTCAAGTGGGCTGTCTCCATACCTTTATTTTTATTTCTTGTTTTGTGCACTTAATTGGTTTTGCAATTCATTCACAAAAAATAAGTATTTTTTGTGGCATATTCTTTTTTTAACATTTTTTTTAACATTAAAATTTTTTTATAAACAAAAAAAGATAAAACATGGAACTTGAATTTGTTGAGCAAAAGCAGTTGTCCAGGTAAAGCTGCTATACCTTGTGCTAAACAACCTTATGAATTGAGAGTAGACAGAATAATATAGAAGTTACCTCAACAGCAAAGGAGAAGGAATAGAATACAATTTTTGAAGAAAAAATTCTAACCTGAACATAAATATTTATTTTTACTAACCATAAAAATTGAAGGATTTCTGTTAGAATACTTAGAATTGCACAATCGTTAAGGAAGAATCAAAATCATATTTATTCCTTATGTACTGGAAAAATGGAAGCATGATTTTTCATAATTTTGTATATTTTACACTTGACAATACCACATTTTATTTTTATAATTGTTTGATTTTATATTTTGTATGACAGCAAATTTTGAGGTGCTCAATTGTGAAATTTATCTGAGTTTTGAGTCTTCAATCTTTAAACTGTTTCTTTTTCTTCCTGCAATATAATTCGAAGTACAATATTCTGATATTAGCCAATTCTTTGTTCTTAATTGCACAAGTGTTTCAGCATGGTTAAAAAAGTTTAAAATATTTTTATTAAAATTTATCTGTAATTCCATTGCACTTATCATCTGGTTATAAAAGTGAGATTCAAAGTTTAAGGCACCCACAGGTAAGATGATGCAACTTTCATTTGTGGTGCAGTATGAGATCTAAGATTAACACTGTCTTACCCAGCACTAAACTACAAGGGGATCCATTGGAAATTATTTCAGAGTTGAGCCTAATAGAATAAGCATGGCCAGATAATAGCTTACACAAAATAGTGTAGTAATAGTGTTTATAAAATAAACATACCAAAACAATGAATATGTGAATTAAGAATAGTGGTGCTCTATGAGTCATT
>NW_006204787.1:5323-6389 GCF_000334495.1 Tupaia belangeri chinensis
GATTGGGAATTAAACCACAATAAGGCACATGGGACAGTGCCTTCATCACCACATCACCTTCTGGTCCCCATGTTTAATTTCTAATAGTAACAGTTTCATTTTAATGAACAACAATAGAAACTATTAGTGTAGATATATATTTCATACTTGTTTGATTTGAAATGTCTGACTCTGGGCACAAGACACAAATAAAGCAGCAAACAGGTCTTCCTTCTTGGGGAAGTTTTTGAAATCCAGGAACACAGCTGTGACTACACACAGATTCAGGAGCCTGAGCAGAAAAGAGAATCATTAATCATAATCATATATTTTATGAACTGTCTTTATGGGATGTCTCTATTTTTCTCCACTTCAGAAAAAGCTATTGCCTTTAATAGTTCATCACTGTGTATCATTTAAACTCCCATCATATTGATATTAGCTAGGCTTTTATTTATTTATTTTTTGAGAGAGTTTTTTGCTATAGGGTACACACACTCACTGGAGAGGTAGAAAAAGTGAGAAAACACCCCCTGGCCTGCTGTCTACACCACAATTTCTTCTTTATTCTCTTTTCAGAATGTGGATCAGCCATGCACATGCACCTGACATGAGTCTCAAGTTTCTGGTTCTGGGACTCAAAACTGCAGCATGCTGTGTGGGAGACCAGAGCCTTAACCACTATGCTACCTGCTGGACCCCTGTACAGAGACTTCTAATGAAGAACTAGTATGCTTCCTTTGGTTCTTTATGTAGTATTACTATTTTTAAATTAAAAAATTATTTATCTTATTTTAGTTATTATTATCTTTAAATTTGAACAGAAATACAGAGAGAGAGAGAGAGAGGGAAAGTGCTAAAGCAAACCAAGTCCAGAACAAAAACTGTGGTCAACCATGTGGGAGTTCAATGCTTTAAGCATTGTGGAACCTTCCAGCCTTCTTTATGTATTATTTTTCAAGTATCTCCAAGGTGTCTAATTACCGTACCCCTTACATAACTAAAAAATCTCTTTGTCATTCTTTTCACTTCTGTAATTACTTTCATTTTTTTTCCCTTTTTTTTTGAGAGTTTTTGTTTGTTTGTT
>NW_006204788.1:0-437 GCF_000334495.1 Tupaia belangeri chinensis
AACTGTATTAATTTACATTATCAATAGTGTATGAGTGTTCCTTTTTCACCACATTCTTTCCAGCAGGATTTTTTGTTCTTGTTTTGTTTTTTAATCTTAGCCATTCTGACTGTGGTATCTCATTTTGGTTTTGATTTGCAACTCCTGTAGGATAAGAGATGTTAAGCATTCGTTCGTATACATTTTAGCTATTAATGTATCTTCCTTGGAAAGTTGTCTGTTCAGCTCTTTACCCAACTTTTAATTAAACTTTTTTTTTTCAGGTTAGCCACTTGAGATCCCTGTATATTTTGGTTATCAGTTCTTTATTGGAGGGAGAATTAAAAAATATATTCTCATGTTCCAAGGGTTGTCTCTTTACTTTTTATTTCTTTTGCTGTGCAGAAACTTTTAGCCTGTTGTAGTTCCCCTGTGTCTTTTGAGAATTACTGTCTGTG
>NW_006204788.1:1071-2727 GCF_000334495.1 Tupaia belangeri chinensis
TAGGTCAATTTGGGTAGAATTGACATTTTGATTATGTTAATTCTTCCAACTAAAGTCCATGAAATGTCTACCCAATTTTTTTGTGTCATTTAAAAAAATTTTAAAATTTGACATTTTTTCTTTAGGACATGTGTGTTCACCAGAGAGACAGAAAGCAAGAAATCACCTCCAGGGTGGGATTGGCACACCACACTCCCTTTCTACTGTGCTCTCAGGATTTCTGGCAGGCACACACACACACACACACACACACACACACACACACACACATACACAATGAGTTTCAAGCTTCCAGGTCCAGGATGTCAAGTGTGGTTGGCTATGTAGGGGTCTAGCAATGTAATCATTATGTCATCTGATGCTTCCGTATGTCATTTTCAATGTCTTCTTTTAGTGTTTTCTAATTTTTTTTTATAGAAGTCTTTGACTTCTTTGGTTAGGCATATTAATAGGTATCTTATATTACTAATGCTATTGTCAATGGGAATGCTGTCTTCAATACTCAATCTGCTCCTTGTTGCTGTATAAAAATGTTATAGATTTATGTATGTTGATTTTGTATGTTGCCACTTTACTGTATTAATTCATCACTTTTACACATTTCTTTTGTGGATTCTTTCAGGTATTTTATGTATACGGTCATGTCATCTGCAAATAAAAATAGTTTCACTTTTTCTTTTCCTATATCTTTTATTTAATTATCTTTTCTGATTGGACTTCTAGTACTATATTGAAATGGAATGGAGAAAGTGGGCAGCCTTGTATTCCAGGTTCATTTGGTATATTGTTAGCTATAATTCTTTTCATATATGGCTTTTATGCTGTTGAAAAGTGTCCCTTCTATACTGATTTTGCTGAGTGATACTGTGTTTCATCATTTTTGTCTATATTTCCTGATATAATTATATGGTTTCTATCTTTGTTTCTGTTAACATGTTGTATTATGTTTATGGTTTTGTATATTGAACATATCCCTTGCATCTCTGGAATAACGCCTACCTGGTTATGGTGTATAATCTTTTTCAACATATGATTGGATGTGATTTGCTAGTACCTTGTTGAATATTTTTGCACACATATCCATCAGATATAGTTGTCTGAAGTTTTGTTTTGCTATTATGTCCTTATTTGTTTTGGGGACAAATGTGATGCATGCTTCATAAAGTGATCTTAGGAAGGTTTTCTTTGAATTTTGAGATAGTTTCTGTAGAATGGTGGTTAACTCTACATTAAGTGCTGTAGAATTCAGTAGTAAAGTCATTGGACATGATATTTTCTAGGTTGGGAAGTTATTTGTTACTGAATCATCCTCATTTCCTGTTATTGGTCCTCTCAGGTTGTCTTTCTGACTCAGTCTTGGTAGATTATGTGTCCAGATATTTGTCCACCTCATCCAGGTCTTTTTTGTTCGTGTATAATCACTTGTATTATTCTCTGATGATCTTTTGTATTTCTGTTATGTGTGTGCTAATATTGACTGTTTCACTCCTGGTAAGATTTATCTGGTTCTTTTTTCTGTTCTTAGTCTAGGTAATGGTGTGACAATTTTGTTTATCTTCTCAAAACATCTTTTGGATTCAATTATTTTCTGTGCAGCTCATTTTCCACTTTATGTATTTATGTACAAATGTTAATTATGTCTTTTACCTTGGTATT
>NW_006204789.1:0-521 GCF_000334495.1 Tupaia belangeri chinensis
AAAGCCCTTGTTGGGGACTGTCTGGTTCAAATGAACTGACATGCCGAGCCCAGGAGTAAGAACACTTGTCTAGCCCAGACTGAGGAATGTGGCAGGGCAAAAGAGCACGGGTTTCATGAGAATGCTAGAAATGGTTGCCTACCCATGTGATGTCTCACTCATGAGAGTAAAGTCTCAGGGTCCCTAAATGAAGCTCACACTCTATTGGTAAAGAAGGTCGGCAGTGCTATTAAGGAATTCTACTGCCCCCCATGTCTTAGAACGTGAAGATGCTGAGCACTCAACCTCAGGAAATAACCATGCCTACGAAACAGAGCTGTTTCCTAAAAAAGTAACAAAACAAAAACACAGTGATCTTGACTTCTAGCTTCTACTTGGGATGTAAAAGGGTAGAAAGAGTATTGCTATCTTCCTAACAATAAGAAAAAGCCAAATAATATATGAAATAACAACCTTTCTTATGCCTATCAGAAAGCAAGAAAAAAATAAAAAAGATCAAAAAGTTCCTGAGCCAGAATTTG
>NW_006204789.1:608-917 GCF_000334495.1 Tupaia belangeri chinensis
CAGCATGGATAGGACAGGGCTTCGGGAGCCACAGATGTGATGCTAATTCATACCCACATGCAGCTTTTCTCCACAGACTCCCATGGGAGCTCCGGAGAAAGATGGGAGCAGGGCAGAGGCTAAAGAACACCTCCCTAGATACAGGACTGGGAAGGAGATGCCCCCAGCACAGAAAAGGCAGAAAGTCCCATCTGGACCTTTCTCAACTAAGTAACAAAAGACAGAAGGCTTATCTCTGAATCCTTCTTCCTTTTTTTTTTTTTCTGATTTTTTAAAAAAAAAATATTTAAGTAGGGCAGCTGTACTTAT
>NW_006204789.1:1098-1609 GCF_000334495.1 Tupaia belangeri chinensis
CCCTACCACAGCTGGGCCTGCCAAAGAACGTCATGAATTAATCATCTGATACAAAACCAGAAAAGACTTTAGAAGAAAAAAGAAAAGAAAAATCCATTGACCAATAACCCTCCTAAACATACAGGTAAAAATTATCAACAAACACCTTCTGAGTCAAACATAGTGGTTACTAAAAGGATAATACATCATGATTGAGTGGGGTTAACTTTCTAAAAGAAGAGCTGGTATAATATTAATCGGTACAATTCACAATATTAACAGTATACAAAAGAAAAAGATGATCCTATCAAGTGACATATAAAAGAGCATTTGATAAAATTAAACCTTTACTCATGCTAAAAACTCTCAGGAAACTGGAAGCAGGAAGGAACTTCTTTTATTTTTCCTAAGGAGATTTTTGGTGTAGTAGGTGTGTGCTTCCTGAAGAGACAGAGAGAAAGAAAGTAAGAAATCACTCACGGGGGGATGGCCACACCACTATTGTTTCTCCATTCTCCTCTTGGGATTTTGG
>NW_006204790.1:0-332 GCF_000334495.1 Tupaia belangeri chinensis
TTATTTTATTTTAAGAAAAAGACTTAGTCTTTTTTTCCAGAAACTTTTTAAATTAATTAATTTACATTGATTCCATAAGCATCATCACAGCATACGAAATGTGATTTCCCATCCAGAATATACTGCACAGTGGCATAATCATGAATGTTCTCATCAGTAATTTTACTTTTCTAATTTTATATAAATATGTATATATACATATATACATATATACATATACACACACACACACACACACACACACACATATACATACATACATACATATCCCCTATTTCTAACCTTCGGCCCTTCCCCACCGTCTTCTCACACTATTTCTGGTGTCTACAGTT
>NW_006204791.1:0-1445 GCF_000334495.1 Tupaia belangeri chinensis
CTCTTCTGTCTGGGAGAGAGAAGCCACCCAAACAAAAAAAAAAAAAAAAAAAAAAAAAAAAAAAAAAAAAAAAAAAACCTCTCAAAAAAAAGTCCTTTTTCTAGTCTGTGACTTTGGAGATAGGTTTTGAACATTATCTATCCACATTCCCAGGTCACCAATTTCCTGAATACGTCACCTTTCCTTCCCACCAACACTTGTCTCTCGAGTATTGACTTTCAACAAACACACAATCAAGTTTGAATTTAGACCTGTCTAGACCAGTAGCCAGTCTTATTACCCCTTACATTGGTGCAGGGGACTGAGAGCAGAAGAAACTAGCATGGAAGATGGAAGAAACACTGGCTGGTTTCCTGGTGGAGTCCAGTGAGTTACTGGAAGAGGTTACTTTGCACTAACAGTGTTTCTACTGTGATGGCATTCCTCAGGGCCAGAGACGCATGGATGTTTCCCTAACGACTCCCAGGGGAGCCATCTGAGTCTTCTAGTGTTCTAAGAGTTATTTGGAAGGGTATGACATTTCACAGGTAGCCAGTAGCTCTCTGAGGGACAAGTAATCACCAGTGATCATAAGGCACAGGCAAGTTCTCCTACCTCAAGAATATTACAGTTAGAAAAGCCAAAGAAAGATTCTTTAAAAAGCTCACATAAGGTCCCCAAAAAGAAAAGAACTAAAAGCTTTCAATATCTGTCAGGCCCAGGCTGAGTAAGCAGCTTAAGATATCAGATTAAGTAAAGATTCTCTGCCCCCTGAATAAATCTCTCTTCCTTGTCCCCACAGACACTCCTGTCTGCTTTTCCTATTTCAGGCTTCCAGGCTTGAGAAATTTGAGGGCTTTGAATTAATTAGTGAACATTTTAATTTCTAATTAAGACCTTGTCTAAAATCTGAGGAAATTTGGGTGTTGTGTCATCTAACAATGAAAAGAAAATGAATGAAACTTTTTGAGTGTTCATTTAGAAACAGATAAAAATCTTTTGCAACTTTTAAGTTTGAAGGAGCAACAAGAGATAAGAATTAAAGTTTTATTTTTATTATGTCTTGCTTATTTGAGAACCATTGCACTTAAATGTCATCTTCACAGATCTAAATGTAAATACAGTATAAACAGAATTGTAAGACATAAAATAAGGAAAATTTTAAGTGTTCATATAGAAGTGGGTAAAAAAAAAAAGCCATTTGTGCGTGAGATACTGAGAGCACTGATAAATGTCCTCTTTGAGACTTAAATGTTCCCTCGGCCATCATTTGTCGACATCAGTATTTTTGGAAACATTTCATACAGCGTTATGACATTTTTTATTTTATTTTTTAAAGAACTCTTTTATTTTAATAAAGAAAATAAATTTATTCATATAATTTTTACATTTATTATTATTCTTCAATTTGACCAGAGAGATACAGAGAGAGGGAGAGGGAGAAAGCAAGCTGCCAGATCTAGTAA
>NW_006204792.1:0-476 GCF_000334495.1 Tupaia belangeri chinensis
ATAAGTGCTCTCTATAAATTCTATAATGATATAAGTAAGGCCTTTGTATACCTTTGCTGAAACTCAGAACCCTAATGTAAACCATAACCTTTAGGTGACTATGAAGTGCCAAAGGAGACTGATAGGTCCTAGCAGCTGAACTCCTCTGGTGAGGGATGTGGGGAATGTGAGACTATGCAAGACTATGCAGGGGCAAGAGATACTCAGTATGTGGGAAGTCTCTGTACCTTCCTCTCAATTTTGCTGTGAACCCAAAACTGCTCTAAAAATAATTAAGTCTTTAATTTTTTTCCCCTTGGGACAGCCAGTGATGTAGTAGTCAGGGTGCCAGACCTTGACATGGTCAACTATATGGTTCTAGTCCTGGACCTGGAACCTTGAAAATCATGCCAGGCACATCCGTGCCCAAAATCCAAGAGGAGAATGGCGGAGGAAGAATTCTGGAGTGGCAATCCCTTTTCAGGTATGATTTCCTA
>NW_006204793.1:0-1902 GCF_000334495.1 Tupaia belangeri chinensis
TCATGTAGTACCCAAACAAAATTTATGTCTTTTTTTTTTCTTTTTTCTCAGATAAGATGTTGGTTTTGCTTTCATCATGACTATAATTGAGTTCTCTTTTTTAGAGTTATTCATTTAATTCTATTTGTCATTATTATTTTTAATTTGACCAGAGAGGGATAGAACGAAGGGGTGGAAAATGAGAAAGCAAACCATGAGATCGGGGACTCAAACCATGGTCGGCCATGTGGGAACCCAGTACCTTAACCACCTCGCCAGCTGCTGGCCCCTCATAATTGAGTTATAATGAAATTTATCATTTGCATATATCTCATCCTTATGATACTGTGCTCTTCTTAGCAGCTTATTCAACTTATTTCCAGTCCCTACACAGCAAGTGTCCAGTCTCACCTTTGCTGGAGTCCTTAGAGAGCCCACACTCTACAAGAAGTATCTCTGTACACTTGAGGGCATAGTAGAGCATGAGACAGCCATTTAGAATGTGGGGAGAAATCTGAAACCCGGATTTATCACTGCTCTGGGGCAGCTGTGAAATTAGTTCCATCACCATGTGAGAAAGTTGGTGATGTTTTTGGTCTAGAGAAATAGGCCTTCCATAGCTGGGCATTTCTATTTCCAAACTCTGGCCTATCCCTTCCTTCACGCTCAATGCTTTAGCCTAATCACACTCAGAGCTGCTCGGTACACCTCTTTCCCTCCCAAAATGGAATTTCTTAACCTCTTAGGAAAGTAAGAATAACTCACAGAAATTGCTCAAAGTGTGTATTTCTGGGCCCTAACCCTAGAGAACAATGACATTTTTAGAGATAGAACCTGGAAATGAGCTTTTCTAAGAATCAAATGAGGTGATTCTGATGCAGGTTTTCCATACTCAGGACAAGTTCAATAAGCCTAGATACACCCTTGGTTAATAAGGTGTAATATTTACTCACATTTCAAGATGCCAGAAGCACAACTAAAGAGGGGAACAAGAAATAAGCCAAGCTCTGGTGCTGCCTACATGAGGAAAAGGATCTGGCTGAGAAGAGCGAGACCAAGAGCAGCACCGCCTGGCAAGCACTCAGGGCTCACATCAGCCCGGCCACCAAACAGGGGAATGTGCAGCACCTAACGGTTCCAAAAGGTTTTGATTCTATGAGATCTATAGGATGACACCAAAATGTATAATCCCATGAGGGAAAGCTTGCTGGAAATTTGTAGAATAGGTAGGTACTTCTGCATAATTCTAGAACAATAACTGGTTAGTGGTTAGAAATAAAGACTGATCCATGTCTGATCTGTGTCCGGGTAGAATGCTTCACTTCCTACAGCATACAGACTGACAAATCCTATGACAGGACTTGAAGAACAGAAACAGCCAATTCAGAGAAGGGAGTTCATTCTCTCTGTACATTATCTATAAAATGTAGATTTTGCTTTTATCATCACCATACTTGATCCTAATGGGATTTATCAGGTGCGCATATTTAACACTTAGGACACCATGCCCTCCTTAGTAGCTTACTGACCTTCTTCTTTCCAGCCCATGCATGCGTGATGATAGGACACAACCCGTGCCTTCCATTGCTCTGGAGAAGGAGCTGATGCAGCCCAGTCAATACATCCAGAGGGGTACATTCTTCTGTTCAAAATCAAATCTTTTTTAAAAAATAACAATTTCCAAATTCAGGATTCCTATCATTAGTCAACAAATGATGTAAGGTTACAAGTAGAAATTGATATCATGTCAAATTTATAACTCTCTTTCATTTAACATATAACTTAGCAGTCAAAAGTGCAGGCGCTCTTGGGGCCACCATGCTACCTATGGTGATTACAGCACTGGACTCCCACGTGGTTGACCACAATTGAGTCTTGGATCTGGTTGCTTGCTTTCTCACTTTCCCTTTCTCTTTTTCTCTC